>NW_015090990.1:11732994-12150776 GCF_001431845.1 Calidris pugnax | reverse complement strand
TGTTCCATCATTGTTTTTTTTTTTTTTTTAAACAGAAAGAAAAAAAACCTGATTTTTTTTTTTTTTTTTTTTAACTGAGGTTTGTGGCAGAACTTCTGTTGACGTTAGCTTCACTAATACATTAAAATAGTAATGCCTCATGAGGCCTCTTGTGCTGCCAATACAGAAATGTGGAATAAGAGACAGTTGTTTTCCCCAGAGAACTTGCCATCTAAACAGAGTACGAAATAGATGGTGCGCTAAAGAGATTTCATTTAAACGATATCTTTATAGTGAGGAATTCTGGGGCTTCAGAATCCCAGAAAGTAGAGAGAGAGAGATAGCAAGACACCTCAAACCTTCACTGTGAAATATTTAAGCAAAGACATTTGCAATGGGTTGGGAATTAACATCATCTGGTTGCATCTTTTCTGAGAAGTGGCTGCATCCCTCCCTCACACAACCACTTGGCAAACCAATGGGAATGTTGGTGGTGGGGTCCAGAGGCTTGTTTTGCCAAGCACCAGGTTTTGTGGGATGCATCCAGTGAGTCAGTTGTAAAATTTCATTGTAATTGTGTATGTATCACTTGCTAGGATGGGTGTGGGAGCTGCTTTTCTCAGAGAAGAAATGCTCACTGTGCTGCCTCGTTGTGTCACAAGGACCATGATGGCAGCTGCTTGGGGTGAAAGGGGGAGTGCTGTGCTCCCAGCAGCAGGGCCATGGAGCAGCATTACTGGAGTTGCCGGTTACCTGAAGGAGGTCACTGTCTTTCATGTCCCAGTTTTCCCCAGCTCTTTCTTTTGGGTTGTTCCTTCCCTTTCTGTAGATGTTGACAGTCAGAAGCATTCCTGCAATGCCCTGGAGTTCTACCCACTTCACTGAAGGATTAGAAAAGAATTTTCACTGTTGGACTGTATTGACTGGGGTTCAGTGGGTTTTCTGCCTGCCTTGCAGCTGGAGCGCAGAGAATAAAGACTTCAGGTGCTTCCTTATAGTATAATAAAACAATATTTCTTGTTACTTGCAGTTGCTAAGCGGAGGAGAGAAGTGATAAATACACTGTTTCCCATCATGAATGAGATTTCAGACTTTTTTCTCTTTGATCTTTTGCCAGAAGGGGACACATGTCTGTCTGTCTTAACAGAAGCAGTCAAACCAAGGTGTTCTGTTCGGTTCCATCTACCTTCCCCCCTCACTTTGCAGACTGCTGGAGAGCAGGCTCCTGGGCCACCCAACAGGAGCTTTGCACCCCATATCTTAACCAGGTTTGAGGCCTGATCACTGAAATTGCAAAAAGATATGCTTTTTAATCCAATTCTTTCTAAAATGAGGTTCACACCTGATGCTTAAAACCTCTTCCAGCATCTGTTTTTGATTAATTTACATTCTCCAAGCAACTGCTGTATTTCAAGATTATGTTTGCTGATTTGGGCTGGTCTTTAATGGAAGAAGTTAGATATTTATTTTAGGCACATAGTGGTTCTAATTTCTCCCTGTGATTTTATAGCTTTAAATTCCAATAATCTATTGTACTGAAAGCACTGTCACTTTGAGACAGAAAACACTGCTCGTTAGGCAGAAGGGACAAACCATGGGCTCTCAGTAAGTCTTTACTCTTTGTGCTTGTGCTATATAGTTTCACTCTTATCTAAAAGTAAACTTGCTTATGTTGAAAATATATAGTTACTAGTTACAAAAAGCTGTTAACACGTTTGTAAGATGTCAGTCATTGCTGAGCTGGTATTTTTAACAGCATTTTTTCTTACTTGTAAAATATGCTTTTTTTTGTGCATCTGACTTATGGCTTGCAGCCCTTGAGGTGTCTTCAGACACTCCCAGATGCTGCTGCAAACAGCGCTCAAGTAGCAAAATAACAATTTCCACACTTCCTGATGCTCACAGGTGCGTTAATACCGCACTGAAATGAGAGCTTGTGGCGTGGTGGTAACACGCAGCCTAGTGAGGCCTGAAACTGTCTGTGTGTGTCCCAGTAAGATTCTTTAGTGCTAGGTGTGCACTTTGGTGAGGAAAACTAAAGTTTGAGCCTGTGGGCAATTTTTTTTTTTCTTTACAGTGGCTTTGTGCATCTTAGCACTTAAGCTGTCTGTAAAATCACTCCACCTGTATCAAATTTCATCGCTATCATCACTCAGATGCTCTTTCACATGCAGTTTTCATTCCATGCTTCTCCATAACTGAGTTAGTGTCTTCTTCCCGGGTACCTTTTCCACAGCAAAGGTGCTGGATCTTGGGATTTGAAGGCACACTGCGTGGTCGCCTGCGGCATTAGACATAGACCTTGGAGACAGTGTCAGCCATGCTTTCCCTGGCAGAGGTGGAAGTGTGTGCCATAGCAGGGCTGTAACAAGCCCCCACCAGGGCAAATCTGGGGATGCTGTATAAGTACCTGTAGAGCTAAAATAAAAAAAAATAAAAAAACTTCTCGGTCCAGAGCTTCAGCTCCCATATCCTTTCTTGACACAGCCACATATATATCTTTGTCTTAATGGCTCCTCATTGATTTCTCTCCCCAGATGGATGGGCGGCAGTTGCCTGCACATATTCTCTAGTTGAAGTGTGAGCTGGGGCAGGTAGTTAACCACTTCTATAAAATCCTTTTGTTTCTATGATGAGGTGAATATCAATAACTGCATTGTTAATGCTGAAATTTGTTCTTACTGCAAATTTGCAGCTGTCTATGGCATGTAATGCAATGTTAATTTTTTTTTTTTTCCTGAGCCCTGTAGAAGGTATGATGAAGAATAGAAAGTGGTTTTTTTGACAGCTGGAACACTTGGTTTCCTCTGGTTTTTGGTCACTTTAAGACAAAAAAGAAAGCATGGTTCAAAGTGCTAAATGTTATTAAAAATGCTTTTCTTTGGAGTGGAGGGAAACCATGGCAAATATTATAAAAAATATGGTGACTTTAGCAGAGTAAATTAAACTTTTTTTAGACCAGATCTCAAAAGTAAAACTCACTTAAAACAGAGATTTTTCAAATATTTTAAAAACCTTTTAATGAAAAATATCTATGATTTTCCGTTTTGCACAGGTAGAATAATATTTACCTCTTGTGCTGTAGGATCCTCTTTGCTTGTTACTTTCCACAGTGGGAATGCCCACCAACTCTTGATTCTGAGGTGAAAATGCCACCTCAATGATTAAGCCAGCGAATATACTCACGAAAATGCGTCCTCTTTTTTTTCTTTTTTTTTATTATGCTGGCTTTAGGCTTGATATAGCAAATAAACGCAGAGAAGTTAGACTGGCATTGGACCTCGTATTACTATCAGTGTTTGATCATAACAGGTGAACCAGAAGGTTGAAAGACAGTGTCTGAACATCCAGTGCATCTAGCTGGACTAAGTTAGTTGAATTTAGTTCATCAGTTTAACACCTACTGCTATGTTTTGGTTGTGTGTTTTTTTTTTTTTAAATTAAGGTAAAATTCAGTGTTTTAAAATGAGTTAAAGAGAATATAACAGTGGATGAAACTTTTTGTGCATCTTTAAAGACCCTAAATAATCACATACTGCACTGTAGAAGAATGAGAAACACAATCATTCATGTAGTCTCTTAAACAGAATTTCCTGGCTAAACATTGTCTTTTTGACGGTTTCCATGATCTCCTTTTTTGCTATGAATTAGAGAAGATTTTAATTTAAATGTTAAGTTCTGCCACATTCTACTCAGTATTTTTTTTAATTCTGTGAGTTTACATCTTCCCCCTTCCTCTGTTGCTGGAGATTATGACCAAGTATTCCTGTCTGGTGTAACATGGGAGCAAGGAGATCGAGAACCAAGGTGTTCGCATTTCTTTTGTTCATTTTTGCCCAGTATTGCCTGTCTCCTGCTGTTTTAAGGAGAAGCAAAAAGTTGATTCTTTACAGTGAATTTGTGGAGGGGAGGGGTGTAGGAGGCCAGCCAGTGTGTGAGGACTGAGGGAAGATGCATTTTATCCAAAGCTGAGCAGGACACTGTGGTGTTTCTCTGAATTTGTAATAACTGTTTCATTTGTCAAGATCCCTACTTATGAGCAGTGCAAACTATACAAGTGTTGGTGGCAGAAATAAAGCATTTTGTGTAGCTTTAAAGAGATTATTTTTGTCACCAAATACTGCTTAATACAAAATGTATTAGTTCTTTTCACTGCCTCAATACAATTAGTTCAGTCTGTTAACCAGCGTATTTCATCTAATACTTTCTTTTGCATTTGCTGACAATACAATTACAAAAAAATTACAAACCAACTGAAAACAATGCAAATGCATTTGTCTGTTTGCTCTTTTTTCTACAATGGCAGTTTGCCAGAGATGACATGCTTCACTAAATGTCACTAAATATTATGTACTTAAGACTTAATTATGCCTTAAAGGCACTGGCCCTTTTAGGGAAGAGAGTGGATAAAATTTCTTCCTTGAGAGCTCTGAGCCACGCTCTGCCTGAGAAAACATGACTGCTGGCAGTGTGGTGGGAAATCAAAAGGCAAGATCTTCATCTATTTGAGATGGTAGAGCATATGTTCTTGCCCACACCTTCTCAGCTCTGCTGATGGGTGAGCTAACTTATGGCTTTCGGCATTAAGGAAACCTCTATTAAAGCTGTGTCTGCATTTGTAGCCTCAAATACTCTTAGTGTCCCATTATCTGAGGCTTAGAAAGAAGAGGTAAATTCCAGGCTATAAAACCTGAGATCCCAAATACTTCTAGATTTTCCTATAATAAAATGCAGTATGAACGGTTAATTAAAAAAACCACCCAAAATACCTTTGCAGGCTTTTTGTCCAACATTAACAGTGTGGAGCCAGGAGGACTGAATAGGTGAGAGTCTGGACTGGGACCTCACAGATCTCTAAAGAGTCTGTCACACTCAGAACACACAATTGCTGGCAGCTTCTAATTCTTAACTTCTTGAAAATAATATATTTCATAACATCTTTGTAACTTCAGGATATATATATTCAGATGCAACCCATGGGAACACAGCTAAATCAGGACTATATTGTGCTGTGGAAGTATGTAGGATGTAGCTGTTGAATAATTTAATGCTGCTTTTTTTTCTATCAAATTTTTGGTTTATCCATTCTCCTTCGCATTTAGTCCACCCTCAAAGGTTCCCTTAAATGTCCTTTCTGAAGTCAAACTATTACAAACTACTGCAGGTATGAGTCAGTAAGTGGTATTAGTGCTGAATTTCCCAAGAGCTGTATCTCATGTCAGGAAATTTTATTTAAAGTTTTATCTGTTTAGACAGTTACTTATTAACAAAAACAGCATCTCAGTTTAAAAATCTGCATGGTCCAGGTTACAAGAGCAACGGTCTAAACCGGGTGACTTCAGTGTCAAGTTTTTTTCTTCTAGTGCTTCTGTGTGGTTCACAAAAATCACTGTGATGAGTAGCAGGTTGTAAGTTCAGCACCCAGCCCTGGTGTTCACCTTTTCTCTGTCACAGCATCTTCCACCTCTCTTGTGAGCTTTCCCCAACTCACCTTTGCTGTATATCTTCTTTCAAGCTTTATTTCTGGGCTGAAGTTTTGAAGAGATTAAAATGGCACCTCTCCTCAATGGCACTTCTGCCCCGACCCACAGTCAATTATTTAGCCTCCTCACTGATTTCTGGAAACCTCTTTTCTGACTTTATTGGGTACTTAGCTGTGATATCCATACACATATAAAAAACCAGAACTGATTGGAGCAAATCCTTTTATCTTCTCTGCTACTTGTGTGCTCAAAACGCATCTGGGCTAAAATGTTACAGCTTAGAAGAAGGTAAGCAACGTATGCTCTTGCAAACCAAAAATAGCGGAGCCCAAGTTCTAATTGAAACATCAAGTGCTGCTGTTCGCTTGCATTGCTTGATTTTGACCCTTGACTTCAATAGAGAAAATTTCCTAGAACCGTTATATCTTCTTTGCTGTAATATACAAAAACACACAAATGCATTCTAACTTACTGCCATCAGTGATATTTATATAAAGCATTGGCTTTACAATGGTACATAATCTATTATTGAAATGAAATTTAATTGTACCTAAATACTACTCGCTGTATGCCTTTTCCCATCCTTTTATAAATGTATCTTAGTATAGTCCCTGCTTGCAGCTGAAATAATAAATGATTTCATACTTTGAGTTATTTGTGGGATACTGGAAATGGGTTTTCTGTCAGTACAGAGTCATTTTATGAACTTGTTATGGTGTGGGTATTCATTGCTTCCTCTTCTTGCAGAATAAGTCTTTGGACACTAGTATCTAGCATTTAAATGTTTTGGAGGAGCTCATGTTGAAATAAGAAGAATATTGAAGGTAGATATCAAGTGATCTTTCTGCCAAATGTTTTAGTTTCAGTGACACACGTTTAATTACGCTTCACTCAATACCTTCAAATACATACCTTACGTTTCCAGCCTTGTTCTCACATTGTAATTCCATTGCTATCAGTGCTTTTAAAGCAGATTTTTCCTTATCTTAAAGCTTATCGATATGAAATGCAGCAATAGACTTAATAGGAAAACAATATTTCTAGTATAATGGTCCTCATGAAAAATATTGAAATTGTGCCAGTTCTTATAGCAAGTATTCTTCCAATACTTAGGTGAAATACAGGATAACACTCATGCTAAAAGTTTTTCAGTTTTCTAGATAGTAGATTTCCTATGTGGTAGTTTTACAGAATGTATTAAAAGCTACATGACATCTTAAAAACAAGTTACAACCCCCCCTTCTTAAAAAGCTCTTAAGGCTACAATATGAAATACACAAAAATTAAAAAAATTCAGACTTCAAGAGGGTTATGAAACCCTAACTTGGTATCTCAGTATATGCTGTGATTGTTCCTTTCTTTCCATTATTTTCTTCTTTCTTTCCTCTCCCCCTTATTTCTGCTTTATTCAATACTTTCTGTGAAAGGTATTTTTTTCTCTTCATCTTTTAGTGTGTGGTCACATGCATTATTAACTACTTGCTATTCCAACCCTACAATAAAAAAAAACCCCAAACATGTTAATGTATGCCTAGACTTCTGTGTGGTAGTGTCATCAATTGTGGTATAGTGACAAGTATTAATGAATTAATCCTTAAATCTCTATTATGTGAGACAGTGTGTGTATGAGCGAGAAAACCGTGTTTGATTAGATACAGATGCTATCCACGTTTCTTATGTGGGGCTCTGAGGTGCAAGGTTAATATTACAAACTTATCTGATCTTAAGGGCTCAGATTGAAAGGGATCTTATTTTTTTTTAAGTGCTTCATGTATTAGGAAAAACTTTTTTTAAATCATAAGGTGAGTGCATTGATACTTGTCTCTTGTAAATCACTCTGTAGGTATTGGTGTTATTCAGTGTCTGTAGGAGTAGTTGGTTCAAGAAAACACATGGGGCTGTTCAAAGATTAAAGGACTTGTCGAAGGAAGTTAGAGGTGGTTTGGTGCCCAGGGGTCTGATCCTGGTGAGTTGATGTAATGCCCAGATACCAAGCTGGGACCCAAAAAACCCTGTTAAAGAGACAGTGCTGTCAGCATGGTGCTTTGCCTGGGCATATGCATCAAACCACCTTTGGAGCTATAGCTTGCTTATGTCTGGTGTGGAGTGCAGGCAGAGGCAGTTGTGTGATAACATCACTTGGGCAATTTTTATTATGTTCTTATCCTGCCAGTTGTTGACTTAAAATGTGCTAGACTTGTATGCTCTTGGAAAGCACTTCAGGCTGGATGTGGCCTTGAGCAACCTGCTCTAGTGGGAGATGTCCCTGCCCATAGCAGGGGGGTTGGAACTTGATGATCTTTGAGGTCCCTTCCAACCCTAACCATTCTAAGATTCTATGACTGGCTGGGTAGATGAGGATAGAGCAGTTGTCTACCTCAACTTCAGCAAGGCTTTTTATGCAGTCTCCCATAATATAGGTAAGCTTAGGAAGTGTGGGTTAGAAGAGTGGACAGTGAGGTGGATTGAGAACTGGCCGAGTGGCAGAGCTCAGAGTGTTGTGATCAGAGGCACAGAGCCCAGTTTGAGGTCTGTAAGTAGTATTCCCCAGGGATCAGTACTGGGTCCAGTCTTATTCATTGTATTCATTATCAACCTGGATGAGGGGACAGAGTGTACCCTCAGCAAGTTTGCTGATGACACAAGACTGAGGGGAGTGGCTGACACAACAGAAAGCTGTGCTGCCATTCAATGAGACCTAGACAGGCTAGAAATCTGGGCAGAGAGGGACTTACTGAAGTTTAACAAGAGCAAGTGTAGGGTCCTGCATCTAGGGAGGAATAACCCCATGCATGGGTTAAGGGTTGACCTGCTGGGAAGCAGCTCTGCAGAGAAAGACCCAGGAGTCCTGGTAGATAGCAAGTTGACCATGAGCCAGCAATGTGCCATTGTGGTGAAGAAGGCCAATGATCTCCTGGGATGCATTAAAAAGAGCGTGGCCGGCAGGTCAAGGGAGGCCATCCTCTCCCTCTACTCTGCCCTGGTCAGGCCACATCTAGAGTACTGTGTCCCATTCTGGCTGCCTAGTTCAAGAAAGGAACTACTGGAGAAAGTCCAGTGGAGGGCTACAAAGATGATCAAGGGAAAGGAGCACCTCTCTTACAAGGAAAGGCTGAGAGACCTGGGTCTGTTTAGCCTGTGGAAGACTGAGAAGGGATCCCATCAATATCAAATGGATGGGTGGGGCCAGAATCCTTTCAGTGGTGCTCAGTGACATGACAAGGGGCAACAAGCACAAACTGGAGCACAGGAAATTCCATCTTAACATAAGGAAAAACTTCTTTATTTTGAGAGTGAGAGACCACTGGAAGAGGCTCCCCAGAGAAGTTGTGAAGTCTCTGGAGATATTCAAAATCCACCTGGATGCGTTTTGTCCAATGTGCTTTAGGTGAATCTACTTTGGCAGAGGGGTTGGACTAGATGATCTCCAGAGCTTCCTTCCAACCCCTACCATTCTGTGCTTCTGTGAAATTCTATGTATGAAGGAATTACTTCTAGGAAGAAATCAGTAACAGGATTTTCAGTGCAGACCTGTGCAATCTGAGGTTATGGAGTAACCTGATTGTAGAATTGAGAATTGACTACTAGAAAAGATGAACTATGCTTTTTGTTTTGTTAGAGAAGTGTAAAGAAAGTTGGGGCTCCTGGTTTGATTTACAATTATATAGCAGTGCAGGCTTCAGCAAGATTTCTTCTTCTGCCACTGTAACTTCCTCATTGCTTACACCTGCTGCTACTCCTTCAGCACCCAGTACCTATCTGTAACTTTTTTTGATGGCTCTCTCCCTTGTTCTTTGTCAAAACGCCTGTATTTTTCCATGGTGCCTGTCCTCCTCTCCAATCCTATTTATCTGCCAAGCTGTCCTGGACATCTTTCCTCACTATTTTTTGTTTTTCTGTGCTTGACTAATGTCCTTCTCTGCCCTTCCTTTTCCTTCTCTGCGCTGTTCTGGTGTCAAGAAAGGACACAATGTACACTGGCTCTTCTCTCTTCACTAATTCTCACTATTGAAGAAGCAGTGGAGCTGTTTTGGCACAAACTCCAGAAGGAAAAATAATTAGGCTCAGCAAACAGCAGTATGGGCAACTGCATTCAAAAATTGTGTGTTTGGGATGATCAGGCAAGTAAAAAGATTATTTGAATGGAAAGATTTGAGCAGCTCTTAGTGGTAGACCTTATCCTTGAACCTAAAGCAATGTTTCCAGCTTGAAATATATGTCTGTAGTTAACAATTAATACTGTTTCTCCTATGCTTGAGGTCATTTTAAGAGGAGTTTGGACTAAATTTCTTTAGGGATGTGAATGCACGAGCTAAATAATTTCTTTAAGCAATTGCTATGATCATGTGACATGATTTGTGCTATAGATGCTCTAGATGAAATATAGTGTAAAATCTACTGCATTTCAATGCTCATTAAAGTGTTAGAGTAAAGGTGGTAACACACAGTGTGTGTCCTCATTGGGTCAATCAGGTCCCTCCATAGTCCCTACACATTTTCGTTGAATTGCACATCAAAAGACTCTTCCCCGATCCCATAATCTTGTACCATCAGTTATTAGTAACAGCAATGCACAGAACTGAATGCAAAATGACCTTTTGCTTTTACTGAAGTGTTTTACATTTGAATTTCTGCCTGCTGGTGGTTGTTGGTTTATTGTATCTTTTATAGTTTCTTTTTTGAGGATCTCCCCTTCTAATTCTTAACCTAAGTGGTAGAGATAGTGACTACAGTTCCTATTTGTCACTAATGTAAATTTATGTTACTGTCACATTAATCTTACAACATATAACTTACAGAGGCATAGTGATGGTCCACTAACATACATGCAACGTACTAGAATAGAATTTTCAGTGAAGCTGTCATCTGCACAATAAATTGTAGCCTACCAAACTGACAAAAACTAGCTATTCAGAGCCACCATGAGATGTAGTATTACAGACTACACTGTCTCAATTTGTGCTAGCTGTAAATCTTAGTTTTCAATAGAAATATATAGAGATAAACTTGGTGCATTGTGTCAGCTAGTGGAAAATAGAAGCTATTATCTTTTCTTAGAAGCAACGGTGATAAGACCCGATAGCAAAGAGCAGCTCCAACAATATGATTAATAACATATAAGGCTAGAAGGATCCATTGTTATCACATACAAACCATAAAACTTCATCAGGTAAATTCTAGTTTGAACTAAACTATCTTAATTTAATAACTGGAGGTGATGGAGAATCTACCTCAATTAATATAGCTGCCTCATCATGTGTGTGTATATATATAGTAGACATCATGAAGCAGTGAAAACTGTAAATCATGCCTGTGACTTAGAATTGTGACTAATTCATTGGTTATTAAGAGTGAGGTCTTTGTTACCATTCCTTGTTCAGCTTTGCAGAATTCAACTTTCTTCTGCCACACATGAAGATTCTGACCAAAAAATTGATAGACCCTCTTTTGACTGAAGTGACTATGCTCTTCCAGAGTTTATCAGCAGCTCTGCTCCCTTACAGGCTGATAAATGCAGGGTTTGATATTTTAAGTGGAGACTGCTAAATTTTTTGCTGAGCAGAAAAATTGCCATTTTCACAGGAAGGTGACCAGGATTCAGAGGTAATCTGTTCTTAATACTTACTCTATACCTGCTCATTACTAAAGAAATTTGAATTGAAATAAATGAGTATTTTAAATACTCACAAACAAGTACTGTGTCAGTAAAACCAGACACTTTGCAAATAAGGAAAAGGATAGTTTCAAAAGCAGGGACAAGCCTGTAAAAGGCATTGGAGGGAAAGGGTCAGAGCCAAAAGGAGATTTTACTATTAGGGGACTTTTTGGAAGGAGGAGTAGAAATAGAAAATAGAAATAGAAAAGGAGGGGGGAGAAGGGCAGGGGGAGATGCCTGATACTTCTAACTCTTTAAAACCTGTTACAGAAAGCGTTTTTATTTTTGCCTTTTTGATACATTACAGAAAAAAGCTCTATATCAAACTGGCTTTCAACTCTGAATGTCTTTGAATAAAGATCTACATTCTGAAGGAAATGATTTGATTTTAGTGACACAATGTTTTGACCTGAAATATGTTGTTCCGGAAGCCTGTGGGATAGGAAATGGTAACCCCATGTGGTAATGGTTCTCAGAGCTATGCTTGACTGAGACAAAAATAGGTTTGGCGGCTGCTGTATTCCTCCAGCAAGACTGCAGCTTAATCGGGATGAAGGGGATGGTGCAGCTAGGGAGCAGGATGGTGTGGTATGAGTTTTACCTAATGAATGCAGGTCTGTTATACTGGGCAGAGGAGCAGCTCTTCTGCTTACTGAAGGCACTTGTGAAGGACTGGAGAAGGAGAAGCTTTCCCCTTGGCAAAAGTTTATAACTCGTTATAGCAGGCTGCCCCAGATTTTTGTTAGATGAAGACTAGAATTAATTCCTATGTTCCTGTTAACCACAGTTAATCTGGGGTTTTTCCTCTCTCTCCTTCCATGCAGCTTCCCTCCCTCTGTACTGTGGAGAGCAAGAACCCTTTGCTCTGTCCCTTTTGTATTGTCTCTGTGTCCCTGAGAGTCCTTCCCCTACCAGAGCTCTCCTACACATATTTCTAAGACCTGGACACCCCTCCATATCCCTACTGTTTCACATCTCCATTGCTTAAGCATTCTTCTGCTTGTCCCCAACACCTGCAGAGTTGTTCTTGTTTACATCCATTGTTGGTTCCGCTACTAAAACCGCTTTCTGAGCTTGCTGCGTTGCCAATGCTCCCCATTTCTGTTCACCTTCCATTCTCCACCTCCTTTCAGTATTGCATCGATCATAAACTGTCTCCCTACCTTTCATTACACATTCGGTGATGACAGTATTGTGCCTTCTGCCCTGATTGTCCCATGACTTTGAGAAGCAACAGTGCTACAACAGCTAAAGAATGCACAGAGAGTTCTTGGACAGGACAAAACTGACAGTGAAGCCAGACTACTGTGAGGAACAGAGAGGATGAAAAGACCACCACCACGAGGACATTTAGGGAGGAGGCATTTTGGAAACCATGATGTTAAGGGCCAAGGAAGAGAAAGTAGCAGGACATACTTTTATGGCTGACTTAAAAGGATCTAAGCCAATGCTGTCCTGCTGTAAAGGGGTAGGTAGTCACACATTTGTCTCCAAAGGCCCTCCCCCACCTCTTGCACTGGCAGCAGCTTTTATGTGCTATGGGTTGAATTGGGTCAGTTTGATTCAGCAACAGTGAGCTGCCAGGGCATGTGTGGGGAAGGGATAGCACTATTCTTTTTTTCTCCTCCCAGCAGTTTGGCCTTATATTGTTTTAAAACTACCATAACAACTTCTCTTTAGAAAGGTGAATTTGGGGTTCTGAGAAAAATAGAGGCAAAAGAATGTCTGGAGGAGAGAGAGAGTCTCTGTGTAGGAGGGAACACTGACGTTTTACAGGGTCTTAATATCTCTAGAAAGAGAAGTTAAAAAAAAATACATCAAAGTTGTTGGGCAAGGAGCAAATATCACATCCTTTATTTTCTCCTAAAAGAAGTGGGAGGGAAAAGAGAATGGTTGTATTGACTGAGCAACTAAATAAATTAGTCAAAAAGTCAGAAACAGTTGTCAACTTGAATTTTGCACATGACTTCAATCTAAGTGGGAAATTATTTTACTGCCACTTTGACTGCCTTTCTTCTCCGCCTCCTCTTTTCTCATTTCATCCATCTGCTGTACCCTTTCATTCCTAAAGATCTTTTTTTTTTTTTTTTTTTTTTTCTTATAAGTGTAGTGTATAAACCACGTTTTCTCTTAGAAAATGCCAAAGTGATAAAAATGATGACGATGAAAAGCTAGAAGGGGATCTGACATCCTGCTGGTTTGCCCCGTCTGGGCAGAGGGAGGGAGAATAAGGTTTAAAAAGTGACTTTTTGGGAGGCGAGAGCGGAGCTGGTGGTGGCTGCTGGGTGGAGGGTGGTGGCAGCGGTGGGGAACTGCTCTCCCAGATGTGACCTGGTTTAGCAGGTCGTCTCTAATAACCTATTTTGGGCTGGGCTGATCTGGCAGCCCCGGTGATTTTTCTTTTTTATTATTATTTTATTATTATTTTTATTTTTTTTTTCCCAAGAGGAAGCAGAGATGGATCGTAGCTGAGTTGTTGTTTGGTTTTGGTGTTTTTTTTTTTTTTTTTTTTTTTTTTTTTTTTCTGTTCCTCATAAGAGTAGTGATCCTTTAGTGTATGATTATGAAATGCTGAAGACAACAGGACCTTGATCTCCGCCTGGGGTCTCTACCTGTCTGTAGTGACATCTCCAGTGAGTCAGAGTTTGTCCAGACAAGGGTATCTCTGCAACCAGAGCCCTGTTAATGAAAGATACAAAAATAAACCCTGCTCACCAAGGACCCATCTTACGCTGAGACAAGGCCACTTCCAAATGAAGGCATTCATTCAGGCATATGTCTACTGTGAACTTTTCTGAGTGTCCCTGATAGTTAAATTAATAACAGATGTGCCCAGCTTGAAGTAATAGAGCTTGATATAGAGGGGAAAGGAAGTCTAATAGAAAACATCCTCAGAAAATTCAGTTGTCTCCAAATTGCATTTTTATATATAAATACATAAATAGATTAAGACTTTATCAGCAATAATGACATTTTAGAGAGCATTTACAAATTGATGACTAACAGGTATGTACCAAGTAAGAAGATTTGTAAATAATATCATATTCTGCAAAAGGTGACATAAAAATTTTGGAGAAAATGCTAGCAGTTAACTCTGAGACCAGGCTCCCTTCTTAATGCTGAACTCTGTTTTAAGCCCAGGTCCAGTTCATGTCTTTTATAATAGGATTACATAGTAATCAACCGCAGTATACGTAGCTTTATTCATAACTTTCAGCCTTTGTTCTCCACCCCAATAATTGTAATAGAGATCCTTTAAAACCATAACCAAATTTTATTAGCAAATATCTATTCATCATGTCTGCGTAGCTTTGTAATAACTAAAAAAATAAATAGTTTGATGTCTTATCTTAACAGACACTCGTACTATGCTATCATCTAAGCTGGTTTTTGTAACCCAGCCTGCCTCCATGTGGAAAATCAGCTCTAACAAAGCCAAAGCGCTTGCACCCTGCATTTTTCTGCCTTTTAGCAGACTAGCTTTCTGTTTAAATGGCCTCATGTAATAAACCAAGACAGTTTGGCTGTTGACACCAGTGCTGGAATTTGTAACTTACCTGCAACAGTGGGCTGGACCCTGGAAAAATCAGCACTGTGTGGATCAGAGCTGTGAATCCCTGTTGGGCCAGGAGATGGCCTTGTCCTTGGTCAGCTCAAAGCAGGGAGTTTCTTGTCTTAGCAGAGTCAAGGTATTCAACCAGTGAGTCTGTGTGTTTCAGATTTGGGGCTAAAGCAACATGTTTCCTTTTGAGTTTCCTCTAATAGACATCGGCAATTAAATTAATAACAGTTGTTACCATTTATTCCTGTTTTTCACTAGGTTTCTTCAAACCTAGTGAGGTTCCTGAGAAAGGATGGATTTCTTCAGAAATATGAGGATTCCTCATACCTGGGCGAATTTTGGGTGACAAATTAACCGGTTGCTGTTCTGTGCTGCCAAAAAGTGAAATATCGCAGGATAATTATTTGTCTTTCAGATGCCACAGATTACCTTTCTTTTAGTACATGCTCATGGCATTTGTTGGAGCTCTGGGCAGATTTGGCCCCAATATGTCTGTATTTTTTTTTCTCCCGTGCATTAGCTACCTCATTAACGTAAGGAGCAGAGGAGATTCCTGGGTGGTTTCTGTGTGTTCTAATTATCTTGGAAAAGAGACTCTTATCTATTCAGATATGTTTGCATAGTGGTAGGGTGGGTTATGCCCAGCAGACTGGGAAACTGCCAGGCTGTTCAGTTCAGGCACGGTCTGAACTGTCACTATCCTGGAGGGGTTTGCCCATGCTGAATGCAGTGCTGAGTATAATGTAACTCTTCTTTCTTTTGTTGAGTACATGAAAATAGATAACATGTACATTGTAAGTCATCACAATTCAATCTTTAAGTATATTTAATCTCCTTAAATGTCATTCAATGACTGTTAAATACCTTTTAATAAACATAGGATTTTGGTACTAATTTTACAGAGAAAAATCTTACCTAGTTATGCCTAACTACATTTGGCTGCACCTTCTGTGTTTTGAATTTCTCAGTAGAATAGTGCACTGAATGGCAGTGCTAGAGAAATGACCTTGCTGGTAGATGAGAGCTCAGGGTGTGCTCCTTGCTGTTGTTACCCTGGCAGATATATGCTGTAAAGCAGCAAACCATGAAGAACAATAAAAAATTAGCTGGATATTACAAAAAGTCAATTAAAAGTATAGAAGCATTATGATGAATTTTTACAAGTAAAAGTCAAGTGAAGTGGAGTTATGAATCTGCTGAACAGGATGCATTTGTTTCCCTTAGCCCTCTTTTGCATTCTTTACTCAGTAACATTTGCAATATTTTCTATAATCTCCCCATGTAACAATATTTTAATGCTACTTATCTTTTTCTTGAAAAGAGAAGAAATATGATCAGTAGACAGGATGACAAGCTGAACAGCTGCCTTCTAAAGTGATTTTAATACAGCAAGGAATTGAGTGTAGTGGTATTCTAATGCGACTAAAAAGATTTGTTGGTACTTTGTCTTAAGTATTAAGCTACAGTGCTTGCAAAGTGGTGTCCTTTGTTTTGGAAGCAGGAGCTGGTACTTCTGAGATGGTTGTGTCGTAAATGCAATTACAAATAAAACTTGTGTGCTAAAAAATAAAATCTGCCATATAAACTCATTTTCTTACTCTGTCAAGCAAATGGGACTAATTCAATAAGACTGCTCTCAATGCAAGTTACATACTTGCTGAAAATGCAAGTGGCAGGTTCTGGTTCTATAAAAGTAATGAAATTTTGAGGGAATCATCTTTAATTGTGTGTCCAAAATAAAATAATCAAAAAAGGTCCTTATTGAAACCACTATCTTAGAATGCAGAGAAATAAGAAATTGATTCTTTATGACAAAATCACGTCACCTAGAGATTCTCTCCATCAAAGCCTTAACGAATGTTTCCAGAAGAAAACTAGAGAAAATGCTAAACCTATCAGCTAATGATTATTTGTAGTGTTAACATAAATATACTGTCAGGTATATACACAGGTACTGTGAGAGGTATCAGTTCCAGAAAGCAAGTGTCTCTTCAGTGGAAAACAGAAGCACCTGACTTTTTTTACACATAAATTTGTTGCGGTAAATTGTAATTCTGTTGTGACTACCTGATTTCAACTAGGAAAATAAGTATTAATGTTGTCTTACTGCACTGGGGGAAGTAGATATTTAAAATTTACATTCCTTTCTCTCTTTCCAATTTTAGTATTCAATTTCACAGAGATAATATTTTCTGTCTGCCCTTTTGAAGAGCTTACTGCAACTTCAGAGACTCTCAAGACATCAGAAAAATACTTCTTTGTGATCCCTTTTGTTTATTTATAAAAGATTATTTAATGGAATTCATTCTTTCAAACTTGCACACTTATTTAAAAGTTGAAATTCAGTTGCCAAGCAAAATAAACACAGCAGGGTGAGCTGCTGTGGAAAAACAAGGTATCAATATGTAACTTCATTGAACTGACAAAGTGAAATCATAATATTAACTTAGTTTCATAGAAAGCCAATCATAATATTATTTAAATATTCTAATAGACTTTGAATTGCAAGAACCCTTATAAGATAAATTCTCTTGGTTTTGCCACAGAGATACGTTTCCTTCTTCACTTATAGATGGCAGTGATTTATAAATCAAACAGCTTGTAGTAAAGTAGGTAAGGCAATCAGCTTTGTCCTAAATATTCTGTAATATCCTCGGCTGCCTGGTGCAATGGCAGTCTTGAATGCCTTGCTTGAGAAGTGGTGTTTTGCAGGTCTCCCTCTGCTCTTCCTGGTCTCCAGGAGTCTGTACATGGCTGGGGTCACCACAGTGACAGCAGTCGTATAGTCTCCTTTTACTCTTATCTATATCTGTAGGAGCACATCAGAAAAAAAAATAATTTTGAGATGGCTGCAAAACCCTGATGTAAAATTGCCATAGAGCGGGAGATAGTCCAGCAGGATACAAAAGTCCGCTGTTTGTTGCACTGCAACCAACCAACCGGAACATGCAAGTAGCAGAACTGCTTAGCTAGCTAACGGGGATTGCTATTTTCATTCCTTCTGATCCAATTTATAACACCAAAACCTGCTATAAATTGTCAAAATCTGGCAATAAAAATTCCAGAGAACAGAGATTCATGCTATAATGGAGAATTTTTTTTTTAAGTGGTTTTTGGTTTTTTTTTTTTTTTTTTTTCTTATTGGGAAGCTAAGTGACAGGTTTAGTTCTGTTGTTCCCACTTGTGATGGATTAACACAACATTGAGGAAACGTAAGCAGGAACTGAAGTCTTTGGGGAAGTCTGAGGAGTACTACTTGGGTTTTGTTTTGTTTTCAGATGCTGATCTGGACAAAACCTGTGTTCAGGGCTATAATATGGGATTTTTATTCTTAGAAGATAGCCTACTTTATTTTTAGTTCTATATCCGTGCATAAAGCAGTATACTACCTTTCCCTTTGAATCCGTGTTAAAGGATTTTTATGTCATTCTAAATATTACCCCTTTGAATTATCCGTGTTCAATTTCTGCAAAGTCTTTGAGATGATGAGAGAGAGTTTTGCATAGTTAAGCCCCTTCCCATGCACCAAATGTGAGCACTAGTCAATGAAACTTCAGTGCTTTTCCCTCTGAAACGTAACTGTATGTTACTCTCTTCCAACATAAGTGCATAGCCCTGGATTGCCTGCCAGAAGAGGTGAGCTATGACACTGCTGAAGTGTTTCCTTCAGTTGAAGTATCTTTAGACACCAAAACAGGGGAGCTCTGGGGTTGAAGTTGTTGTATTGTCCTTGCCAGCAAAGGCAACTTGGGCAGCTGCTGTACTGACAGCAGTGGAAGTCCATTTTCCACAAGATAAGGGTGTTTATAGAAAAATTATCATTGGAAGACTTCTCACGTGGGTGAAAATTTGTTATCTCATTAACAAATTAGTTCAGGATTTTAAGGCACTAGGATTTAAAGGATATGTCTCTTCTCAGGAAATTACATAATATTGCTTTCTGTGCAATGTTCAGGAAAAACAAGCACTTAATGTCTTTTTTTTTTTTTTTTTTTTTGTCCTGGCAGCAGATGACAGAGAATGGTGTCTCTAGTGAGTCAGAAAGATCTCAGGTCCTCACACATTGGCTTTCTGGGACTATCAGAGCCTTAAGCATCTGTGGCTGTAGCCCAGACAAAAGTTGGCTGTTAACTGGAAGCTTTCACATACAAGATGGAAATACTTGTGTTCAAAGAATAGCCAGAAAGTAATGCATTAGAAGTTGTGTAAGTTCTTCTGCTAATCAAAGCACTAATGCCCTTCATATTATGCAAATCCATTGTATTACGTGTGTATAAACTGTACAAATATTGTAATTCCTGAAGTAATAGAAATAATGTGATTTAGCAAGGAAGAGGTTGGTCTTAAAGTGATAAGGCACTCTGTGTAGAGCTGACACCAGAATAAATGAACATATAATAAGTCTTAAATTACTCCTAATTGTGAACCACTAAACTGCAAGTTACATTAGAACCTATTGTTTCATGATTATTTTTTAAATTACTGTAACAATATAAAGCTGTATTCTTCTGCATTTCTGCCATAGCTTAATCATGCACCACTCCAGGAGAGACCTGCCATGTGCTGTTTGCTCTCTGTAAAGCCATGACACTACATGGAATTATACAAGTTGAAAATTTTTTACTAATGTTTCTTTGCATTGTGGTGTATGAAAGGGGGATGGAATTGTGCCTGTAATCTTTGTAGCAGCAATCATACAGTTTGCAGTTGAAAACACTCCCATATTTTCATGAAGTTACGACTTAGTGAAAAAAGTAATTTTATTTTTCCCATAACCAGTTTCATTTATAAGTGATTCAAGACACACACATATTTGTTTTTTATCACACTTCAAATTACTAGTGCTGGAGGAAGAAGATGTTTTCTTATCAGAAAAATAGATGAGCTGTGAAACTAAAAAATGACTGAGCTCTTCAAATATAAGCATGTTTCTCCTGTAGCTACTGTGTCTGAGCACTTGACAAAGGGCTGACAGCCTAAAACGTTCAGTTGACAAATCTTTCCATTCTCTCCCTGACCCCTCCTTACATGATCACTCTGCAGAGTTCAGACCTTGGCAAGCTGCAGCACCAATAAATACTGGGTTATGTAGCTGAAGGGTAGAGCGGGTAGCACAACACTCACCAAATATGGAATGCGGACTATCAGGTGGATGACCTGGTGTCCAGGCAAGCTTTATTTCTAGCTATAGAAAAGAGGGCAAGATTTGGTTTGATTTTGAGGTGTGGTTTTTCTTTTTTTTTTTTTTTTTTTTTTCCCTGGATATGAAAAAAACCTCCAAAACCCAGCTCACCAAAGTAATCCATAGCCCTACTTCAGGCCATCAAAAGTCTGATCTCAATTTTTTTT
The DNA here is from genome assembly GCF_001431845.1 of Calidris pugnax. Classification (NCBI taxonomy): domain Eukaryota; kingdom Metazoa; phylum Chordata; class Aves; order Charadriiformes; family Scolopacidae; genus Calidris; species Calidris pugnax. The sequence continues at coordinate 12,130,747 of NW_015090990.1, read as the reverse complement.
TAAATTAATTAATCATTAGCAGAGCTAGATTATCTTGATAGTCACACAACAATGAAACACACTCACATGTGTTTGATGCCAATTTAATTCTTCTTTCCAAAGAATTAGCACTATACATCTAGATGCAGGTATACTAGAAGTAGGTAAAACTCTACTATTGTAACATTATGACGACAACATTATCTTTAGTAGAGAGAAAAATGGGTTCTTTGGACTAAATTTATTTCTTCTTTTACAGAAGTTACAGTTGCTTTGCAAAAAATAATCTTCACTGTGTACATAAGGTGAAGCAGTCTGTAAAGAATTTTCATGAGGCCTTTTTGATAAGGAGGGAAAAGTTACTTTACAGCGAGAACAACTTGATAGAATCATATAATTGTTTAGGTTGGAAAAGACCTTTAAGATCATTAAGTCTAATTTGGCTAACACTGCTAAGTCCCTGACTCAACCATGCCCCTAAGCACCACATCTACATGTCTTTATAATGCCCTCCAGGGATGGTGATTCAACCACTTCTTTGGGCAACCTGTTCTAGTGCTTGATAAGAAAGAAGTGCTTGAAGAAATTTTTCCCAATATCCAATCTGAACCCCCCTGGTGCAATTTGAGGCCATTTCCTCTTGTTCTATCACTTGCTACTGCAGAAGAGAGGCCCACCTTCACCTCGCTGCAACCTCCTTTCAGGTGGTTGTAGAGAGCAATGATGTCTCCCCTCAGCCTCCTTTTCTCCAGGCTAAACAACCTCAATTCCCTCAGCTGCTCCTCACAGGACTTGCTCTCTAGACACTTGTCCATGTTTTGTTTTGATATAAAATCTGGATATAAAAAGGGCCGTATAGGAAGTAGCGAATGGGTTTCATTTTTAATACTATTGCTGTTTACCAAAAAAAATAATATTGCTTTTAAATCATTGTGTGCCAGGTGAAATCATGAACTGTAATAAATTAATGAGATCCGCTGAATAATTACATTGCTTTAGAGCCTGTATTGCCTTCAAATTTCCTCTGAGTTTCTAAAGACTTTCATGGCTGTCCCCAGCAGTAGTATTGGCTGCTTCCTAATACGTGTGTTTTCAGCCTCTTTTTGCAACCTTTGTCCTTCATATCAAGTTACAACAGAAATGGATTTTCTTTAAGCAATGCTCAGTAAACTAAAGGTGTAAACTCCTCTCTTTTTATTCTACTAGCCAGAGGAGATGTGCGACAATTCAGTTTACTGTTTAAGAGTGGAGCAACTTGCCTCTGGAAATGACTGAAATATTTTTTTCTTGTGGTTTGTTGCTTTTTGTTTTGTTTTTTTTCTTACTCCTTGACACCTTCATAGTTGGTTGCTCAGCATGAGTAAACTTAAGTAACTCGGGTTTCAGCCCTTGGCAGGAAAAAAAGTTTTACAAGCAATTGGCTGAAACCTCACAAAGATTTTAAGGGAGAGCTATGTGGAATTCAAACAGCAGTAAATTGAAATTGTCCATTGCAAACAAAATGCCTTTTTCCGTTTTAACAGCGTTACCTGCTCCTGTGCAGCATGGCAACTGGTTTCTGTGAAAGAGCAAGGGAGAAGCAGGGTTTACTTACTGACAGCTTAAATAATTAGCATTTGAGCTTTATGAGGTTAAATATGTTAAGAAGTACAGGTTAATGAACAGAAAAACACAGTGATGACTGTTAAATGCTTAGATGCTCTCCTAATGACAGATATATATAATTCAAATTAGTGCTTTATTACAGTACTACAGATTCTTATTTTATCAGAAATGTCTCATTTTTGATAGCCTAAAGGGGTGGATTACTTTTACACACCCTTGCAAAAAAATTTTAGTTGAAACATGGATGATACTTTATAGTACTTAAGCTGTCAGAATAGAACTATAAAAAGACGTTTTTATAAAAATTATTTTAATTTTAGATTTTATTAGATTTTTTACACAGCCACTACACATAAAACCCCTCATTATCTTCTACCTTCTTATACACGACACTAAACTTCAGGGTAGTCTAACATGGACTAGGAAGAGTCAGGAAAGAAAAGCCAACAAGTTTGCTGGAAGGTTAAATCTTCAGTACTGAATTTCTCTAGCCTTTGACTATTTTCTAGAGGGTGTCAGAATATGTTTGAGGAGCATGTAGGCTCTGGTCACAACCCACCACTTGAGGAAAATGTTAAACTGTAGTACTGGACAAGAAGGAAAATACAGTTGCACTAAATATGCGAAGAAGAGTGGCAAATGGCCAGTCCTGTGATACAACCATGCTGCAGGTTGTATTCCTTGCAAGTGCAAGGCAATTAATAGCCAGATTTGTCTGTCTGCATCCTAAATGTTAACTGCCTACTTGAGCAGCGTGTCTGCTGCAAGTTTACAGGCAGTTTATATTTTTGTGTTGCATTGTTGGGCAGTCTTTACTCTGAGGAATGAAAAATTATTTCAGAAACCTTAAAAAAAACACTCAAACCCCCCCAGAAGAACAGCTGATATTTCTCTAGGTGGTTCTGAACATACCCTTAGAGATACTGACCAAAAACTTGGTATATCCCAGCAATTTACTGGTCTGTGTGCATGACAGAATCTGTCCAAACAAGCATGTGAGATTTTAAAAAAAGTTATAGTGGTTTACACACTTTAGACATGCAACTGTTTCCCTGTTTATTCTCTTCAATAAGAGACACTAACTACTAAAAATCATTACCAGCATGCTGGGAGCATGTTTTCATGAATGAAGGTATTGTTGCTGGTAAGGTTGTTAAGAACCTGTGCTGAAAATAGCTGAGGAAATTATCTTGTCTGTCTCAGTCCTACCTCTCCTAACTTTTGAGTGTAGTGACAGTTTGAAGTATAACAGCTCATTAACAGCTTGACTTTGAGTGTAGGGTGGAGTTCAATGGGAAAAAGAAATCCAAGACTCCATCACAACAGTGAGACCTAGAGGAGAAGATCCAATTGGCATTTAAAAAAATACAGTTTGCTTCCTGGACCTCATTATGAATGACTCTTTGCATTTCTCCCATGCAAATCAGCCCAAGTTGATGTTTATAACTAAAAAAGAAAGCTGTGTCCTTAAACTAAATGCATTTCACTCCTTTAGGAGAGATCTTACTTGTACTTTTTCATTAATCTTTCAGGGCTTTTTAGTGTGTATTAGGTTTTTTTAAAAAGCTGTCTTATCCAGTCTCTAGATTTTGGACTGTTAGAGAAGGATGGCTTGTTGCTTTAGATTTGTGACTTCATTATCTGCTATATTTGTTTTGTATTTTAACGCTGACTTAATTCAATATAATTATTTATTCACTAATTTTATTATTCTGATTTCAGCTGTGACTTTATTTGATAATAGTTCTGTAAAATTTTCCACCAGATCAATAGAAATGGAGAGTAGTTCAAGCTAAGTGATGGATTTCTTGAATGTTAATATCTGCTTCATTATTGTACATTTGTGAGAAGGTGGTACCAAGGAAAACTGTTTAAGGTGACCAATTGATATTGACCAAGCTCTGTAAAAACCAGAAGCTGGTGATACCCTGCTGGGCACCCCAACCTCACCTTATGTCTAAGACACAGAGGAAAGCAAACTCTGGAGCAGATGATTCTGTGGCTCCTTTGCCCATCTTAAGGACTGTAGGGTGCCTGTGCTGTAGACTGCATGTGCGTGTCCTGGTCTTAGGGCTGGCATGGGCACTGCCAACGTGGCTGTGAGGGATGTGGCCATGCAGGATAAAGCATGGACTTGGGCATCCTGCCCAGAAACACAGTGCTGCCCAGCAGCGGGCTCTGTTATCTTCTGCTCCACAGCGTGTACTGTTTTGTTGTACATTCACCAAAGTGCAAGCGGTACTCAGTATTTCAGCTAAACTTACCGATGTGTCAGAGCAACAAAAATGTCATAGAAATCAATGCCCTGCATTAAGTGTCCTCAAAGTTGACTTCCTCTAAATTCTTTAGTTCCCAGGTGTGAAAACCTGCTCTTGTAAAAGATTGTGGGACTCTTGCCATTGACATTTTCTAGTCAAGCAGGGATTTCCTTTGAAATACTTCCCAGCTGCTTCAAACAGGATAGTGCTTATTGATTGCATCCCTGTAAGACAGGCATTTGCGTTTCCTCTTCCCATCTTTCCCCTAGGAGAGTTTTATTTCATATATGAAAAGATCAACAAGAGCAAGAAAAGGAAAGCATGAGATGGGGAATTCCTGTGGAAGATTAAGCAGTTACTTATGCAATTTAAATTAGACTTGTAATAAAATTGTACAGGAAATGAATTAGGACGGCTAGCTTTTATGGAAAGGGGATTGATTTTCATAGTGCTTTTTATTATTCGTTTCACTCAGTTTTTTATCTTTCTTCCTCTTATTTTTTTTTTTAATCTGCATAGGATTAGTTTCTAATTAATTCAAACTCTACATTGATTGATTAGTGACTTTTAATCTTTGGTGTTTCCTCCCCCTCCATCTGAGCCTTGCTGGTTGGTTTTAATTTTTTGATATAATTACTCAGAGGCAACAGCATAAGCCATATAAAATGTTACTTTGCTGCTTTTCTGTGTTGCTAAAATGTGTTGGGGTTTTTCCACTCATTGCTGAGAAATGCTGCCCTCCAACCCATTCCAGTACCTGCTAAATGCATATGCTGTTACTCTTGGTGGCTCTGTTTATAGGTCACAGAATCACAGAATAGTTCGGGTTGGAAGGGACCTTTAAAGGTCATCTAGTCCAACCCCTGTGCAAGGAGCAGGGACATCTTCTACTAGATCAGGTTGCTCAGAGCCCTGTCCAACCTGACCTTGAGGTGTAGGATATTATTAGTGCCTTGGTGCTTTGTGGAACACTGAGTCACTTTGAGGAAACAGTTTTATTGTTCACTGAAGGAGAATCAGTCACCTTGAAACCACAGAGAAATTGCCTTAGGACTGTAATAAGAGTGACTGTCCAGTCAGGCCTTCTCAATAATGTTATCCTATAATACTGCTGCTGTGGTCAGTTGTATGCACCATGCCAAGGTCGAGTGCCACAAACCCCTTGTCTCTGTTTGAGGCACTGCTGCTTGCCCTGTGGCTAAACAGATGGTGGCCACGGTGCTCTTCTGCATGTCATGCGCCAGGTGAAGCTGCTGCTTTCTTTCTGAATGTACTGGTTTGGGTTTTGGATTCCCACTGTTGGCTGGGTGGGAGTGCAGACTGACTTCCTCACATCCACCTTCTCATGTCCTCAGGCTTTTCACCCAAATTCCTATAGGATTCCTTTAATTTGGATAGATAAACGTGACTTTATCTGCCATCGCTTCTGACACTGGAACACTCTAACGTGGCTGAACCTGGAGCATTAGTGCTGTTTTGTCCCAGGCAGGCCCAAAAGGTGAAATGTCTTTGCACAATTTCTAAACTACTTATCCTGTACATGTCAGGATTTGGGCCACAGGCAGTCAGTTCTCCAGTCAACTAAGGGTTGAGCATGGGTTTGCTGGAAGGAGGGGACAAACTAAAATAACCAGCTTCCTGGAAGGTAATACCCAGTGTTTTTAATATCCTTTTTCTGTTTGTATAGGACAACATTGATACCTCAAGGAATGATTACATAATGTCTATTTAACTTTGATAATCTGTGTTATAGCTGATATGCACTAGTTTGTGGTCTGGTTTATTCATCAGATTCATTAAAAAAAACAACAAACAGTTTAAAGGAATGCTTACCAGCATCCTTTCTGCTACCACTAATCATGCCACAGAATGAAACTAAAAGCTACAGTGATCATTGAGTTCGGGTTTCTGCAAAATGGCTGCTGTTTTATATCCAGTAGGTCTGTATGTAACATAGCAAATTGGAGTTGAACTTGGGCTCATCTACTCAGTAGAATAGAGCAGAACATAATTGTGTGATAATACCACCAACAAGGTCAACTAGAAAAAGGGAACAAAGCACTTAATAGCATGTATCATTTTTCCTGGTTATCAAACTCTCACTTTCTCTTATGAGTGCCTTTTTAATATCCTTGCAGCATTTTAAGATATTTTTTTAAAAAAATAAATTGTTTTCAAACACACACAAATGTAGAGCAGCTTTGGTAAAGCAGAATATTGCAAATGTAACACTATGAAGTTAAGAGTTAATTTTTTTCTTTGAACACACAACACATCCCTTCAAAGTTGTCCTGCTCTCCCTGTGAGTACAGCACCCCTATTGACATCAATTGGAGTTTAATACAAGCAGATATTGTAGAATAGACTTCAAGGGAACCTGTGTGACAATCAGAGAAGAGAATTTAACTCTTATTACTTAGCAACTGAGAAAATAAAAATCATATCTTGAAAACTCCACTTGTATTCACAGCTGGCAAGAGCAGTGTTACAGGTACTCTATGGCCTGATTCTGCTTCCAGTGGAAAGAAGAAACACAGCATTGAGTTTCAACTGTCCAATTTTAAGTGGGGGTTTATAGTACCAAAAAAAAAAAAACCACGGGAAATGGCAGGAGTAGGGAGGCTGTTGTGGTTATAGTGTAGAACAGGTGTTATCCTATGGGAAGAGAATCTAATTACCTGTCCCAGAGAGGAGGAAGCCCCAAAGTCTGCATGTCTGCCCTTTTATATCTGATGCTTTAAAAGCCAGTGGGGGCACTCTTAACACAATATTTTTAGTGGTCACTTTATCCTAGTAGACCTTATACTAGATCAGACATCATTAATCTGAGTTACTCAAACTTTCCAAGAGATCTAGCGTAGAACCAGCATAAAAATATGAAGACAGCAGAAATGTGTTGTATGCCACATCTAGTTGGGTAGAACTGTGTGTTCTGCCTGGTACAGGTCAGACTGGCACCTCAGCATCACACAGCTCTGCTGCTCATTTTGTGGGAACCAGACATCTTCTGCAGATTAGTAGTAAAGGAAGCAACACTGCTGAAATTCATGCAAAACTTTAAATAACTGTGCAAGAAAGGGTGGCCTTGTAGAGGGCTCTGCACCCAAAGGGTAATTGGGACAGGGTGTATTTGACTACTGACCTCACGCAACTTGTAGATGTTGTTTAGTTAACGTTGGAAATTGCAGTCTTGCATTTAAGCTTTAGAAATTGCAATCTTGTGTTAAGGGCTGTTGAGCTGCAACAAGCCTCCTGGGGTGGAGATGCAACTGTTCCCACATTAGTAAATGCTTTTAATGAGGGTGTTTGGCCCATGCACTGTTCACATATTCAAGGCACAAAAATCAAAGTGGCCCAGCAAGTGAATCATGGAAAATCACAGTGTGAGTGGTGTGTATGACATGTCTCAAGAGCCTACAGCTGGATCAAGTAGTGCTGATGTGAGAGTTTGTCTCATCCCATGTTAACTGCAGGGTTACATTTCCCATATTGGGTTGACAATGGAACGCAGAAAACCAAACTTTTCAGGGATGTGATCATGGTGGGAAACTCCAAAGGTTTTCATCCTTTGCATTCAGTGAGACTCTGACCCTGTGTGCTGGTGACCTCCCTTTTTTGGCTGCCACTGCACTAAATGAAAATGGACCTGTGTTGTGTTTTTTTTTTTTCCCTGTACAGCTTTAGCATGTTTTAATAATGGACAATAATATAAGTTTCCTTTCAAAATATGAGAGAAAGCAAACATTGTTTCAGTTGTTGCTGGAGGTTATAGTCAAAACATGGTTTCTTTATCATTTGGTTGAAACAAAATTGGCAAAATATTGATAGGCAAGTTGCTTTATATCTTTCTTTGCCATTATTCATAGCCACCCCCTCCCATAATGCTAAATTTCCCCAAGTGCCATCTGTCACTATCCTCTGTGTTTAAAAAAGAAAATAAAATGAGAAATTAGTCACAAGATTATGTACAGCATCTGTGAGTGCAGTAGCTGTGATAAAACCATCCTTGCCATTAATTTTGATAGCAGATTCCCACAATGAGTGGAAATAAAGAATAACCTCCTTCCTACCATATAGTAATGGATATCTGGATAAATGGATGTAAGATACAGCTGTATATAAACTCTAGGGAAGTGCTACTGTTGGTTGAGGACATGGAGTCCTTAGGAGCATCCACAACCAAAGCAATTCTGGCTTCAGCAGGTCAAAGTCAAGATGAGATGGTACTTTTGAGCTCAAGGGACATAGTTTTCCAGCTGAAGCCAGGAAAAACTGACTAAATGAGTGACTGGTGGATATCCCCAGAAAGGAGCTTTCATGAGAAGTAATGAGCCACAGAGGGATCTGGGGATCCAGTTGATTGTGATGTGTAATGGGGACAATAATGAGGACAGGACTGGGCAGGGTTGTAATTTGTGGTTGCCGCCAGGAGGTCTTATGATTTTGGGATGGGATGAAAAGTGCTGTTAACTATTTATTATACTCTTTTCGGGGGTGTTTGGTTTGTTTTTTTGGTTTTTTTTTTGGTTTTTTTTTTTGGTTTTTTTTTTTGGTTTTTTTTTTTTGTTGTTGTTTGTTTGTTTTGTTTTTATCTTGTAACTCTGAAGCTTCATTAGCTTTATTATTGCCCTCTGCTATCAGCTCAAGCTTCTGAATTGGGCTCTCTGACTTAGGGATTCTGTGGGTTTACCATGTGTTTCTGTCTGAGATAGGAAGGATGTTTCTCAGACCCTTTTTCCTTTTGTAACTGATATGCCGACTGTTGCTGAACAAAGAGTTTCTTGACTGCAGGGGGTGGAGGGAGAAATCAGAAATGAAAGCTTCCTTAAAAGCCAAACTACTTTGTGATTTTGAAACAAAATAAAAATTGGATTATTCATCTTTGCATTAGAAACCTGTAGAGACATGACATCTCTTGGATAGTGGAAATATTTATACAGCATATTTGGGACAGATGTGAGCTTGCTCCAACCCTTGCTCTGTGTTGAAAGAAAGGTTTTTCTGTATCAAATATTTCATTTATTCACAAAGGATAAAAAGGCAATAGTGTAAAAAGTCTGATTATTCCTTTTTTTGAGCATAGTAGAAATCAGCAATGGGAGGCTCTTCCTTTGCTAACCATTTCAAGCCTCTTGTAATGAGCGCATTAACACTTTTTTTTTTTTTTTTTCAAATGAGATAATGCTACCAGGACTACTCTGCCACTGTGTGGGTTTTCTGTTTTGTTTTTCCTTTCTTTTGATGGTGGTGATGAATGTTTGGAGAGTATTTTGAGTTTATTTTTAGGGGATGAGTTGTTTTGGTTAATCTGCTTTGGCTGTCTTCTGTGTGTCTCTCTCTATCCTTTATGATCACAGGCGCATCGTTCCCTTACACAGCTTCACCAGCCGATACCCCAGCAGTGCACAAGTCTTGTGCCTGCTGTATGGGGCTCCAAGAAAATTCTGTCTTTGATAGTTTTTTGGTTGCTTACTCCTGGAGTTCCAGGTGGAGGCTTGGCTTTTCCTACATAGTGATGTATGCACCTACTTTGGGATCTAACATAAGGAATCATGCTGATAGAGGGTAACCACCAGCACTCTGAATTTTGTGAATGGACTTGTGTCTCAGAACATGTAAGATGTTGATCTGCAGTGCCTTGCACTGGGAAATGTTTGGATTCCTCTGTTCATTCTCATATCTTGAGTTTATCTGCCGTGCTTCCAGGCACTGTCATGTGAACAGCAGTCCCAGAGAGCCACAGAAGTATGAACAGCTTTGTACTCAGCGCTGGTGCAAAAAAAAACCTGACAGACTCTGGGAAACAGCTATTCCCTTTTCAGCTTGAAGCAGTGTTTATTTTGACAAAAAGGAGAATGGCAAAATGAAACGTTCTTAGTATTAGTGTAAAAATTTCATCATATACTTAGGTTAAAAGTTGGGAATAGTGCACGGTTTATACTGTTACAAAAATGTCGTGTTTCTTCTTTAAAGAGCAGAAAATGTAACTACTTCAAAAGTGTTGCACTATGTGTTAACAAGTGTTACAGTTAATTTTAAAGGGAAAAGAGAACAGTGGGAATAGACCTCTACAACAGGGAACTATTGTTTTGAATTTCATGGGCAGCAATTCTTACATCATGCCTCAGGCTAGACTCCTGACCACATCCCAGAAAATGGGGTTAAACTGTAGAAATCCACTGGGGCCAAATGTGGAGGAAGTTCTGCAGCCTCTTCGGTCTGTGGTGAGGGCCAGGAGGGGGAGAGAGAAGTGGGAGCATGAGGCAAACTAGAAGGTACTATCCCTTTCAGAGCAAGGTTTCGCTCCTTAATCTCTGTAATCAAGCATGAGGCCAGCTGAAGTCTATGGAAAAAGTCCCATCTCCTATAATATCTTGGACCCCTGTAGTGTTGGGCTCATTGGGATGTTGCCTGACTACGTGCTATGTAGGAGGCTTTCTCAGTTTGTCATTTAAATCAGGCATGCAAATATAAAAATGGAGCAGACAAACACTATTTATTACCTGAAGGGCTGCACATCCTTGCAGAATCAGATGGATTATACCAAGGCATCACTTCGGAATTTTCATCTGACAGCTTTATTCATACTTTGTTAAGGATCACAAAATATCCTTACAGCCCCTCTAAACGTGAAAAGTCTCCAACGGGCTGTTCTGTATAAATTGACTTGCTTCTCAATTTACTATTTTTGTAGGGAAATTTCTATGGTTTTGCACAACTACACAGCAGTATATGCTTCTTGGTGCAAATTCCCTCTTCAACACATGAACTGGGATGGAGGCATTGTTTTGTTTTTTTCCTAATGGTGTCATAGGTATCTTAGAAAGATAAAGCCTGTTTGCACGGGTCAGTGTCGGGTCAGTGAGTAACGCGGCTTTGACGCAGCAGGCAGATGTAACACAGCCTGTGATCACTGCGTTTCCTGTTGATTTACTTCCATATTGTAGGGTCAGTTAATTATTTAGAGGGACAGAAAACAACCCATAACCTGACAGTTGGAGGACTTGCTCGTGACATTCTGATTCAAGAGACACAAAAAAACCAACCAAAGAGAAAAAAACCACACCAAAATATTCTTCAGACCAGAGAGGAAGAGCAGGGTGTCTTGGTGCTTGTGGCCTCTCCAGCAAAGGAAGGAAGTGAGCACAAGTCCTGCAAGGGAGAGGCTCTCCCTGAATCCAGATCACTCCATATTGAATGGTGCTTTTGGTCACTGTTTATTCAGTAAAATATGGGATCTTCGCCCTCTCATGTATTTGTGTCTTATTTTCCTTGAGGGATTGCAGTGAATGATATGACCCAAAACGCAAACAATTTATTTTTGTTTGTCAATAAAAAAATAAAAACTTTTCCTTTTGGTTCCATCTAAACTGTTGTTTGTTTTTCCAAATGAGGCTCCACACTGGCAAATTGATTACTGACACAGCCCAGTTCAGATTTTTTTAATTTGAAGTTTATTTGTTTTCACAAACTTTCTTGATAACTGTTAGTAAGGCATTATCTCAATCAAGAAGGTGACTTTATATAATCCTATCATGGTGGTATTTGCCTTTTTTAAAAGAAAACTTGTCAATGCTTTTTTTTCCTAGCAAATCTATGAGGTGAAATACACTCAATAGACTTGAGTAGTTTGGCTCTCCTTACGTGTAGCCCAGCCTCTTGAACTGTAGATCATCCTTCCTCTCTAGATGTTTCCTTTACACTAGTCAGCAAAGCTGAATCACAGTGTTGCATTTCTTCTGTGTGTTTCCAGCCTTGTAAGACTAAGGTACGAGATAAAGACCAGCATGTACTCCCTGTGGTGTGTGTGTGGAAGCACATCATCCATTGCACCTGTCTGTGCCTAGGGTTCACTTCCACTGGAAGACAACTTATTGAAGAGTTCCCTTTTGTTGCAAACTAGACTTTCTGTCTTTGGAGTTTCTTTTAATCTAACTCTGAGCAAAACCATTGACTTTATATAAGATAATTTGCACTGTCAGTAACCAGGAGGCAGAGATGAGGTCTCCAGGAAGGGAACGTGTGTGGAAGCACACTCTAACCATCTTCTGCAGTCATTTACAGTTACTGGGGCAGCTCAAGTACTCATTTCCACAAAGCAGATACTGGGTTATCCTCTTCTGTCCACACTGAGGAGTAGCTAAAGGTATGGATGGCATTTAACTCTCTCAATGCCGATTGTGTGTGGTATCTCAAGACAGGCTCACAGAAGGTCTGGTGCGTGTACACACAGCCTGTTGTCTTTCTGCAAGAACTTTAGTGTTTGTCCTGCAAGAGTAAATCTGAATCCCCTTACTAGTAGGTGTAGTCACTTGATTCAGAATAAAATGAGGTCTTTAAAAGGTTTAACTTTATTATATGTTCTTTACAGTGTACAAGATCAATTTCTGTGTCCAGATAACAGGTGCCTATAGTAGGCTATAAATGATGTTCGTGAATTTTGGGTGATACTGCATACAGATCAGAAGCAGTTCCTGCAACATATGGAAAAATAAAGAAAATACAATCATTTCTGGAGCAATCTTCTGATTGCTGCTTCTTTTTCTATCTTCACTTTTTTTCTGCTTTTAAGCCTTGACATGATCTTGCAAAAATTGAGGCTGTTTGCAAAATATAGCAATATCATTTTTAAGAGTAAAACTTCTCCATAGATAATGAAGGTCCCTCACAGCACCTGCCATAGGGCAGGGTATGGGGGGAAACAAGGCAACTATGAAGGAGTTTTACCTTCTGAAATTGCTGAATTACTTGATCTTGTCAGTGGGGACAAGATTCAGAATTATACACATCCTTGGTATTCTTCTGGTGCTTGTGTTTAGGGGTAGCAGTAAGGCCAGCAGAGCAGTATTTAGGCAGATTTGTCTTTGTGCTATATATATGCTAGTATATATTCAAGAAGAGACTGGTCTTAACATTTAAAACATGTAACTGCTCATGTTTTTCTGTTACGCTGTTTTCTGTCTTACCTCACAGAATTGGAAACAATATTCAAATCCTATTCCAATACTACTAGAATACTTGATTATAAAAGTGAACAACATTTCAGTAAAAAGAACAATTTAGTGATCCTGCAGAAGTTGAACATGTAGCTTGATAATATACGGCCTATTTTTTTACTCACAAGTGGTGCTCAAGGCAAAAATCTCCAAGTATTGCATATTTGAGGTAAAAATAGCTATGTCTACAGAGAGTTCTAGAAGACAGAAGCACAACTCCAACTAATTGTTTGTTTATGATTTTATATAAAAAGAATATTGCTACATCCTTAGATTTCATATCTGATAACAGCAATTTATCATTGTCATTGCAAGTTAATAGTTTTTTTAATGTGACAGGAACAGTAAAAATTTTGCTCGCTTTCTCCTTTTTCAACTACTTCTTTATTAGATTATAGTCTCTGCAGAGCAGGGAGCCATGTCTTCTTTTGCATGAACATAGCACTAAGTTTCAGTGGTACCCATAGGATGCTAAGAACAGGAAACAGTAAGACTTCAATAAGTAAAACCGTAATGTCTGAATAATATGTGCCAGGGGTTTTGCTGGGATCTTGGTGACTCTAGAAGTGGGAACTGCAAGGGTGGCTGTTGCTCAGCCCCACTGTGAGATGGGACTGATCCTACACATCATGAAGAAAAGAGTTCAAATGTGATGTGTCCTCTTGGACAGAGTAACTCCTCCTCCACTTCAGGATGCATCTACTAAAAATTTGAGTCCATCACGGTTGTGGGTATCCAGAAGGCCTGTGGATATCTAACTGGTTGGATCGCCAGCACTTAAGAATTGTATGGAAAATGACCAAGTGTGACTTAAACCAAAGTCAGTTTGTCCATTTTTCATAGAATCAGAGAATGGTTTGGGTTAGAAAGGACCTTAAAGATCATCAAGTTCCAACCACCCCCGTGCCATGGGCAGGGATACCTTCCACTAGACCAGGTGGCATCCAGATTGTAGGGTGGCTTCAGTTTGAGACCGGATGGGTTATGAAATGTTGCAAAAAATGCTTCCTTCTGGAAGCTAGAGGCTATAAAATGCATCTCCATAGTAAAGGACTTTCCTTCAAAACAAGTTGGACTTTTATGGTGCTATTTGAGTTCTGCCATTCTGCACATGCACAGATCTGCTGTTTCATGGAAGTTTTAAGAGCCCTAACTATGTACAAGAAAGCAATTCAAAGTCTGATCTGACTTGAATAATTCTAGCATAAATGTAACACAGCTGTGTTTGAAAATAGGCCAGATGAAAAGGGACTCTTTTCCTGTTTCTTCTTTCCTCCTCAGTGTGTCTCCTAAGGCAGAACAGGGAAGGGGCTTGATTGCAGCAGGCAACCAAGTTTGATTTGGGCAGAAAATGGGGCTTGATTGGTACAAACCTTTCAGGAATCCTCAGTGACCCCACCACATCCTGTAACCTCAGGCATTTGTAGTCTGAGGTACTGTGGCATCAGGCTACCCTGGCACCACAAGAAATTTTCAGAATGCATGACTATATTAGACAGAGGATCTCTGTTATAATCCCTGTATTATAAAGAGAAACTGTCAGTAAATTTAAAAAAATAAAAAATAACTCTAAACCTACCAATAAGGCTTCCAGAACAGTAACAGAACAGAGTAACTCTCATCCCTCAGAAAATTACTGCTTTAGCAGCACATTTAGGACCACCTTTGCACAAACGTAAAAGGAGCTGTAACACATTTTAGTTATCAGATCTGAGTGATTTTTAAAGTAATTATTGACTATACTAATAATAATCCATAACTACATTAAGGTATCCAGTTTTAAGTTTAAAATTACTGTCTCTGTGTCAAAATATTTTTTCTTGTTGTTTTTAAAACCTGAATGTAATATCTTTTCAGTTTTTTCTTTTACTTTGATTTTGTGTGATTTAAAACACCAGTATGTGGCTTTAATGCTGATTTGTTTTTAATGCTAAGTATGTTTGTAAATTTAGGACAAAATGTAAACTGGAAATATGATTGCAAGAACTGTCATCTAAAAGATTTTATAGTCTATAAACATGAGCACAACTGTGAAATGCAACGACCATTTTAGAATGTTTTATTCTCTGAGAGGAGTAGAGGCTGCTATAGATTTAGGATGCCTTAGCACGAACATTCTCAATCCTTTGAGTGACCCCACTGAAGGAATAGCCCTGTTGCTTGCTTTTCAAAGCAAACTTACGTAGAGTGAAATCTGTGGAACCACTACCACTGGCTCTGTTGTATTTCTTTTGACATTGAATTTTTTCTTTATTTTTTAGGCTCTTTGCTTTTTTTGCATTATAGCAGCATGTATTGAAAGCGAGCATTAAGCACGCTTCATACGCTCCCTCCAAGTGTCACCCTTAGATGAGTGCACAGGGAGCTGGGAGTGCTGGGACAGGGACCAGCTTGGCCCAGTTCTCCAGATCATTGTCTACTGAATGGGATGAAGAAAGGCGTTCCCAACAGTGCTAGCTGTCAGCCTGGGCTGAGGATGAGTGTATTGATTCCTGATCTTTTCTAACCTTTGCTTTGACTCTTGTGTTAAATTTCAGCATATGGCAAAGCCAGTTAAGACATTTTACAGCTTGTAATGTGGATTGCATTCAGTGTGTGCGGGCTCTGAGCTCAAAAGCAGGACAAGCCCCATTGCTTTTAACAGTTCTCATCATGCAAGAGGCCAGGACGATGGCTCTGTGGGGAAAACAGCTCTGTGTTTGGCAATGCAAAGGACATAAAACAAGAATGGGATGCATTTCAAAGAGCTGTAAAGTTTGGCAATGCAAAGGACATAAAACAAGAACGGGATGCATTTCAAAGAGCTGTTCTGTCTAATGTTTATTTGAAACCCACAAACTGACTTAATCAAAGAAGGAAAAGTGAATTCAATAGGTTCAGCGTACTTGGAGTAAGTAATTAACTATTGGTTTTCTGACAAGATCACACTTGATGGCCAAAACCTTCGAATAGGAGCAGAAAAGAGAAACTGGCTTGATTAATTAAACTTCAGAAGTGCCTTCCTCATCACTGTTACTGTCAAGGAATCAGGAATCAAGATGGGCTAGAAAAAGCTGGTCAGACTGCCATACTGCTATTCAAAGAGCAGGGACTTCATTCGATGGGTGACTGTGAATGCCCTCACCACCCTCCTTGTCTAAAGGAGCATAAGCTTGAGAAACAGACACACAAAACTCAGTTTTCCATGATTACTCTTCTGGTTATCAGTCATGTTCCATATCAAATAAAGCTCATATATTGTGCTGTAATCTGAAATAACGCAAGCAGCTCAATCAAGGTCTCAGAGCTGCATGAGCTGGAAGGCAGTGGAGGGTTGCCAGAATCTGGTCTGCAACTGGTGGTCGCTCTTACCACCCAGGCAGAGGCTGTTTTGGGAAATGTTATATTGTACTGACTCTGCTCCCTTCTCCACTTTTCCTTTGCACAGTTTTCAGGGCTATTTTTTCAAAGACAGTTGTTTCCTTATAAAAAAGGGGAAACTTCTAAATCTAATAATTTTGCAACATAAAGTCTCATATTTCTCATCCACTCCTCATTTGCAATATGAACAGTGAACTTTCAGTTGAAAAACAGTAAATTAAAAAAAAAAGTAACTTATTATAGCATCAGTAAATGTCAGGGGTATGAGAGCAGGGCTTTTAAAATTAGTGTTCTAAAAAATGCAAGGCAAATTTGTAGTAGGTATTTTGAATAAAGTCACAATTTTCTAAGGCTAGTATCTTATTCTGGGGTTCCCTGACATAATGCAAAACCTTATTTCATACTTTAATTTTTTCTTTTTCTTTGCATAATGTCTCCAAATGGGCCATGATTTCCATAACACTTGAGTAGAAGTCTGAGATGAAGAGTTCAAGTCAGGCAGGGCAGGAATCAGCCTGGTCATCTGTATCCATCCCTCTGTAGCCACAGCAGTGCATTCGTGGCTTCTTTCTCTCTCTGCATCTTCCTCAGCATCTGCCCTGTGTGCTCTCCAGTGGCTGCACCATCACTTTTTGTATTCCCTGTACAGCCTGCTCCTTAACATGCATCAGTGAGGCTGAGAGTTTTCTTCCCTACTACAAAAGTGTTCACCATGGTGATGATTAGGGAAACTGGAATTAGTGAACACATTAAATGTTACTGCTCAGCTGCTGTTCTTTGTGATGTTCCCTTTCTGTTTCATTAGGGCCATAACCTGCAACTGGATCTGCCATGGTGTGTATGCCCATATAGATATATAGGTATTTTGTATGCCCTTTTGTATATGCACGTATGTTACCTGCAAGCTTTACTTGCTTTATTTATTTTAACTTTAAATATGATGGAAGAGAGAATACAGAAAATCTTGTAACTTTAGGTAGATACTTGGTGTGTCTATTTTCTGTAAATATGCTGCATTATTGAAAGAAAAACTTAGCATTTTCTTGTGCTCAAACTAAAACTGGTATTTCTTGTCAGTGGTAAAGCTCAGTTTATACAGATTGCACCTTGGGTTTCTCTAATGTTGAAATGCACAGACAATAAGCTCTTTTGTGTTCAGTCTGAGATGCACTGAGATGCACTGAAAAAATTGTATTTCCTGGCCTTCATTTCTGCTCCAGTACCAATGTGGATGCATTCTTTGCAGTATGGTAAATGCCAGTGTTAGAAAGAATGCCACTTAAAGGTCAAGTAATATTCATTTTCTTCTTTGTAAACATATACAATTTGATAAATAAAATTCACTAGGGAGCAGTGCCTTTGATTTTGAAATTTGCCTTTTAAGGCCATACTATAAAATAGTCCCTTAAATTTGCCTTTCTTGGAGCATCCAAACCAATCAGACTTGCTATTTCCTGGTAGTCCAGAAGAAAATGTGACAAAGTCACATTTAGCATACAGGTCTGCTGTATGCTAGACCTGGATGGTACTGTTGAAAGCTCTCACAATATTCATATGTATTTGAGCTCCATCAAATTGCCAGCTGTCACGCTATGAAAGAGGCAGCCACTTCCTTCTTCTTAAGTGTCATCAAGCTACTCTGATCTGCAGCACGCGTGGCTTTCCCTGGGGTAAAGGCTGTTGCAGGCTACAGCTTCCAGGAGACACAAGCCACTTCCCCACCTGTAGCAACACAGCATCCTTTGTCCTGAACAGCCCATACCCTTCCGAGGAGGTAGGTGTCTGTGCTTGAGCCATTGGTTCTCTGCTCTGCACTTTGTGGGGGTGAGGGAGGAGCACTCCTTCCTTCAGCCTCTTGCTGAAGCAAAAGCTCAGTGCAGGCACCTCTCCTCCAGGTTTGGGGCTGCTGCAGAGAAAAATGGGGCAGTGATAATAGCGTTAGATATAAGATCAGAATTAGTATTTCATAATTTGTATGTAATCTGATACTGCATGCATGAGCAATGGTGAAACTGCCATTTTTTTTAAATATTGTTTTCTATATGTTGTTGCACGAGTTTGATGTAGAAACCCTAGAATTTGTTAAACATCAGTCAGCCCACGTTATCATATGGTCCTATCTGCCCATAAAATCTGTAAATCTATTACAACAGCTGGATTTCTAAAGCATGGGGGTCAAAACAATCAGTAATCATGCGGGGAGCTGAGGCAACAACCCCTGTCCCTGGAGCAGCTGCTCCTTGCCCTCTGTAAGACTTTCTGAAGCCCACATCTCTCATGCGTGGTCCACACCCTTCCAGCAGAGACAAAAAGACACTTTTGGAGCAGCCACATTTTTTCCTTCAGGTGTACTGTGAGGTGCAGCTTCTGGCACCCTCAGAGTGCTGGGGTCAGAGGGGCAGCAGCGACTGGCGTACTCCATGTGGCGTGGCGTAGGTTTTTGTGTGCACACCAGCATCACTGCTCTCGTCTGCACACACGTTGTTTCACAAATACCAACTCAGAATCATAATTTTGTCTTGTCTTACACATGTTTCACCCCTTGTTTCTGTGATAGGACAGTGGAAGAGAAGTGTGCTGTTTCACACATGATTTCAGATGCGGATGTTTCAGTGGTGCTATGTAAACAAAACTACATTTAGAAAAATAGAAATAAAAATTGTTGCGTGCAGCCAAGTTAATGTTGCTATAACATCTGAATACATTATTGTTTTTCTAATGTTTCCACTGAAAATGTGATATCAAATTATCTTATTTATCTTTGTACTTAAAGCGTGTGTAAAAATTAAAAGCCACTGCTCTTTAGAAGCAAATATCAGTCCACTTTATCTTCCTGATGTACTGTAAACTGCACACAGAGAGGAGGTTAGTAGCTGAATGGGGGATGATTATGAAGATGAATGAGTGGCCGGGAGACAGAGTCAGTTTAATGAGCTGAGCAGTAAGGAGGCTGTAATTTTTATAGATTAGAGCTGAACTTGTCACTTACCGGCTGATACGACAACTTAGTTTCAGAATTACAGTATGTCAGAAATGAGCTCAACAAGCTCAAAACCAGTGGCAATCTGATTATCTCCCACGTAATCCAAATTACAAGTGTAGCTCTCCTGGATGTGTATTGCTGCTTCCGGATGTTTTATCTGTCGCAGGTAATGAGCAGAACCCAGAAATGTGCATGATTAGCTGGCTGTTAGATGATTTTTTAAATTTTTTTATTTTTTTTCCTGTGCCCTGCTGTGCCGGCAGAGCCTCCAGGCACCCTCCTCAGCCCCAGGCTCTCTTGTGCTGCATCAGCAGACGTCTGCCCCGAGGGAAGCAGCTGATGTGGGGAAGGAAATGGTGAATTCCCAGGGCCACCAGTTTCCTGGAGTAACTGTTGAAGACACAGTACTTTCTTTTATCATTGCTTTGCATCTTTGTGCTAGTCAGTAGCTCCCTCCTAAGACATCTGCTCATCTCTGTACAGGTTTTGTCACTCATGGGCTTTGGCTGCTCAGTCAGAGCTCCCAGTCCAACACGCTGGAGGTGGAGTCCCTTTCCTTGCACTGCTGGATTTGGAGACAGAGGAAGCTTGCGATCTTTTAGTCTGCTACTGACAATTACTTGTCCCAGCATCCCTAAGAAACCCATGCTTACCAGCATCGTCAGGCATGTAATGCCTTAATTGACCTTAGGAGTGGAGTCTGTTCCAGGTTCAGTCTCTCCACAGGTCCGGTTGGTGTGGGTGAGCCGAGGACCTGGTTCCCATTAGGGAAGGCAGCAGCAGAACAAACACCCAGGCAGATTTGTTTTTTACAAACTGAGGGAAAGCCATGAGCCCCCAGCCTGGCACCGTTCCCAGAAGTGTTATTTTACAGGCATGATGCTTTTGATAACGGCATTGCTTCTGGAATAGCATACAAGGGATAATTATTGTTCCACAAGCAGATGATAGTGTTGATTTCTCCCCCTCATAATTCACTCAGGCTGCAGGTTGATTTGTTGGAAGGAATGTTTTAGTTTTAGACAGCTCTGAGACAGGAAGGGGAAAGGCCAGATTTGGGTTTATTAAGACAATGGTTATCTGTAATTCTGGGGATGGCTTTTGCAGCCAGCTGTAGACAGAATTCCATTGTGGCTCCATTTGGTTTTGGGGACCTGAATTTGACTTTGAGCCAAGGCCTGGGCAAGAAATGGTGCTCTGGTCCTCTGTTCTGGCAGTGTTTCCCTTAGAAACTGTTTTATAAAAAGATTTACTTTAGCAGTGTGGGGTTTTTCATGTACCATGGTAAGATTTTTCTACTAGTGTCTACTCTCAAGCCCTTCTCCTGGGTGGTTAACCTTTCCAGTGAACACATACTTCCTTCCAAAAGCTTGGTTTTCTCTTGATATTTACACTGCACAAGTGCAGCAAAGGCTATAAAATCCAGTTAACGTGAGCATTGGTTTTCCTCTCCTCAGCTACTCAGCTGCCATAGGAATTACTTTTACCTTCTGTCTCTTCTCTACCTGTAAAATTAGAGCAATGATGTTGTCTACCTTTGTTCAGCCCCCTGAGAGTTTTCAACTGCTGCAGTGTTTTACATAGGCACTATTACTACTATGCATCTCATAGGCAAATAGTTTCACTTGTAGCAAACAGCAGTAACTCAGTAAAACTACCTTTAAAATAGTTATCCTCCACCATATACATGAGGTTCTTGATCAAACAGTTTTTCCAACAGTTGGCAGCCAAAGGCAGAGGGCTCCATGCTGCCCTCTGGCAGACTAGAATCCTGCCACGCTTCCTCCTACTCCTGCGCCATCTCCTCATCCTGTCTTCTGCTTCTGGATCATGGTCTCATGAGCAGTGGGTCCTCATAATCATGTAGATGGGTCCTCATAATCATGTAGATGTGACCACGTGGTTCTTGATGACTTATGCCAGCCCATGAAAGCAGAGCTTCTGAAAAACAATTTTCCCACCTGCTCTCAGAGCATTAGTTAAGTAACAGTGTTAATCTGCTAGGACCCGAACAGATGAGTCAGTGATATTTTGTGTGTGTGTGTAATCTTGTCTTTTTTAATGTAAGTGCCTGTTTTTTAAATGACCCATTTAAAAAAAAAATAGCACATTGACCTTTTAAAACCACTATATGCCAGACCTTCTTAAGAGATTTGGCACTGACATTTTTGTCATAATGGAAGATTCATTAAGGTCAGTGATAAATTTGCTGCAATAAATACAGAAGAATTAAGAGCTCATCAGCATTACCACAGCGTAATGCTCAGTGGATTGAATTATGTACTTAGAAAGATGAATCTGTGGCAATTGGCAAGCTTCAAGAGGAAAGCTGTATGTGTGCATGGACATGTCCATGCACGTGTGTGAGAGGGAAGGCAGAGGAAATAAGGGGATGAAAAAGGAACTTAAGAAAGCCATACATTTTTTTTCACTCATTTTGTAGTCCGGTAATATTTAGAGTAGTCAGGACAAATAGTATGGTTGTGCTCTCATTCACTACCTTGCAATTTGACATTTCCTGTGGTAAATGCTGTGATATGACTGGGTATCTGTCCTGCTCTCCTCCCCTTGCAGAGTACATACTGTCTTTTAACTCATATTTAGTGCAAACAACAGTATTGATCATGATTGATGAAGCAGTGTGAGAGGGTCAACCCCTTACCTGCCCCCTAGAGTAATTGGGCTGCAGTTTGTTAAAGGGTAACAGAAGAGATATTAAAAATGAAGAAATGCACTAAGTGGCTGTGAGCTGTGTTCCCAGCTGTTCAGTACATCTATTCCGTAATACGGAGCATCAATCTAATTCTCCGCACAGGGTAGGAGCATGGCAAGTCAAACGCCTCCGATAGGCAGTCCTCACCAGCGAGATACAATGTTCAATTTAAAGAAAGATTGAAGAACATCAGTCTTCCCTTAAAACAATTTGTACAGAATAAATTTGGCACTTGCCAGCTATTCCCACAGAGGGAAACTGATAATAGGACAGAGAAAATCATGTAACATGATTTAGGATTCCCAGAATGGGATTACTGTTGGTAATAAAACAGGAGGGAGGCGGGAGAGAAAAGAAGAGCTGACAGTAAGCTTGATGTTAATTCAGAGTGCTCTCAAACCCCTGGAAACTCGCTGGAGCTGTGGGTGCTGGATATCTCTCAGCATCAGGACTCGGTCTGAATGCAGGTTCAGCAGGCTTGCAGACACTGGCTCCAAGTGCCTCAGCTGGAGCTGCTGGGTGAGAGTTCCTTTGAAAACCTGGCCCTTAGGGCTTATGTATCCTACACAATAATCCTCTGCTGAAAACTGGTGTCAGCTGCTGAACTAGCACCACACATGGCTTGCCTTTTGTCTTTCCTTTTGGCAAAATCATTTATAGGACAAGTTCAGCAGCATCTATGCTGCCCTCTCATATCGGTAATAAAATAACCCTTCTGTGAAGCTTAAAACTAGATTCTGCTCCAGGTCACCCAGGACAAACCCTAGATACCACCTGGAGCAGACTGACTGAGAATTTCTTCTAAGGGCATCTATTCTACGCTGCTCATTCTGGGTGGCAGCTCATTTTATTTGTTTGCTGTATGGTTAAAGGTCGAAGTCACCCTATTTGAGGCTGCTGCCTCCATCCTCAGAAAGCGCAAAACGGAAGATAAGGTGTAGCAGATGTTAAGTGCACAAATGTACTTCAGGACCCAGCTGACTTTAGTTGCCCTTACACAATTATACTTAAACAATGTGGCATATAAACCGTGTGCCACAAGGTTTTTTTGGGTATCTGAGCTATTTTACAGTATAAATTGGAGGGATCTGCAGGTAATGATGCTGGAAAGCATTTTACCTAGAGAAGGCAGAACTGGTGCTCTAACAGCCTGGTACCAAATATCCAGCAGTTAGAGGATGGAGAGAAAAGTATAGTCAGCCCCAAAGTTAATGCATCCATTTAGAAGATCTTGGTGGTGTGGGCCTGCAGCAAATCCCAGAGTCCCACGGGGCAGGAGGTCAAACCCTTGCTTCTCTGCTCTCCTTTTCTTCTGTTCGCTGAGTTGCATGTCATTACCAGGCATCTCATAACTATGGCACTGAGAAAGAAAAGATGGAATTTGGTTTCCTCACCGTAAAATCATTAGTGTCCACTTGATTTAAAGTCTCTGCTCGCAGAGCAGAAGCTGTGCTCTACTGTGAGCTGAGTCCTACTGTGCCTTATAATAACAAACCTTGATATATATAGTCTTTCAAAGCTCTACTGTAACTAAAATATATTGCTCTGATCCTAATTTTAGTATGGTTTTAGTGGGTGAAACTGGAAATTTCCAAAAACATATTCTCTCAACAAAATAATCTTGTGCCTATACAGAATGTCATTTACACATTTCTGAAAAATAAAATCCTTTTAATACTGTTAGAAATGTAAATTTAATTTCTTTAATTTTGTTATGTAAATTGCAATATTTTAAATTAGTGACTTTTTCCTGTGGCATTGTCATTTTCTTGAGGCCAGCCATGATCTGGGGAAACAGAGCAGACAGTGTTCTCATACAACTTTTAGTGATGTATTTACTTTCTCCTGCATAGTAGGCCATGACAACATTTTGATCGTTGCTCCTATGGAATGCACGCTAGCCATTGAAAAGTGGTGTGTCCTCATGGGATGTGTTGGAGTACCTATATGTACATAACATGTGTAACGCTACATCTAGAACTGTACAGAAACATTCTTAACATGCAAGTTTCCCCCATCTCAGGTCCCCAGCTTCTTACCAGAAGGCCCCCAGTGCATCCTGAACCACAGAGTCACTTGCTCTCATAATCTGTGAACAAAGTTGGTGGTGTGTCAACTCTTTAGGGAAGGGGCTACCTGGACAAAATGCAAAGGGACACAGGGGATATCGCCTTTGCCCTTAGGGCCTTATTTCAGCAGAAAGAAATGAACTTTGAGATGGTAGAGGGAAATCCTTCTTTACACTAATGTTGCTGTTTTAGACTTCCTGAAATGCAATAATCCTGAATTGATGAGGAAGTAGAGCATACATGCTGTGATCATTTGTATTTATAGACACAAACTTCACCATGGGTATTTTAATGTATGTTCTTCTCCAAGGCATGCTCAACCCCAAGCTTAGAACAAGAGGCCTCATCAGAATTAATGCAACTCAGCCTTAAACCCATATCTGAACCTAAAATCAGAGCCTGAAAGAAGAGTTTGGGTTTAAGTTCAACATGTAAATTTATTTTTCACCAGCTTTAAAAATCTGCCTTTGAAATGACATAATGATTTTCAACATAGGATCCTTGGACAATTTCTTGGGGTCCACGAAAGCAAATAAAGATTCTAAATGCCATATAATATATATACTTTATTTATATGCTGTACAGGAATCCGCAAGTGTGACATCTTCAGTGAATGCTTTTAGAAGCCCTATTTCACTGAATTTCACTGAATTTCACTGAATTTCACTGAATTTCACTGAATTTCACTGAATTTCACTGAATTTCACTGAATTTCACTGAATTTCACTGAATTTCACTGAATTTCTAGAGTTGGAAGGGACCATAGAGATCATCTAGTCCAACTCCCCTGCTGAAGCAGGATTGCCTAGAGCTAGAGCATGTTACTCAGGACTACATCCAGGCGGGGTTTGAAAATCTCCAAAGAAGGGGACTCCACAACCTCCCTGGGCAGCCTGTTCCAGGGGTCCGTCACCCTCACCGTGAAGAAGTTTCTCCTCATATTTGAGTGGAACCTCTTATGTTCCAACTTGTGCCCGTTGCCCCTCGTCCTCTCGGTGGGAACCACTGAAAAGAGTCTGGCTCCCTCCTCCTTCAACCCTCCCTTGAGATCCTTGTAGGCGTTGATAAGGTCTCCCCTCAGCCTTCTCTTCTCCAGACTAAAGAGCCCCAGCTCTCTCAGTCTCTCCTCATAAGGGAGATGCTCCAATCCCTGAATCATCTTTGTAGCCCTACGCTGGACTCTTTCTAGTAGTTCCCTGTCCCTCTTGAACTGGGGAGCCCAGAACTGGACACAGTACTCCAGTTGTGGCCTCACCAGTGCAGAGTAGAGGGGGAGAATGACTTCCCTTGACCTGCTGGCTACCCTCTTCCCTATACAACCCAAGATACCATTGGCCTTCCTGGCCCCAAGAGCACACTGTTTACTCATTGTCATTTTACTGTCCACCAGGACCCCTAGATCTTTCTCTTCAGTAGTTGCCTCTAGCGGGTCCACCCCTAACCTGTATTGGTGCCTGACATTCTTCTTCCCCAGTGGCAGGACCCTACACTTTTCCCTGTTGAACCTCATGAGGTTCTTCTTTGCCCAGCCCTCTAGCCTGTCCAAGTCTCGCTGGATGGCAGCACAGCCCTCCGGGGTGTCAGCCACTCCTCCCAGTTTGGTATCATCAGCAAACTTGCTGAGGATACACTCTGTCCATTGATCCAAAGAACATGAGAGTAATGAAAAAGAGCTCACTGAATAATAATGAACAAAAATATGCTAGTTTGCAAGGAATAAATGATATACTTAAAGATTTTCTTTAGTTTTTTTGGTGATATAATTCTTATTTCATAAATAAGACACATTTTTAAAATGTTCAGAAGAGATATTTAGAGGAATACCTAACAATCAAGTGTCACTTACCATTTGTCCTTGTGTTTCACAGTGCACTGAAATATATACTTATAATTTTATCATGCTTTTTTGCTTCCTTTTGCCTAATACACTGAGATGAACTAGTGAGGCGGAAACAAAATTAGGGACTTCCATTTAGATGCATTAGTCACACAGTAAGGTAATCAGCTAGTTAGAAATGGCATCATAAACTTGCCTCAGTGGAGCATATTTACTTTTTTTCCCAGCAGCCACCCTGTTGGAATAAAAGCTGTAGTCAGGAGGAGATGGGTGATTAACAGGATTTTAAATATTTAGGGTTTTTTAATATTATGTAATTACTGCCTGGCTCAGATTACCTAAATTATGATGACAGTAGTAGTATAATTAAAGAAAAAAAAAATTAGTCTGGAGTAAACAAAAACAGCCCACTCACGACTGCCTCCTTTCCCCTGAAATAACTGGAAGGGATCTAATCTTGAGCGTGAATGAAGCGGCACTTTGGGAGGGAGGTTATCACTTCAAGCAAAGGACACAATGTGCTCCTTCCCCAAGATAGTGCTTCCCTGGGCTGATGCTGCTGGGGTCTCTCTCCAGGCCCTACTGGGCAGCTCAGCCCCAGCGCTAGGTGACGACCCTATTATCACCACCAGAAAGGCGATGTGGCTGGTGGGATGGAGGTGGCACCGGGGTGGGGGCTCTGCCACCTGCTCAGCATGGCCGATGAATGCAGGAGGCTTGGAAAGCAGAACAAGAACAAGGTGCTGCTTCCCAGAAAGTGAAGGGGGATAGTCCTGGGTTAATTGAGATCTATGCAAAAGACCCTGTCTGTTTTTAATGAACGAGGCCAGGTTTTACACTAGTAATTAGCAGGAGAGCAGGTTATGAAATGTTCTGTGGGAAAATTTCTAAGGTCTTCTCCTATATCTGGAAAGGTTTTAAATACAAGATCAATGACTGAAGTGTGCTTTAAGATCACTGAGCAACTAAAAACCTAGGGCAGGTACTGGTTAATTACTCTCAACAGAGTACAGCGTGGATGACCATGATAATGGCAATCTGAACAGTCTGATAAACCTTGCTACTAGGCAGAGAAAATGATGATAAATACCTATATAAAGATTTGTGTTTAAACTTTTGCTAACTTCTTACTTGTTCATTCTCAAGTGTTCGGAGGCTTCAGAGGCTTCTTGCCCAATTGCTCTATGCTGAACTTGTTCTAGATTTCAACTATTTTTTGTTTTTCTGTGGTTTTTGATGATGAAATGGTTGGTAATTACACTAGTTACTTTGTAGTGAAGAGTACATGGCATTTAAACACAAAATGCACTTATGTTCCTTGACCTATTTGTTGTAAGTAAGCTTTCACATAAATAAGTTACATGACTCTTCTATATTTTGATTTTTTGGATGTGGAGTTTTGGATTTCAACAGTGGGGTTTTTAAAGACTTTTAAAAGTCTTCTGGGAATGTGACTTTTGCAACTTCATTTCTGTAAGTGTCTTTGACCCATGCAGCATATAAAAGGGGTTAGTAACTGTACCAATAACAGCTGATGCTTTCACCTCTCAGCAAGCGTCTAATAAACAAGAATAGTAGAGAGGAATGTTTGAATAGTCAGGAAGGAAAAATGAATCAAAGGGGTCGCAAAGAGTAAATCATGTGAGCAAGAATGCAAATTCACTCCACAGTTTCCATATGCGGTTGCTCAGGCTGCAGTTTCTTGGCAGTTTGACATCACACTGACTGTTTTTCAAGTGTCAAAAGTTGTGCTTTAAAAAGGCTAGACCTATGTACCATTGTCCAGGTTGAGAGTGAGCTACATTTTTTGGCTTTCCCTCTCTGCAAGAGAACATGCTGCCCAAGGGCACTTTATGAGCACCTTGTATAGGGTTCTCCAGAGCACCCAAGTTGGTGAGTCTTTGCTCGCTAGCCATATGGATGGCCCAACAAGCAGGTGAGCCCAAAAAGTCACATCAGTCTTTCAAAAGAAAACATTGTCTAATATCCCTATTCAAAGTGTAGCACAAGTATGTATGTTTTAACTTAACAGTAGGTAAAACTATTTAATCTAGCTAGGTCTGATTTGTTAACTGGTAAATAATTAATTATTGGTAAATGAAAGCATGCGTTTTGTTGCATACATATTGACTCATGCCTAAATTAGGTAATGGAAGCTATATAGCAAGCAACAGAGCAAGTAAACTTGTATGTGTCCTATTCTCAAAAAATTGAAGATTTCTAAATGTCCTTCACAGACTTGCTCAAAACATGATTCCTCTTGGCAAAGCAGATTTCAACAGGACTGCTTGCAATGTAAGGCATTATGGATATTGATAGAGCATAGTGCAGAGGAATTACAAAATTTTGATAGAAAATGAGTAATGGTAAGAGTTTTTTGTTTTTTTCTCAAGGAGAAAAAGAAATGCTTGTTTTAGAGGCAAACTAGAAAACAATAATAAAAAGAAAAAGAGTTATCTCTTTTTTCCTGACCAGAGTAAAAACTCCATGAAGGTAAATCTGTATACCTGATTACAAATGCTGTTCCCAAAAGCGAATGCAGAGGTGGTCACCGACAAATCCAATATCATCTGCTCTAGGTGTATTATAGCAGCCTCCTCCATTCAGCAAGCATTTTAGTCAATGTATATATTTCTGGAAAATATTGATTATTATGTATTACAGAATTTTTCATTAAGCTTATCTAAGTCTCGCAGATACCATGTGAGTGATGAAATTGGATATGTCTGCACCAAGAAAAAGATGGATCTATCCTAAGAGGATTGTGACTTACAGGGATGAAGTTATCCTTGTTATATCCCATGCTTTACATGAGTGGAGCTGCAAAGCAGAGGATAACATTTTAAAAATGCTGAAGTGATTTAAGGCTCCACAGCTGATTCTCAGAAGTGACTTGAGCTACTCAAGTCCTTGTATGTTTCAGCCTTGTACCAGTTTAAAAGGAGTAAATGTGGGAAATAAAAGCTCTAACAAAAGCCAGCACCTCGGCTAAAGCTTTTCTTATCTTTTCCAAGTCCTGACAGTGCTAATGCTGAGTTAAACATGGTAGACGCGGTAAAGCAGGGTGCTGATTTCATTCCCTTCGTTCTCAGGGTGGAGGATGACTATCATCCCTGTATACTTTGTGTCATGGAGTCCACCTTGATCAGGTGCCCATCTCTTTGGTCCAGGCAGAAGGGCAGGTGCAGCCTGACTTGGCTTCCACTACTGTGAAGCTCTTATTATTCATATAAACTCATCATTATAAAATGTTTATAAAAGTGTTCCAGCCACTCCTTTAGTTGTAACAGGAGAAAGAGATGTTGAGCAAGACAGCGGGATGAAAGGGTTGCCGTTCCCTAGGGACAGCCTGGTGCAGAGAGCTCAGCCATGACACTTGTGGCTGCTCCTTTCACTGAATGTTTTCCTGAATGAGAAAAATGGGTTGAGTCCTGCCCTAGACCCAGAAATTGTCCTGAGCATTTCTACGACCACCCCAGGAGCCCCTATTCAGCAATGACTGCCTGCCAAAACAGGGCTTCAGCCACTTACTGTGTGAAATGGGTTGTTGAACAACATTTTGTTGTTTGTTGGTTTTTTTTTTTTTGCTAGAGCCATAACAAGGCCATTTAAATAATAAACTAAACATTGATTCATTTAAAATGCTCTTCTCCTCCGGAACCTCTTGGAGAAAGATCTAGCACATTTGCTATTGGCTCATAATGTTATTTCCTGAAGCTCCTGTTTTCTATGTGAAGATCCCTGTTTTATCATCCCTGAGACAGCTACCACGCAGCCTTTCTTACCCTCCATCCTCTGCATAATGTCATTGAAACTACACTGGCATTCCCAAAAGACCGAAGCTTGAGCTTTTACTGAGATTTTAATTCAAAGCAAACACAGAGGTAGTAATCTCTAAGCCATGAGCTGATGCTGTTAAGTATGGTATAAAATGCAAAAATGTCATCTCTGTGCCTCTCCTTCCATTTAGAAGCACCAAAACACTTTTCTTTCAGCAATAAATGCCATTTAAAGAAATATTAAGATTTTATATGTTCTGTTTGGCAAAGCAGATTAATTATTCTTCCTGCTTAATTTCTATTCAGGCAATAAATCAAATGACATTAAGCTAGTTCTGCTCCTCACTGTTTAGTTTAAAAGCAAAAAAGAGAGATCTCTGTTTGTTTTTCACATACAATGCCTGGATGATTCATGTTAAAACAATTTGAAGCAATGTCAAATTAAGCATTTCAATGGGGTTTTTTGTTCCATTAAAACCTGTTTTCTGTTTCCTTAACACCTGGCTCCTGTAAAACAATGCTTTTTTGGTATCTCCCAAAATGTTTAATGTATTTAACAATAATTTATTTATTCAACATAGTTCTAGATCTGCATGCGCTTTCTGAAAACGAATAGGATTGGTGGTGCTGGGTGACAGCTGATGGTCAGAGTGCTCTCTGGATGTTCACTGATACTACATCTCTAGTTGGCCATGAGTCCGAAGGCCAGATGAATTCTAGCTCTCTACTCATGAGTGCAGTTCAGACTGAGGGTGCTTAGAAGGGCATCACATAGAATCGTGTCTTTTTACTGATATTCTGGTGTTGGGATGGCTGGAGGGCATGGGGGAGAAAAAAAATGTTTTCAGTTCCTTCTCAGAGGACAAGAGTGCCTGATTTTATCCAAATTAAAGTCAGCAAGAGCTTGAACTCTTTATTCTATGGGTTGTATTTTGTGAAGGACTTGCTGAGAAGGTTCCCTGCAGACAGCATCCGGTAATCTGCTTGCTGAGATCCAAATGCCCTTGAGATCTGCAAAATGAATCCTCTTGTGATTTCTTTGTCTTCCTGCTCGCTGGTAGCCACAAGGGAGGCAGTGCTGTCTGTTATGGTGTCCCAGGTAAAACATGGAAAACCACATCAAAAGGAAAAAGAAACTGGCCAAGAAATTATGAAAAGAAAAAATAAATTAAATGATCCCTAAAGCTGTAGTAAGATCTGTAGCACTTGCATCTCCTTTCCTTCTCTTGGGGATCCTTGCAGAAACTCCGGTGCAACTCCAAACCCCTGACGTGGGAGGTCAGTGGGTGCAGAGACGGGGTGCACTGTCCATGCTGAGGCACGGCGCCCTGGGAGGTTCCTTCCTGGGATGGGCACCCCATGGAGAAACTGTGTAGAAACACATCCAGGACTCTCCTGGGGTATTTTCTTCTTACCTAAACAAATGTCATCTAGAATGAAAGAACTGTTTGGTCTTCAAGTTTGGGAAAACAGGACAAACGGAGGTTATTTTGGCTCACCCAGCTCATTCGTGCTTGTGAAATTTAGTCCCTTTAACAGGTTCTGGTAGTTTAATCTGTTTCTTATCCCACTGGTCTTCCAAATAGAAAAATGCTAACAATATATCTTACTTGAGCCTTTCAAGTGATCCTTGTGAAACACTTTCATTTGCAGTGTAATGAGAACTATCAGGTATTATTGTTAAGGGCTGCTTCAGTCCTAGCTGGATACCAATTCACCTCTCGAGCTTGAAGAAAAGTGTATTTCACTCCACATCATTTGTTCGTATACGAAGAACAGACTTTGAAATACTCCTTTTTTCATCTCCTTTTTTTGTTTAGCTGGAAGGATTGACACTAGAAAAGCTCATTTCATGAAATAAGTAGTTCTTGAAGTGATGGGTGACAAAGGGATATGCTTTAAAGTGAACAGCAACACAATCCTCTAGTTATACAGCCTGCGATGTTAGGTCTATTCACAGAGTGCTGGAACGGCTGGAGTCAAACTCCCATGCAATCTCTTGCAGGCAGGCTGTGCTCACTCCAGCATACTTGCCAAATTCATGTTAGGCAATTTGCAGAGAAAATACATATCGCTTAACCTCCCTTTCTCAGTTTCTGCCTCTCTAAATTGGAAAATATTTTATCATATTAAAATCCAAGGATACACCGATTATAATGCATTTATAGTTCTGTGTAGGGCAACAGTATTACCTCTGTTCCCTACATTAGGAAACTGCCTCAGAAACCCAGAAAGGTCAAGTTTCATCCAAGGGGAGGCTTTCTGGGGCCAGCCAGGGTGGTTCACAGGGTAGCTGACTTTGGCCCTAACATTAATTATGACACTAATTTGAGTGAGAAATTTGTCAATGTGTCCTGATCTCAGTTGCTTCATCTTTTGGTTTTAGATGTTTGGTTTGTTTGTTTTTTAAATGAACAATAAATCAGTTCTCTTGCATCTTCTGTGTTTAGTTCCTAGCTCTGCAAGCAAAACTCTGCCCTCATCTGAAGAAAAACTGTAGCACTAGAAGTCAACATCACCGCCCCATAATCCTCCCCTAGCTAACACTGCCACAAAAAAACAAGTGAGGAGAGCCAGGTTGGGGAAGTTGTCATGGTGAAAAGGGGACCAAAATTAAAGCTGCCCTCCCCTGGCAGAAGCCCAGCTGGAATGCAGCACTGCAAACACCATCTGCTTTCTCCTGCAAATAAGCCCTCGCAGGGTGCAGCAGGCCTCGCTGGTAGAGGAGGAGGGAAACTCCACCCCTGTGTATCACAGCCCCTATGGATTTGGGTCTTGGCATTTGCTAGTAAGTGCAAACTATTATTAACTCTAAGACATGTAACCAAGGCTAGAAATTGAGCCTAGTTAGTTCCTCTTAATTTGTGACCATGCAATGATATTAATACATCTCTTCTTTTTTGCAAGTTTGTCAACTTTGGTTTTAAAGCAAATGCCACTCTGAGATATTTGCTAGGTATTAAAAAAAAAAAAAAAAAAAAAAAAAAAAAAAAAAAAAAAAAACAAAAAAACTCTAAAAAAAAAGGGTTTAATATTTTTCCTAGAACTTTTTTTTTTTTTTTTTTTTTTTTTTTTTTTTTTTTTTTTTTTTTTTTAAAAAAAAAAAAAAAAAAAAAAAAAAAAGAAAAAGAAGAAACAAAACCAAAAAAACTCTAAAGCAAAAAAACACAACACCCCCAAAACTCCCTCCAAAATTCTATAGAAAGGGCTTCAGAAGGATATGAAGCTGTTGCAGAGCTTCTGTTAATGTATAACAAAACTGCTATGGTGTCTCAGCTCCCAAACCTCTGATAGAAATTTTCTTTACAGAAACATCATCCAGGTCTTAGAATGATGTCTGTAAGCAATTCTGAAAGCTTCCCACATTTATTCCCATAAAGAAAAATAAATGCAGGTGTTAAAATAAGTTTGTACATTTATTTAGGAAGCACAGTTACGGTGACATACTTGTTAGTGTCTTCACCTTTGTTGAGGAAAGGTGTGCAGCCAATTGCAATATGCTTGGTAAAAAAACCCCACGTTGATGTTACTGATGAACTGCGTCTTGAAATTCATTTAAGCAGTTGATGAAGCAGATCCTGTGGCATTTCAGTCAAGTATGTCAAACTGGTACAGCTTTGACCTTGAGGATCACGTTTTAAGGCTTCTCCATACAGGGTCCTACTATACTCAACTCCGTCCTGGAGGGACACTAAAGATTCCTTTGTATTTTATGGCTAGACAACCTTTATTTTTTCCTTTGTCCATCTCTGAAATAACTGGGTGTTTTGGTTAACAAATCATACCTTTAGTTTAATACCCACTCAAGCTCTCTCTCCATCTGTTTTTTCCAATTATGTATTGAAAACACATCATCTTCCTAAGTAATTTAGTCAGTGACTAGGGATTCTCAAGCCCTTCTCTGATTTCCAAAAATCGTATTAAGTGCTGCCTCTTGTGTAATGAATAAGTACTTATCTCTTCTGCCTCATATTCTTCCCAACCTGAGAACAGGCTCTGCTCTTTTGTCCCTTCTAATCTCAGGCTATCAGGAAAGCTTCTATTACTTCAAGGCTGGTATCATTTGAAGTACCTTGGCTTAATCCCATTTCCCTAAAGATTTAAGGGATTTTTCTTCTTGGATCTGAAAAAATATCATTATTTAAAAATAATTTGGCATTAAAGCCCAGCTAAGAACTCTGCCCTGTTTCTCCTCTTTAAGGCTAATGAATAAGAAAGGTTCATTTGGCAAGAAGAATACTAAGCCCCAAATTGCCATTTCATTAAGTAAGTTCTAATTCTGTTGTTATGATTGCTATTAAAATTTGAGGAAGGCCAGAAGACTTATCGGTAAAATATCAAAAAAAAAAATCACTACATCTAGCCTATAATATTTAGGATGGTAGAAGCAAAGATTAAAGATGTGAGTTAAAAAAGCCATTGGCATCGACAAAAACCCAAAGGTCAAATAGGTCATTAGTAATAGCAATAGATAATAATTATCTATGTTTATCTACAGATACTCATACATAATTGTTATCTGTTACAGTTGGATACTATATATTATCAGGTAAAAGATAATTTATCATCTTCATAGAAGAATTTACCATACACTTTCATACTAATTTATCTAGCTCTTGTTCCTTAAATTCAGTCACTTTTGTAGATTCAGTTCAACCTCTTCCTTAAAGTGCTTTACACCTGTTTTCTATTATTATTTTTCCTGGCACAGGGAAGTTCCTTTTAAAATTCCATGTATGCATTTAAATCAGATTCTATTACTCTTCAGGGTTGTATAATTCAACAAAAATGTTATTTTTTTATCAGTGTTTTTAAGTGTACTTTGACGTCTTATTCTGTGGTATAATTGCCTATTAAATTCGATAAGACAGTTAAAAACCACTGCATGCTGTAAACTGTCCCATGAAGGTTTCTTTATGTTTTACATCTTCCTCTTTATTAGAGCACATGAGTCCTAGGTGCACATAGTTCTTCCACTCTGAGATTTAACAGGAGCCACATATTTTACCCAGGTTGTACGGTATCATTTTAAAGAGAAAATAAACAAAGAGCCCGATTCTTCTGAAGTGCTGCTGTGTGCTTCATAGCTCCAGCCAAAGTCAATGAGAGCTAAACGAACTCTGTACTTCTGATTCAGACCACAAACTTTGATACTCTGCTAAAAATAAATGGTATGTGCACGACACTTCCGAACCGGCTAACAGGTACGGTGCCACGTCTCTGAAGAGCAGCACAGCAGTGACCCAGGGTGTCAATGCAGCAAAAGGCAGCCAGGTCCCTCACCCTGCAGATGCATAGGCTTGTCATGAGGTCTACTCACACCAGCAGTTTCATTGAGATCTCGTGAGATTATTCGTGTATTGATGTTGGAACACGCGTACGTTTTAGAAACTTGGATGTCAAAATTGCTAAGAGTAACATATTGCTGGGATAAAAGACCTGTTATGAAATCAGTGTGGAACTGTTTTGAAAGCTTATTTTTTTGATACTATATTTTCTTGGCCTTTGATAATGTATGTTAGGAAAAAGCACAGAATAGACTGTTATAAAATAGAGGGTTGGGATTTTTTAAATATGCTTTTCTATTTTAAAATTACCAAAAATGAAGAAATAATCATAGAATCATAGAATCATCCAGGCTGGAAGGGACCTCCAAAGGTCATCTAGTCCGACCTCCCCGCAGTCAGCAGGGACACCCCCAACTAGACCAGGTTGCCCAGGGCCTCATCGAGCCTCACTTTGAATATCTCCAGGGATGGGGCCTCAACCACCTCCCTGGGCAACCTGTTCCAGTGCTCCACCACCCTCACAGTAAAGAACTTTTTCCTAATCTCCAATCTAAATCTTCTCCCCTCCAGTTTAAAGCTATTGCCCCTCGTCCTGTCACTACAGGTCTTTCTAAACAGGCTCTCCCCAGCCTTCCTGTAGGCCCCCTTCAGGTACTGGAAGGCTGCTGTTAGGTCTCCTCAGAGCCTCCTCTTCTTCAGGCTGAGCAACCCCAGCTCCCTCAGCCTGTTGAAATAATGTTAAGACAAAACTTTTAATAAGAAGAATAACTTCTTTTGGCAAAACCTGAAATTTTCAAGGAAGAGGTTTCCTCAGTCTCAGTGACGCACAGAGGCTGTAACAACAGGATTTTGATATACCCTTGAAAAAGCAGAACTAGTAATAATGTATCTGATTTAAATAATTATCATTTTACAGCTTACATCCAAAGGGTTTGTTTTTTTTTTTACAGGCCTCATATGTACCACTGTATATAGATCTGGGCATACACTAAACCATTTTAAAAAATAAGATTGCTTGCCTGATACCGCTTTTTAAATGATCGTTCAAAATATATGGTAACTGTATTGGTTCAGCATTCTTAGATCTTTTAGATCCTACACGTTATCATTTTTCCAAGGTTCTGGGTTAATTCCCTTTCATCCTTCTTGATTATTTTGTGAATTCATTTTGTTTATCAAGCAGGTCCTTACCATCAGCACAATCTCCATTGTGTAAATTATTCTATCGAAAAGCAGCCGTCATGAAAGCAGTCTGCACCTTGCTGTATGTCATTCTCCTCTGATATTTCAGTGCTGCCTGGGAATGCTACTTCCACTTTTCATGGTAGATGGCATCTGTTACGGCTTTTTTGTAGACCTAGAGGAGGGCTGCAACTGGCATCAATAATGTTTGGGGGATTTGGGATGTTTTGTGGGGTTTTTTTGACAGTGGGTTTTCAGGAAGATGTCTGAACCAGTTACCTTCTGAAAGAACCTGCTGGTATTTGAGTGAGATGTTCATGAGAATGAGGAAATGTATATTTTCTATACGTTTTTAGATGCATCAAAACGCTGCTAAGAGCACCACCAGCTGGTGCTGGTGGACAAGCACAGGACACAGCAGTGCAGCACCAGCCCCAGAACCACCTCGCCACCTTCTCTCCAACCCTGTTGCTACATTGCCTTGTTCCCCATATTCAGGCATGCAAACTTCTTTTCAGCCTTCTCCCAAGCAGAGAAGACATCTGATACCCCATTTTCATCTAGTTGGATGCAGCTGGTGGCTCAGCCCCTGTGGGAATGTTTCTTTCACAAGCTCCATTAAGCTCCTTTCCTTGTGGCTAATTTTGTCCCTGCTAGTCTTTCCAAGTATAAGCTGGCTTCAAACACAATAAGTGCTTTCCTGTTACATAGACTTCCATCCCCAAAAAGTTCCTGGGTTTCCCAAGCACCTGCTGTAATTCAGTCTGTCTTGGTGGCAACCAGAATTGTCCGTGAACAAAATGTTACTTGGCAGGCGAGGGCAAACAGGTGTCCTATAGAGGAAGCACGTGTTCCTGCCCTCGTGTAGCCCCCTGTGCCTCAATAAATCAGTGTTCTGTGAAGTGTAAGGCTGAAATCAGATCCATAGTGTGGAACAGTAAGGTATAGACATTCAGACAATATTAACAAGGGTGGACAGTAAGTTTATGAAATAACAGGGAGTAATAATCTGTTTTGTAGCTCTGACTGGCAAAGAAGCCTACATTTCCTCACCTAGAGTGATGGAAAAACCACAGGGATTGTGAACAAACCAACTTCCATGTATGTGGTAGGGCAACACCGTGTGAGACTTAGAACTGGATCCTCTACGTCGTTACAAGGCAATGAACTCTTTCAGCACCAGGTTCACACTGAGATTTTGGCTCTGGTTACTGCATTGGCAACAGAGTTGTGCACAAGCTACAGACAGCTCCAGGGAAATAGCAGGAAGGCCCCCAAATGCATGGATTAGAGTTATCCAGATGGGGTGTAACACAGGCTGTATAAGCATCTGATGATCAAGGCAGGAGATAATGATTCATATTTTGGAGGTATTCCTAGAATTATTGTGGGGAAGCTCAGTAGTGTGGTCCTGTGACCCTCAAAGCTCTGGAGAGGTATAAAAACAGAGATCAGGAAATTTCATGGAAGGGGAAAAAATAAAGTTACTTTAGCAGGAAAGCACCTGTGAAAACAGGCAGGACTTTAAAGGAAGGTTTGTCCCTGTTAATATGCCTACTTTGTCAACATCTTAAAAGAGCCATTTAACACTCTGACCGTAAAACACACAGCAAGCACCCATTCTGAAACTTCAGGAATAAGAGTATTCCTGTGCTACCTTGGTATACAGGATACTAAGTCATAGGAAACATTCTGGTGCTCAACAGAAATATATATTTACAAAACAAATTGTCATAGGAATGCACAATAAACATGGTTGTGGAAAAGTTAAACAAGGCTAAGATAAACACCTTGCTTATATGTTACAGTCACAATCTCTAATAAATGGGAAGTGGGGAGAGAAAAAAAAAGTCACTGGGAATTGTGACTTGCAGGAAAGTAATTCCTGCAAGTTCATTCAGGTAATCATGCAGTCCCTACCTTGAAATTGTGGACCCTGAATATAGTCCCATGATAGATCGGCTCTGAGAACACAGCCCGGAAGGAACAACCTGTATGTGTAGAGAGGAACATTAAAGTCTGTACTACAAAATTTAACAGAGATGTTCAGTTGCTGGCAGAAAACCTGAGACCTTTTTTTCTTAAAAAAAGACCTACTTTATTTATAGCAGAATGGATTTCACTATAAAACAATACCATTGTTACAGTACTCTAGACTAAAATCATTCCCATGTAATCTGCCCTACAATTAAGAAAATAAAGGTATTTGTACAGGTAGGGAACAATGACGTGGTTACTTTTTTCTGACAGGTAAAGAAGTTTTAGGAAAAGAAATTAATAACCAGCAATGTAACATTACCATAAAATTGGTCCCAATTAGTGTATGTTAAAACCATGGGGACAACCAACTCTGAGGAAGCGATACACTACTGGTGTTACAAACACCAGAGCTAGATCCCCACAAGTGGGAGTCATGTACGTAGTTGTCCCGTTGATCTTGCTAAGGAGTCTGCTTCGGTGTGCTGTTCTGGTGGAGCAGAGGAGGGGTGCACACCCACCCGCTGCCACAGCCCAGACACACAAGAGCAAACTCAAGGACTGTCTGCAGCCAGGTGGTGGTTCTGTCCCTTACCCGTTTCACAGTTGCTGGGATGTGTATTTAAATAAAAGTCGGTGTTTCTTAGCAAAAGCCAGTACTCGCTATCCTTTCTTAGGTTTAAGAACTAACAACCATTGTCTAACTTTTGCTGAGAATTAGACACCGAATGAAGAATTTATGCCTTCTCCTGTACTATTTACTTTATCTTAGCTTCTCTCTAGCTGGTTTTTCAGTGCTGGCATGTGAGGAGAACCTCATGCAGAAGCAATGTTGCTCACTGTGTTTTGCAGGCTGGCCACAAAGTCATTGTTGCCGGGCACCTGTGTGCTGGGGCACAGGGCCAGCCAACTTGAGAGAAGGAACCGCTCCATCCTCACAGATGGGGATTAATGTCCCCAACCATGAGATCATGTACTCTATACATATCAAGTATTCGGGGCAAGATTCCTGGCCAGGGCCATCTTAGCTGTAGTCCATACTAGTTTCTGCTGCTCCCCTCAGGAGATTGTGCTGTGACTAATCTGGTCCCAAACCCATTTTCCAAAAAATTGAGAGTTTTCAGACAAGCCTGACTACCTCACAGGTTTGTAATATGAGGCAGTAGGGCAGCGTGGTGGGCAGGGAGGTCTTACAACTAATTTAGGACCCGGGGGCAGAAACGTTCCAGTTAGTAGAAGAGGAACTCATTGTGATATCCTTTCTCAGAGATCACAGCTCCAGGGGTGCTCAGGGCACACCCCTGCTTGCTGATCTCAGCTCTGCAGGGGGAATTAGGAAAAAAGTCACCCCATCAAATACCAGGCCAAGTGACAGACAGGTCAAGTCGCTAGAAACAAGTTAATATTTATTTGCTACTTCGATTTGGGCTTCTGTCAGAACAAGATCAGGTATGGTAGGACTCATGCTCAAGACTATAGAAGTGTGTGCAAAGCTTATTAATTGATAAAAAGTTATTACAGTCACAAGTAGGATGAATAAAAACTAGGGTGAATCAAATCATTTACTTAAGGTATATTGCAACGCATAAATGATAGTGCTAAATTACCAGTGCACATCGGGTATTAGCTAACCATTATGGCATTTGTTATGATTGTAAAAAAATCCCAATACATGAACTCAACTTGTTTTGGAGAGAAGAAGGTGTTGTTTAAAAAAGAATAGATGTATTCTCTTTCTTTAGCTTTGTTGCTTTTCTGAAGTAACGTTTGTGGTGACATTTTTATCTTTTGTAATCGAGATTTAAAATATGGATCTTAGGGACTTGGGAATCCTGCTGCTGAAGACTAGTAGTAGCAGATCTGGCTTTTAGTACTGTAAACATTAGCATTGTACTGGTAACTGCTAAACTTGGCACACAATATTCTAACAACAGGGGTCACATAGTAGAAGTGAAATTGTTCCGTTTTCTTTTAAGGAAACCTGGATATTTTCTCGAGATGTATTTTCTGTCAACAGCTCACAAACGTTCTGTGAGAACTGGGCTATGCAATACACAGCATGTCATCTTAGAAAATGCTTACAGAGCTGTTATTGAACACAGCAATCAGAATTTGCTCAATTTTTGGGTAAAGTATATATGGACAAAGCTGTTATGGGTACACAAGGAAACCTCAGTTTCACGCAAAACGCACACTGGAATCCAGGCTACCATTTTCCATTTTGGCTGGCCTTCTCCCCCACCCCACCCCCAAGGCACAGGCTGCACCATTTGCTTCTACTGTGCACCTGTGTGTAATGCTCAAAGACCAACCAGTTCTTGTGTTTTTGGAGTATTTCTGCTTATTCATCTTACTCTTTGTAGTATTTCTGGCCCAGCAGGAAATAACAAAAATATCTCTTTCCTAGTAGTCTATTGCTGGAAGGCTTGTAGCCCAGTTTTTTAGTTTAATAACTACGTGA
Source organism: Calidris pugnax (assembly GCF_001431845.1). Taxonomy (NCBI): domain Eukaryota; kingdom Metazoa; phylum Chordata; class Aves; order Charadriiformes; family Scolopacidae; genus Calidris; species Calidris pugnax. The sequence continues at coordinate 12,090,260 of NW_015090990.1, read as the reverse complement.
GCAAAACCTAGTGTTTTTTCCAGTGTTTGTGTCTGTAGTATGAGACCATCTTTGGGGTGGGCTAAGCATTGCGAACTTCTCAACCTTCCCAGGTTTGCTCATTTGTGACATGAAAGAGTATCTTGCTTTGTGAGATTGTAGGTCTTAGGAAGGAATTACAGCTAATGGAAATCTAATGCAGACTCCTACTTATCACTGCTATGTGTGCATAATTCCTATCAAAATTTGAAAGAGTTAAAGATTTAAATAGCTGAAGGAATTGGGAACAATATTAGTTATCACATCTCTTTTCTCTTGGAGGCAGAGGAGAGAGAAGCATTTATTCTGACCTAATTCCTCAATCAGCTGAAAGTCACCAGGAAGAGCACAGGCCAGTATTGCCTCCACGGCATACACTTACAGTTTGATAGCGTTGCACCCATTCCTTTATAGTGCAAAGGCAAAAATAAAATAAATTTATGTCCACCTTTGAAAATGTTGAAAACCAAGTTTTAATTCTGTTGATACATCAAGAATAAAGAAAGAAATATTTCCTCACAAATTGTTAACTTTTAAATTTTGACCCCAATGCTGGCACAATTCCCAAGATGAAAACATAACCCAGAATTTTTTTTTGAGAAAAATTTTGATCATCCTTGACTACAAGTCTGCATTATGATCTTACTTTGACATAAGTGAATATTGCAGGAGTCTTTTTATGAAATAATACAGCATTTCTCTCAAGAAATGAAATGAGAATCTGGGCCAGTCTGTCAAAATAACAGTTATTTGAGTGCATGGTACCTCATAGATACAACTCGATTTCTCAGTCAGCGCTGCAACTATACTGAGTCCAGGAAAATAGTGTTGCACCTAACATGCTGGAAAAGCTCAAATTATTGGTAAATACTGCCTCAACCGTCCCTTGATCAAAAGAAATGGGACTAGTCCATGCCCCAGACTGACCCATGTATACTTTATCCCTGCTTAACTTTTTTTGAGTCTTATCTAGTGAGCTAGAGATGAAAATGGTTTGTCCCAGAGCCACCCTGCCCTCTGCAGCATCATATCTAGCTGGGTTGGCTGCTGTTGTCCCCTTGGCTGGTGGCAGACCCTTCTCACGGCTTTCTGGCTATGGGGGGCTGGCAGCTGTGTCTTATTTATGTCCTCTTTAGTGCATGGTTCCAGGAGGGAGTCATGGCAGCAAACAGCCGTGCCGTCAACGTTTAGAGTTCAGCAGAACTGTGTGGAAACGGAACAACCTTGATCGTTTGCTTTTATTAAAGCATTTTGGTGGGTCAAATACATACAGTAGGGTTCCCAGGCTGAATACATTGGAAGAGAAGGGGATAAACAAGTTGGGGCTGGTACTTTCTGCCCTCACATGCGCCGATCTGACCAACAATACAGATGTTGCTCTCAGTGCTAGATGCTGACGTTTTCTGGTGCAAAGGTCATTCCAGAAGTACCAAAATCATGTTTTGGGGTATGTATCATTTCAGTTCAGTAAAAAATATTCTGGAGGCAGTTTATCAGCATAAACAATGAAACCTACCAACTGCATCTGTTGGACTATACAAAGGTTCACAATGAGCCTTCCAGTTTGATGTAGACAAGCTCAGTAGCTGCCACAGGTGGCAGTGGCCAACCTGCAGCTCCTGACCCACGTGTTGGTCATACAGCAGTCATGTAGGTCACATGCTTTGACCGTATTATGTGAGTTACTGAAAGGCTGTGCTCTCCTGGGGGTAATGCAGTCCACATGCAATCCAGAGCACAGGATCCATGACAGACAGTAAGGCTGGAAGGTCTTCCAGTGCCAGTATTGGCAGTTCACCACAGAGTCACCATGAGGTCCAGTGTCGTCCCTCAGTGGTATTAGAAGTTCCTTAGGAAATCACTGTAGCAGCTCACCCGTGAACAGCTCCCACAGCCCTTCTCCCTTCACTTTTCCAACACATATGGCATTTTTAACGACAGGTTTATAGCTCTTTGCAACGTGATTTTGGAAGGTAATTTATGATTAGAAAGTTTGGTCTCTCCTATATGGTGTTTGAGAAATTATAAGTTTGTTGGAGAAGGAATTCTTTTGTTTGAAGCTCTGCCTAAAGTTAGGGCTTTGCTGAGTCAGACTTACTCTCTGAAGGGAGTTTCTGATGCAAGTTAGCTTTAGGAAAATAGAAGTATATGTTTTTCACACTACTATTAAATGTCTGAAGCTTACATAGCACTGAAGTATGGTTGTTAGTAGAATAGTCCTAGATATGATATAAATATAGCTATGGGAAGATTTCAAACTGATGCTTGGAAGTGTTTGAAAGCAAGTGATATTACTACAGAACAGTTTTATGAATTTCTGAAACCTCTGTGTATTAACCCCATCATCTTGAGCAACTAATGCAAAATAGTTCCAAATTAAGAAAATTCAGATGCTAACCAATCTCAAATGGTTTTACTTTTTCTCTTTCTTTCTTTCAAGGAAATGAAATGATATTAAATCTCATGAAATCTTAAAATACTGATGTTGAAATTAGAAAGCTAAGAAATACACTCATTGAATTTACAAAGGCTATATTTTGTCATGCTTTGCATTCTATGGCATGTTCTTATCACAACCAGATTATTTAGATGGATATTTAATAAAGTATAAATAGAAAATACTTCTTTGTATGCAATTTGAACAAATGAGGTTAGAGGTATCTTAAGATTGCCATTTCATTAATTGATATTTAGATTAATGTTGATTTAAAGTTATCTTTCATTACAGTAGAAAGGCTCAAGTTTTGCAAGGGAAGAAATTCCTGTACGTATGAGAGTGTGCATGTGTGCTTCAGGGTGCCAAGTGTCCTTGAAATGTTCCTGAACCCTGATTTTGCTGATCCAGTAAGTTCTGCACTGTATCTGCCTAATTGGAATAAGGTCTTATTATCAATACTTTCCACCCAATTACACAGATTCCTACACCAGACGCAGTGCCATGCTGTTGTTGCTAAATGCAATCACTTATAGGGAAGACAAATCAGTAAGACTAATAAAATCTAGTTTCTGAAATTAGCTAATAGCATCTTTTTTAAATATATGCGTTTCAGATGTTGTGTATATTAGCTCATGAACATTTTTGTAAATTTGAATAGTGTATCTCCTGAAACAGTGGATTGCTTCAGTATTTCAGAAGCTCATACAGAGCCTTACCCTGCCATCTTGAACTACCTCAAAAACAACTCTAGCTTTGACTTCAAGCCTTTTGAGTGAGATCAGCAGTCTCCACGTTTGCAAAAGTTGGCAAAAACCCCAAGCGTCAACTTAAAATGAATTTACAGAAATATGTACTTATGGAGTTTGATTCAAAAATAAAGGGTTGGTTCAGACCTGGTATGAAATTATCTGTTTTTATGCTAAAGGAGGACTTTGTAATATTATTTAAGTAATATTTCCCAGGGGAAAAAAATTGAATTTGTGGTTTAAGGTTGTTTTAATGCAATCTTAATGCAAGACATTAAAAATATCAAAGTTTTGCAGCTGATTGAACACTACAAGTACTATTTCAAAAAATGTGTTTGATGGCATCTCAGTCAGTTTTCAGGAGGCACTTCATCCTGAATTGATAAGAAGAAATGAGACTTTATTTTACTTACAGAGAATTGGGGCCCATTTCTCTTAGTGTCAGTATGTTCTTTAAAATTACATGCATCCTAGAAAATAGCTGCCTTTGAAAATGACCTGCCTATAGCTGGAGTCTGCATATTTTCTCTCTTTTTTTTTAATTAATGATTTTATATTAATGTTTAATATACATATGCACATATATAATTATCATAGAGTGCACATAAGTAACTGATAGTGGCTTTTGAGCACAGAATGAAAAAAGCAACTTAATTTTAAAAAGACGGCATTTTGAATAGACAATACTTCACTAAATATTTTTTTTCTAGCCCAAATTCCTATGATTACTTTTAGGAATCTTTTTACATTATTTGACTATCTCTCAAATTCAAAGATTTTTAAGCTAATATGTTGTAAGTGTTTCATCAGTGCCATCACAGTTTGTCAGGTTGGTGCTAATGCTTCACAGAGCAGAAACAATATAGGTTAAAAATCTGTGGGAAATTTTCAGAAGGGACATAGAATTTTTCTGAGGAAATATAAAAGTGCATCTGTGCATACAGGACACATATAGTTATTAGCATGATATATTATATAAAGGAACATATTTGCAACTTCCAGAAGGATGATAACAAGAAAACTGCTTCAATATACTCTCTGTATCATTATAGTTTAGTCAGAATTCGAGTTTTATAAACATTCTCTTCTGCTGAGATGATACAAATGGCTTGCAATGCAGATTCAAAAGATTTGCAGCCAAGTGAGAAAATCTTTAAAGAAATAAGATCAAAACATTTTCTGGCGTCATGCTGAATGCTTTGCAGTCATTCATGGTAAAAGCAACTGTATTAAACAAAAAGCATATTTAATTTATTGTTTATGGGGATTTATTAGTTGTTTTCTAGTTTTTGGGTTTTTTAGTTTTTGTTATTTTGTGTGTATTTTTAACTGAAGGAAATGTGGGAAAAGGAAGTCTTAACATTTTGTTCACCCCACATCTGTTAATTAGAATTTACTTCCTTTAAAGCATTTTTTCAGATCTTCCTTCAGGCAAAACGTACATCATGCTTGCTTATATGAGGTCTCCTGTGTGATGCTGTTGAGAGGCTCAGTAAGTCAACATGCTTATCAGAAAACTAGGAGAGCTTATGAGAAGGTCTCCTTTTTGTGACAGCTGAAGTCAGTAAGTTCTGAATTTGCTTTCAAGAGTGTCTCTGTCTGGTCATTGTAGGGTGTTTTGTAGCCTGAGGTGTCACACCTCACCTCTCAATAACTAAAAAATTCCCAAGTTATGCCTAAATGGACAAATGCTGAATTACTAAGACTCTGGAGAATGGGTGCCACGACTGTACTTCAGGACTAAGGGATGGAAAATAGTCAGTTGATTTATTTTATAGGCCAAATGTTTGCAGAATGAATAGTCGTGGCCCAAGTGATAACAAATGACATCAAAGTGAAACAAGGACAGGAAGAGGGAAATGTTAGTAAGAACAGACCTTTGGTTAGTTGTGGAGTGGCATCCTGAGCACAGAGCTGCAGGGCAGAAATGGACCATGAGGCTCAGAGAAGTATCTCTATGTTCTCATCTTAACACTTTTCAGAATCAAAAATCTGCATATTTTAAAATTTGACTCTGACTCATATTTTCATGGATTACTGGGTGAGAAAAGATTTCAAAAAGTAACCCTGCAAAAAACTACAAGTGAGGAGAGCAGATATCATCATCCTTTCTTTTTGCTGTTGAACAGGCTACTTTTAATGGCAGTCAGGATACAGCAGAGCTTCTTTTGGTGACAGATTTGGCTGTTACATGAAGTATGTAATGCTTTTGTTTGCATACCAGGAGAACAGCTGAGTTCCCACAATCCCACTACAAATCTCCAAAATATATTTTCAATTATAAGTTAAGCAAATTAATACAATACTGTACCATGAATATTTATTGGCTCTCAAGAGACATGGAAGAAAGATATCTATAAACCTGGAGCAATGTATGTTTTTAGTTAAAGAACCAATTCTACTTCACTTGTCTTTTTCCTGCCTGAGAGATCCAGGTCCATTTTCTTATCTGGAATGAGATACCTCAGAAGACAAGGTACAGTAGACTCAAAGGCATGAATATTCAGGAATTTCATTTTTATCTTCAGAATCTGTTTTGTGCTGTATCTGTCTGGTCGACATATATATTTAAATTAATAAAAATAGGAGGACTATTTACTAGTTGGTTTAATTTTATTTTGCCCATTTTTATTATTTCTAAAATATAGCTAATAACAAAAGTGGCATTGTGATTCTTACCTGATAAACAAGAAGCTACTGTTAAGTCTGTAAAAACTGGCATTTAGAATATTATATGACAGCTTATCCTGTTTATGTATTTTCCCCTTTCAGGTGTATCTAGTATGTCTTAAACTCTATCACTAGGAGTTTTTATAAAGCTGAAGTTAAGAGGCACATAGAACTGTGATACCGGAGTAAAACCCAGAAAACCTGAAGGGTAGCAACATCATCAACTACACTGTTATCAATGACAATTTTCAGAGGAGTGTCAATTAATTTAAGCCACAGATGGATAGGATTTTTTCAAGAAAAGGCAGGGTTTAAGAACAAATAAATACACAAACCAAAAAACCTAATCTGAATAGAAATGCTTTCACTACTGAAAGGATTACTGCACTTGACTTTGGTTTGAGGTTTAAAAAGTCTTCCAGAATTTTGGAATCCTGGTGGGACTCTGCTAGTGGAAAAGGCCATATACATAAAAAACAAAAAACAAACAAACCCAAAACAAACCAGAAAACACCATTAAGAGAAAATGACTGAAAGCAAAGGTGAAAAAGAAAAGTGAGTCATGTAGGTTCACTACTGAAACTGAGTGAGGTACAGAGAAGAAATGTTGCAAACACATGAGAAAAAATCTCATGCTTTTTTTCCTTGGCAGTATTGCTTTAATATAAATTAAAACTATCTCAATTCCTGACTGAGTAGTTTCTCAAATGTTTCACTCAAGTTATGACAAACTGCAATGAATTGTAGTATGGGTAAAGTGCTGCAGAGTCCACTGCAGTAAAGTTATGGATGGTGCATTTTTCTGTTACTAATTCTGAACTCAGATCAGGTTGTTCAAAGCCCCAGGTCGGATGGGGCTTTGGGCAACCTGATCTAGTAAAAGATGTTTCTGCCCACGGCGGGGGGGGTGGAAAAAGAAGACTTTTAAAGGTCCTTTCCAACCCAGATCGTTCTGTGATTCTACTCTTTATACTGCCTTACTGATTCTTCTGGAGATATTTGAGTTACCATCCAGGAAAAACATGAAGATCTGGATTTGTAGGCAGATGCATAAGATCTCTTTACCACTTTACCTTGATCAAATTCAAATATTCATAAATGCCAGAATGGACTCTGTAACAACTCCAAACTTCATGTATAAGGTTTGCAGTGCACCTAGAAATATTTTAGTTCACACAATCACTAACCAAATTATTAAATTGAATAAATCCGTATGATATGTGGACATAATGACACAACAGGTTGAAATCAGGTTCTTCCAATTTATGGTTTTCTGAGCAGTGCTCTCCTTAGCTGGTGGATAATAGGACTTAAAAAAAACCCCCATATCCTAACTGTCCCCTGACCCACAGGGACACTGTTGACGACTGTTACACTCTGTGCAAACCCGCTGTCCTCAGACGAGGAGGAGTGAAGTCAGTCTTTCCTTAATTGAGGGGAGTATTAGTGACAGTCTCAGTGGTAGCGTGAAGAAGTCTAGAAAAACATGGTGTATAGAGAAGCAATAAGGAATGAAAAAGGTCTGCTCTTGCTTTCTTTTTCAAAAAACAAAAAACAAACAAACCCAAAACAAACCAGAAAACACCATTAAGAGAAAATGACTGAAAGCAAAGGTGAAAAAGAAAAGTGAGTCATGTAGGTTCACTACTGAAACTGAGTGAGGTACAGAGAAGAAATGTTGCAAACACATGAGAAAAAATCTCATGCTTTTTTTCCTTGGCAGTATTGCTTTAATATAAATTAAAACTATCTCAATTCCTGACTGAGTAGTTTCTCAAATGTTTCACTCAAGTTATGACAAACTGCAATGAATTGTAGTATGGGTAAAGTGCTGCAGAGTCCACTGCAGTAAAGTTATGGATGGTGCATTTTTCTGTTACTAATTCTGAACTCAGATCAGGTTGTTCAAAGCCCCAGGTCGGATGGGGCTTTGGGCAACCTGATCTAGTAAAAGATGTTTCTGCCCACGGCGGGGGGGGTGGAAAAAGAAGACTTTTAAAGGTCCTTTCCAACCCAGATCGTTCTGTGATTCTACTCTTTATACTGCCTTACTGATTCTTCTGGAGATATTTGAGTTACCATCCAGGAAAAACATGAAGATCTGGATTTGTAGGCAGATGCATAAGATCTCTTTACCACTTTACCTTGATCAAATTCAAATATTCATAAATGCCAGAATGGACTCTGTAACAACTCCAAACTTCATGTATAAGGTTTGCAGTGCACCTAGAAATATTTTAGTTCACACAATCACTAACCAAATTATTAAATTGAATAAATCCGTATGATATGTGGACATAATGACACAACAGGTTGAAATCAGGTTCTTCCAATTTATGGTTTTCTGAGCAGTGCTCTCCTTAGCTGGTGGATAATAGGACTTAAAAAAAACCCCCATATCCTAACTGTCCCCTGACCCACAGGGACACTGTTGACGACTGTTACACTCTGTGCAAACCCGCTGTCCTCAGACGAGGAGGAGTGAAGTCAGTCTTTCCTTAATTGAGGGGAGTATTAGTGACAGTCTCAGTGGTAGCGTGAAGAAGTCTAGAAAAACATGGTGTATAGAGAAGCAATAAGGAATGAAAAAGGTCTGCTCTTGCTTTCTTTTTCTTTTTTTCTCCCCCTTTTTTTTTTTTTTTTGAAATCTACATTTTAAAGTCTCCTGTGTCGGCATCTGGAACAGTTTGGTCTTCACTTCAGTGGCTCAGGATGAAGCCTTGGGGGTTTGACTTGGTGACAGCCTTGTTTGCAGTGTTGGTGCAGTAGCAAGGGATCACTGGTCACTCCTGTGTGGGACACGGCTTTAATTGGCAAAAAAACCTGTTGGCTGCATATTTAGTAGGCAGACCAATTTTCTGTGTTCCTAGGAATTAAACTTACAAGTGTGTCTGGTTGCATGTATAAAAGAAGACATTTGGCAGTTTTACTGAAATCATAAACTATGTATAAAACATTGATAACACTAATTGTTACTTGAGGGATTTATTAGCCAAAGTAGTTACTTTTCTTGAGTATCCTGAATTCAAAACTTACTGACAAATCTTGCTTGCGCATAAACCTCAGGGGTTATGAAATCTTATTAATTGGGAAAGTGTAAGACACAGTTAAGCCACGAACATAACGAAGATGATCCTAGTAAGACACTTCTGGGATACAGATCTGCGCATTTCAAAGAGCTGAAAACTTTCTCTAGCAATTCCTGCTCTGTGAGCAATTACTATTTAATTCATACCATTGAGCTTCTTCCATCGACAAATACAAGTATGATGAGATCATGGGACAAATGAGTATATTAAAGATCAAGAGAAGACATATAATTTTTCAAATTACTCTCAATTCAAGAGAGAGAGATGGTGGAAAAGCTATTCCATATGTCAGGGCTGAAGACAAGCACCATTTTTCCAGCAGCTTAATGATTTAGCTTCGTAAGCTTTCAAATATTTAAGGGAACACCTGTCAACAGGCAGGTGTGATATTCTGCTGGTTTGTAGTATAAACTGTGATTCCCAGGTATAGCAACGCTGGCAGCCCTATCATCATTTAAATGTAATCGTGCGCTCTTCCCCGCTTGTGACCAATGGAGTCTGCGCGGTCACACCGAGACGCTGCACGTCTTGGCAGGTCTGCTGCTGGCTTTCTTCACACTGGGATTATTTTAGATTGGCTGCAATGAATGTGTTATTTTCCATTTGTTAACACATGGGCACTTGTAACTCTGACAACTGAGAAAAATACACTCATTTATATGATGATTACTCTTGTTTTCTCAGATGTAATCTGAAAACACGCTCTCTTATCTTTACCTTGACTCGCGCATGTGTGTGGTCCTAAAATCAGCAACAATTGCAATACTAATTACATGATGCTTTCTTTGGCAGCAAGGAGAACAATTCACTAGGATTTTATATTACAGTAAATTCCAGATGTGAAAATAAAGATAATCCATATCCTTTGAGTAACACAGAAAAAAAAGCAAAATGATAGCAAAATACTTTTCTTATATTTTTTACTTTGATCAGAAAAATCATTATTTCACAGATGTTTCTGGCTAGAGTAGGTGGGTTAAATTATTACAATTAAAACCCATTGGGATAGTAAGAGTGTAATGATACATTGAGCTACCCTAGAGAGCTGGTGCAGTGCCAACTGAAGTATTCAATCAAAAGTGAGTTTTATATATATGTCTTGATGTGTCCCAGTACTCAAGCCTCATGGGTAACAATAATAAACGGCTGATAACAATTAACTGTTTATTGCATCTGGCACAACAGAGAGGATGCAAATGATTTAAGAAATTAAAATTAAATTATGAAAAATGAACCCACATGTAAATCAATATAGCCTCTTTGATTTCACAGTGTAATCATTCTCTTTCAAATCCCTAAAGGCCACTTTGTAGAGAGGTCATTAATAAACTTTTTCTAAATAGGTCTTTCAAATATTCACTTGGTTAATTTTGTTAGGTGTGGGTCTGGTGATTATTATATATGCCTTCATTACCCTAAGGTATGGCCAGTACAGGGGGAGATCCAGCCCTGACCTGAATAGAGAGACTGGCCACAGGGCAGCACTGCAAATGCAGGAGACCATGTATTACTCTAGACAGGCATTAATTAGACAAATGAGGGTTACAGTCCCACTAGCTCCATAGAGCCAAAATAGATTTGTTCCTGGACATCATGCTTTTTAAGGACAATTTTTTGTGTTCTTGCAAGATGGGCTGGGTGAATTACAAGACACATTGCAGTGATGCTATCAAATAACTGTATGGAGTTGAAAATGCAGTTTTTGAGCTGCTAATCACCAAGTGGCTTGGGCTATGATTTCACTACAAAAGCTTTCCTTTCTACGTGGTGGCATAACAATTATAATCACTATAGATATTCAAGCTAGTTTTTCTGATAACAAGAGGAAGAAAAGGCTTAATGGAAGTCCCATGGTAGAGTTTGGTTTATTTTCCTTTGGTCTATGAGAGCTTTAATTTTCTGACTCTTATCTCATGCTGAAAGATTCCTCTTTTCCATGGGCTCCAGGGGTAGGGAAAGATGACGGTTCAGAGGGAGTCGCCTGCAGGCATCACTTCTCAGAAGTTCCTGTGGTTGCAGTTTTACCTGTTGTTTCAAAGCCTAGCACTAGCAGTTAAAAGAAATCTATCCCTCTTTGAAGGTGAAAAAAGTTGTCTCATGCTTCTTGCAGGTTTTATTTTTCTTCTGTCTTCAGCATGCAAAACAGGCACCTCTGTGCACGCTCGAGTCCCCTAACATGATTCCCTGCCTGGCAAAGTCTTGCAGGCTTCCTGCTTGATGACTTCCACCATAGAATCATGAGCCTCTGCAGCCTCCGGAATGGCTGCTGTGTCACACTGGCAAGATTGCCTTCTGCTGTGGTCTCCATGGGTTTCAGTAGTTCTGCTGCTTTTCAGACACTTTTAAGGTTTGCCCTTGGTGCTTCGTTGAGAGGCACCTCAACAAAATCGGCTTGAAGTCACCAAGCCAGAGAGAGAGCATTGAGCACAAGCCATGGATAACCAATGAAGAATTCTCACTTGCCTTTTGTGTTTTTAACTGAATTCCCTGTAAACCACACGTCCTTGATCCTTTCCCAGTAAGCCTTCTGCCATGCAGCAGCCCTCCAGCAATTAGCATCTCTTTTTAACTTGTGTTGAAATTGGGTTACTTATATTAGCCCGAGCCCAGACTTGTTGTGCCTGTGAAAAGCTAATTTTCCTTGTGAAAGTGAAACAAAAATATTGCCTCATACTGCCCCTTTCTTGCCCATTTGAGTGTAGACCCCTTTGTGTGCAAGGCTTCTTAGGGAAAGGACTGCTACAGGTGCTTCTAAAAGGGCTTTTAGGGGCCTTTACTGCCCAGAAGACAACTAACTGAAAGTGTACCTCTCGACTTGCCATCTCAGAGGAGAGACAAGTAGAAGGATCTTCTTGGCTAACTCCTGTGCCATCAGTCACATTTCTTCTTTCTTAGTATCTGTAGGGCTTCCCTTTTATTATAAATTACATTCTCTCCTTGTTGTGGTCCTTTCCCAGGTTTTCGACTTACTCACTCATCTTCGGTATTTGTACTACACTTCACTTTTCCAGAGCGCCATAAAACTAATGAACTCACCACAAAGACTTCTACTGTCATTTTTCAGAATTGTTAGCGACAGACCTGGGGGCATGCTGTAAGAATTCAGTCTGATAGGTTGATGTTGCTCTCTAAGATAAGCACAAGCATCATAAACTACTGCAACTGGTTTGGAGGCATTGATGAGAAAATTAAGCCTTTACTCTGATGCCTATTAGAAATGTTTCACAAGCTGTTTGGTGCTCCTGGTCCTCTGTTTCCAGTGAGAGTTTTCTGCTGCATGACATGCTCTTCTTCCTCCATTCTCTGTTAATCAAACCTGTCTACTTTTTGCTTGCTGTGTAGGTCTGTATCAAACTGCTGTATTGACCAAGGTTTCAATGTCTCACACTAAACTTCAGGGTATTGATTGTGGCTCTTTTTCTTGGAATGGCTTGAAATTCCTGATGGTTTAAAATAGTGATTTTTTGTCAGCATTCATTTTCCATCATAAGCTAAAGTTACCCATATAATCCATCCCTTTGGCTGAAGTTTAATCAAGACACTTATATGATATTTGGTTTTAATGCATCTAGTGTTAGAGATTGTCATCGGACAGCGTCCCAGTGACCATGACTCCCTTTACCTTGACAATGGTTTTCCCAAAGGCTAACCTGAATGATCTATGTTTCTGATTACTTCTGAAAAAAATGAGCATCAAGACCTGATAATTTCCTTCTTGTTTGCAACTAGGTCTCACATGTCTACTGACTATCATCACATCCCTCTCTGCTCTTCTTCTCTGTAGGCCCAACAGCTATGTTTGTCCATTGCATTGTTTTTCCAGAGTTCAGGCAGTTGACAGTGACTCTAATTTTTCAGCCGCTGTACTATCACATTACAGCACTAATTGTACACCCATTTATTTTCTAAGCAATTTTCTCCGTGTATAACATTAGAAGAGGAGAAAGGAGGCATTCTGTCCAAAACCACTGTTAACCACCAGTGGAAGGAAAATCACCAATGCACATGGAGTAAGAGTAAACCTGAGACTATGTGGTCTAACACCTGCTTCTTTGCAATGCACGTGGGGTCAGCAGCACAGAAAGTTGCTTTTTGTACTTTTTTTTGGGTGTGTATTCTTTTAGCCAACATAACATGATCTATGCAAGGCAGAGTCTGAAAGCAGGCACTGAACCCATAAATAGGATCTTTGCAGCAGTGTTCAATGGTTGGATAATTTAAGCAGAAGACAACAAGCGCAGCTGATGGGATTTGGTTGCTTCATATGTCTGTGTTTCTGCGAGACTGGCAAGCATGACTGCTTGTGCTTTGTAGCTTCTCATGTGCCCTCACCTTGTCATCTGAATTTGACTTCGTGCATACTGATTTCTCTGATAAAAACTCCTGTTATTTTTATATTTTGTTTTTTACAACAGCCATGTCTTTGTTTAATTGTGCTCAGCAGCTTTCAAAAATAAGTTTAGCCATCTGTGATTGTAGACCAAATACATGCCTTTTCTTTGCATGTTATCATCAATATTAATGTGACTAATCTTTAGCACTGGTTCCTGCATCATTCTAAATAAACAAATAAGAGCAGTTGTAGCTTGCAGCTATCAAAATCCTTTGGTGTTCTATTTAATGTGATATGTTCTTACTGACTTGTAGAGTGGAAAGAGGAGCGCTGGAAACCTCCCCTTACATTAACGGTTTATATGGATCTCCACTGTAATATGATGCAAAATTAACACAGGCAGTTGGAAATGGCTTTCATTGCTGTGTCAGGACAAGAGATACATCTTTAATAAACTGATTGTTAAATGAAGTAGTCTAAACCTATGCTTATGTTAATCCATTGTGATCCGGGTAAATCAGGTCCTTCAGCTACATTGAAAGAATGCAGTGGGTCTGGGAAAATGGAACAGATTTGGAAATTGTTTGTAGTTAATGTTTGTTAATTCTGCTAGGATGTTACTACAGGCAAATTCATCCTAATTGGTACTCAATTAGGCAAGAGCTCTGAAAGTGGTTTAATTTGATGAGGGTACTTTTGGCCTTATTTCTGTATTTAAAATCTTTACCTATTTTGGAGACTAAATTATTTTTTACAGACACATAAACTCAACTATTTACTTAGACACATATATATGGAAGAATATAAGTAATACATACGTCAAGGCAAAGATACTCTAATTATAAAAATACACAATCTTTAAGTCGTGCTCTACTATAAATGTCACATGACCAAAGTTTATTCGTTCTCAACAAAATGACTTCAAGTCCAAGAATTAGAATGCAACAAAACAATATTTTTATTGCCCACCTCAGCAAAGATGCATTCACATTTATGAGATCCATTAAAGAATTGTATTACTGTTTAGTTAAACATTTTTTTACAAAAAAGTAGGCTTAGAATAATTATATTTTTAGAATATGGATTTCCCCATAGACACTTAAATCAGCCCGAAATTTGCAAGCTCCTCTTTGGCAGATGCCTTCTTTTTGAGGCCTTATCAGTAATCAAGTTTAACATGTCACATTTTGGTCTATGTTCAGAAACAGGAAGATTTCTGACTTCAACCCACCTTGAATATAATTTCATCCTCAAGGAGTTGGAGGCCCAGCTTTGTGCATGGACAGACGCAGGAATACTAATAATGGCAGTAATAGCTCAGGGTGTGAGGGATGATAAGACCTTTATGGGTGTATCTGTGGGATCTCATCCACCATAGTTTGGTGGGAGAAGGATAGGTTAATGGAGATGTGGGTCCATGTGTCTGACTTCTAAAGCTTCACATAGTGCCTGAAATGTGCAGATCCCCCCCAACCAGAGTTTCCTCACAACTTCCTGTTGACCCTTCCCACCCATCTCACCCACCCAAGCTCCACTTAGTTTTAAACATAGATTGATTAAAATATGTTCAATGTATATTTTTTTTTCTGCTAAGTGGTTCAGACAACATGAATATTGATTCAGAGAGACAAAATGCAAATGTGAGGAATCAGATTAAGTTAGGATAATTGCACCAGTATGTTTATATCAAGAAAGGAGACTACATTTATATAAAGCTCCTAACTTCCAAGGTCAAGAACAAGCTAACAGGAACTACCTTTTTTGAACAATTTATGTCAAAAGCCAGGAAAACACTGTGTAGAGGTGTTTTATGGGGACATTTCGTGGTGCCACCATATGTCACAGTCACAGCACTGACAGAGAGATGGCTTTAGGCCATGGGAGAGGTACGGTTTTCCTGTCGTGCAGAGGATCACATGGAAATCTACACGTTTTGTAGCCCAAAAGCAGAAACATGTTAGGAGGTTGTTCCCTTGTCTCCCTCTCATGTATTTGTGGTGTAATATCTTTTTGTTTCTGTCACCTTGTCCTTCTGCAAACTGTGAGTAAAGACAATTGCTTGTGAGCTGGGCTGTGAATGTTTAATCTGAGGATGTCAATAAGTGAGAATTCTCCAGTGAGAATGTGATTTCTCTCCAGTGAGGGTAAATGGTAGAGATTGTGTGATTCAAGGGCCCAAGAACAAGCATGGTAAAACTTTCTAGCTTAGCAAGCATCCTGAATAGCAACTCATTGCATAACTGGTAACCAGTGCAGTAATCCCAGGTCTGATGTTGTGTATCAACAGCTTTTGGTAACCTTACCTCAACCGAATGGAAAGTCCCTTAGACAATAGATAATTTAATATTATAACAGAAAAAATTAGAAGAAATTAAGTAATAACCATTTCTTAGTATGGAATGTCATTCAAAAAGAACAAAACTAGCTATATACCATAAAACATACTGTGGAATTTTTTAATACAGTTTGCATGCTGTTTTCAAGGGTGAAGTATGACCTTTAGACTCTACATGAGGGTGGGGGCAATTTGTTTTCCATCAAAGAGAATAGCAGGCATATCTGATGGCTTTGAACAGTGTTTGGATGCATGACGCAATTCCTTGGTCTTTTCTGAATTAGGTTTGCATGTATTGACTGACATTCAAGAATTGATGTCCTGATAGCTCTGGAGCTGCTCTCTGCATGTCAGCTAAAATGGAAGCAGAGGTTGGAGTTTCACTCCAGTAGCCTATAAAAAGAGGTGCTGAATACTGCTACCTACTGTCAACACGCGCTGACCCGGTGTTATGATGACTGTAGGACTCCCAGTATTTGAATGAAACCAGGATTATAATACACGTCTGTATCTTCTTCATACTGAACTACTAGACTATTTTCACTCTACCCAAGCTACATTTTAGTCTATCCAGAAGTGAAGATGACAGAGTTGCTAATTACATGGAGTGTCTAGTCACAGCACACTGAACCAGGTGCTTCATTAATTAGTTTGTCTGGTTCTTAAGTCGAGAAGTTGCAAAGTTCTACTTTTAACTTATGATGATCTAACTGAATCTGGACCTGAGACAGTTCTTGGTGCAATCCCGGTGGGATTGTGTCAGAGATATGTCAGAGAGAATGTCTTCAGACTGTGAGAAGGAGTTGCAAGAACAGGGTATAACCCTGAATAATTTTTTTCTAAGGAGTGAGCAACTTTATCAGCATCAGCTCTGATAATCCAGTAGTATTCAGATGCTCAGTCTTTCTTTTGGTCTGTGTTAAGGGATATAAGGGATTTCATTTTTTCACAGTTGGACTTCATGGTGTTCTTTTACTGCCAAAAGCCAAAGGCTGTATTTGCAGTGGATTTTTGAAGGTGAATAAACTTTGGAATAGATTTGGAATTGGAATTTGATGGACTGATCACTGTAATGCTTTTTATCTTTAACATCTGGACTATTGCTAAGATTGCAGTTCAGTTTCTAAATATTAAGAGTCTGCTTCAGAGAGCTGCTGAAAGCCTGAAACTCCCACTGTTTTCAGTCTTTCACGTTTACTCAGCTTCCTAAAATTTGACCTCTTTCATTTGGGAGCCTGACACTTGGCTCTCAGCTTTCTAGTGTCAGTCTATATTTCATTAGCACATCAAAAAAGCTTTTTATCAGCTCTTCTACTGAGATGTAATATCTTTTCCAAAATTCAAAGGCAGATTTTGAACTAATATTTTAAGTCTGGACATGCTTATAGTTGCTGTCTGCTTTTAGTCTGTTTAGAAGCCAATGAAAATCAACATTTCTAAACGTTTGCATATGTTGATACTGGATCTTCTTATAGCAGTGCGATGATTGTTGTAGACTATTGATTTTCTCACAACAAAACCCTAGCAACTTAGCAAGCAGCATTCAGCATTAGGAAGTACGTAACTTTTTTATCTTTCTCCTTGGCACAAACAATGTATTTTGACAGTTTGCAGGGCCTCAGAAACACTCCCTATTACCTGCCACCTTTCTTCTGAAAGAGATGTGACTCCATACAGCATTCAACAGAAATTCTCCTACTGAGGATGGACGTTAGACACCATTCTCTGCCTTCTTACAATGAGAATATGAAGATCATTTGACTGGTAAGTGAGTGTTGCTCTTTCAGCACACCAGATCTCAGTCTCCAACAAGGGTGCCCCACTACAAAGCATCTTGTAGCGTTCTTATCCAGACACTCCTCTATAGTCATCAGATAGCAGCACTCGGAAAGTTCACCTCCCTCCTTTCCCTGGCTTTATGTTCCCTCAGACAGACCCAATGTAAACTTCTTATTCATTTCATCATTATGAAAATGTTCTGCAAAATGTTCTCTTTTCTTTAATGAGTGAAAAAGAATTTACGATCTCCTCTTCATCAAGCAATGTATGTGCTGCCTTAAATCATACTTCGATAGATCTCTGAATGGCATGAGTAATTAACAGCCTTTATAGAAGCTTTGTAATAACCAGTCACATCAAAGGGTAGTAATAAGCCAGAAAATAAACTAATAATTAAACCAATAAATCTTTTAAACATCAGTGGATTACAAACTCCTTTGAAAATAAGCATGTGTACTAGCCAACATTTAAATGATGGACTTAGTCCAAGAAACTCATATGATGCTAAGCAGAAGATGCAACAAATGTCCATCACACAAAGGGACTAGTCTTGGTGGTTTACATTATATGAAATACATACTCAGTCATACTCTGCCTGGCAAGCACTCAGCACCAAAACATCCATGTGTTTTGAAACTATTCAGGTCAGGCAGTAGTGCAGAGCAGATCTACAGAGCAGAACAGTTGCTGCTGAAGACCTGACTTCCTTGTTATGTGTTTTCATGGTTTTATTTGGACTGGTCGTGTGTGATGAATACTGATGGGAGTACTACAGATGCACTGCTGGAGGATATCTTCCAGCTTTGTTTCATTCTGAAGGAATCCCGTTTGCGTACTTGGACGCTGCTACGTGAACAAAACATGAGGGCAGCAGGGATTATGAGGAGGTGCAATTCAAAACTGCACTCTCCATCTGAACTAAAGCACTAACACAGACATGCTCTTCAATGAGGAAGAAGGATAGGGAAAAATGCCCTTAAAAACTTTTCTGTTCTTGGGACGTCTTTCCCATTGTGGAGTTATAGCTGCAACCTCAGTCACCTGTATTGCTTGAATCATGTATGGGGGAAATAAAAGTTTTTTTACTTAGATGTCATCAGGACTGGGCTCAAAGATAATTCATATTCTACTTCCTCACAGCTGAAATACAGGGATTACCTTGTGGGCCCCTGTCCACACCTTGTGATGAGCACAGTTTGTATCGTGCCGCAGGCAGCTGCGTGGCCAGTGACCGCTGCACCGCACAGGGGCTGGCCGAGGCACCCTGCAGCCACAGTGGCTATAGACACAGTGGAGTTACAGCCATTTGCTACGATCAGCCTGACAGGAGCTATCATACAGTATTCTGTGAAAATCTGAAACAATGTGACAGGACTTTAATTTGACATACTTGATTTTTACAATGCAAACTTTATGGGTTTTTGAAAAAGGATATTATGGTATTGGTATTCCAAAGTTGACATTGTATCTAAAAGTAAAACTGTACTGGATAAATATTGCTAAGAGCTGTGTAGAGAATGAAATGCAGAGCTGCAGTACACCCACACACAAATAAAAATGCTATCTGCTGGGAGTTCTTTATTGTGTTTAGCAGAGAGCTATACATGCACGTTTAAATAGTGATTTGTATCACTACTTTATCTTATGTTTAGATCTCTGAATGTAGAAATCAGAGTCTCACAAGCTCAGTTCACTATTGGAAACCTGAATACACTCAATTTTCTTACAGTCTTGTGCAGAAAATGAAATTGAAAGCCTTCAGGTAAATTTCTTAGGACAATCTACCAAGATTATGGAGTTTTGGGTCCATGAATGATCACAACCATGATTTCAAAGTAGAAAAACAGTGCCAGGTTACTAGGAAATGCCACACATGGAGCATTGTTGCAGCCAGAGGTGGTATCTTGGTATATTTTATTAAAGCAGATCTAGATAAATTCAGGACAAAATTTTCCCAATAAATGAGCTGTTTCAAGATACAGGCTTAGCATGTAGCATAGTCAGCTTGTGGTTGTGAGTCACTTATTACAGAGATACTCAAAGATATTCTTTGGTTTCTTTATGAGCCAAGTGTGCTTTCCAATCCTTCCTGCAGTAACTCTAGAGCTTCTAGGCTTTGAAAATTAATTTTAGGATGGTCCCAAGGAGTCCGGATGGAAATAAATCTTTCCAAAAACATTAAGTGGGGTTGTTCAGTTATGTTTTCCACTGTGTTTCTTTTTCCCTCCATCAGTGTAAAACTGTAAACAGTTGCTGCAGAGTATTCTCTACGAGTCATTTTGTAGTTTGGCACCTGCTTCTTCCATTTGCTTCTCCTCTTTTTGTGATATTTCTGCACCTTTTATGAATGTCCACAGGATTTCAGTATCAAGCACAACAAAGTGATTAGTTAAAGTGTAGATTTTTTCTTCATTGACCTCTTTCAGATGGCCAAAAATCAAGATGACTTTGCAGTTCTAATTTTTTTCCTTCAGTTCAAAGTCTAATCTTTCTTAAAATGTATATGTTTACACTGACACTTGTCTTACAAAGTTTGTCTTTGATCAGCCAGTGCTAATATACGAAATATGACACAAGTGATTGTAATTTTATTCAGAAACTAGAAATGGCAGTTTAGGAGAGAGAAGAGGAGGATTTATGCTTTGTATAAGTATAATCCCTTCTACTGTATTGGGAATTTCATAAAGCAGGAAAAAGAATGAAGAAAAAGGAAAAGAGGAAAGGGAGAAAAAGAATGAGCAAAAATGTTCATGATTGCTTGAAAGAGTGGCAAATTAACTTGTATCTCCTCTAAAATAAAAATACCCTAGTATAAAACTGGTCTTTTTTAGCTGTATTTATGGATGTGTGCAGTTTTCTGGCAGAAGGCTCAATTGTCTAGCGCCATTTCTGGCAATCGTGTTTGTGTGGGGTCAGTGTAAAGAATAATATAGCTGATGACCTGGTGTTTACAGATATATTGCATAATTAGAAATTATTAAGAAACATGATACTTTTAGAAGTATGAAATCATGAGTCTGTGTCACAGAAATTTATTTATGTTAAAGTTCTATATGTTAAACTTCTATAATCCTTTGAGATAGGAACAAGGGTAGGTCCATTCCTAATCCTTCCTTTGAACATCTAAACTTCCTGAAAACTATAAAGTTCCTGACACAGCTGACATAAAAAAAAATAAAATAAATAAAAGACAGTACTGCCTTGTTGAATTTCTCAAGTGAAGTGACTATGAAAATTCACTAGACCAATTGGAAGACATGATGGGAAAGCAGTTTGGGGACAAAATGTCCTTTCAGTTATTGTTCAGAAGTCACAAGATGGATGGTGAGCGGCAGCTTAGAAGAGGAGGCTCTCTCCTCTGGAATTGTGGTGATGAGCCAAGGACAGCTTTGGCATGCCCATGGGTGCAGAGCAAAAACCTTTACCAAGTGCTTGGAGAAGACTTTTGGCAGTCCTAGCAGGTCCAAGAAGGTGTTGCAGATAACAAGGAGCAAAAATGCTCACTGGAAAGTCGAAGGAGGGAGTAACATGTGGCCAGTGCCTTTGGAAAAATTAACTGAGGCAGTGCGTGGGCTCCCTGGTGTTTCCTGTTGATTGCCCTGCAATGTGTTGGTATCAGAAGAACATATTCTGGTGTACCTCCGAGGCTCAGACAGTGAGGGAGGAGGTAGACAGTTACACAGGGGATGCAGAACACATGTGTGTACCTTCCCCAGCCAGGCTGTGCTCAGCCTCTCCTCAGCAACTCTCCATGGGCTGCAGCCCAACTACTGTGCATGTTACTTCTTCCTCCATTCCCTAGACCTCAGGGAAGGACAGTTCAGCGACATGACTTGCAGATTTTTTGTTCTGGTTTAAGCTACAACTTCTTTCTGTGAATATGGATTCATGCATATGTGCATGTTTTCCTGCACATGAAAAAATGACTGGGCAAGAACTAAACCTTGTATTGATCCATGATTTCTGTGGTCCGATGGGTGTTGTATTTGCAGGTACAGTCCCCATCCCTGTCCCCATGGAGGTCCGGGCAGAAACCTGAGCTGGGCATGAAGGGAGCAGTGGGGAGAAGGGAACCTTCCATGATAGAGCCTGCCATAGTCCTTGCTGCTGACCAGGTGGTGCTTGTGTTTTGTCCCAGCTGGAGGATTTCCATTCCCATGGCTCCATTCCTAAATATAAGGAATTTTAATAACAAGGTCTTGAGGTTGTAAAGGTATAGATCCCCATTACGTGTAGAAGATAATTTGGTGGTTTTTTTCCTTCTGGGGCTCTGAGTGTAGTTTTGCTGCACAGTGATAGCAGTGTTCTACGACGCATCTAATTTGGGAAAGGTGTAGGTTATTTGTACGCTTTGTAGGATATGCAGGTGAACAGATATGAATCCAATATTTCTTCTCTTCCCTTCTAACCTTCACAGCAGAGATAGGCCTGTTTCACCAGATACAGAAACAGGGAAACCAAACACAAACCACAGGATTCAACAGCAAAACTCCCTCTCTCCTCACACTAGGGAAAGCATCTCCAGGGTATTGGCAGAGTGAAACATGCTCCAGACCCCACTGCACAGGGATGGGGACTGAATACGATCAGAAAGGCTTAAAAAGATTACAGGTAGCCTCGTCAGCCAAGGCAGCTCCAGGGACTCCATGGGGTCCCGTGTGTGCCTGGCACCAGCTGAGGACCTGCCAAGGATTACGGGTGCCTGTTGTAGGTCTACAGTGTTAGCAACAACTGAGCAGTGTCCGCCCCAGTCAGGTTACCTGGCTTTTTCCATTCCTGAATTGCTATCCGAAGCCTCAAGCATAGATGCTTTTCTAGAAAGGCGATCAAGCTTGCATGTGAACACAGGGTAATGTTCTCTCTCTGACCTTTTCAAGCTCCCAGGAGAGATGAAAAGAATTGAATCCCTGCCAGGGGAAGGGTTTAAGTTGACACGACGATTCTGGGATTAAGCAGCTGCCTGCCAATGCTTTTGCTAACTTAAACTGCATCTTCTTCCATTAATTTTCCTGTCCTTGGTCCTTCAGGACTGCTGTTAAGGAAAGGTTTAAATTAGTTTTGTTTTGGTCCTTTTTAAAAAGTGCTGCTTCTTCGACGTTTGCACTCTTCTAAATGGATAAAATCAATCTTGCTGTACAAGTAGGACTATTCCAAAAGAGAGAAAGGGGGAAAAAGAGTTGGAGAAGTCACTTCTGTGTCTCCTGAGGTGTATGAATCCCATACCCTCTGGGGCAGAGCCAGCCACCTGCAAAGAGACCCAGTGCCTGGGGTAGAGCCACGGCTCAGGGCCACGTTGTGCCCTGTCCTTCTGGTAGGACCTTGTGTCTGGCACCGGTTTAGCAAGGAAGTGAAGCACGCATGAATGATAAGCACACGCTGTGCACTGCTTGCAGGTTTTTATGTACTTGGTACAGAATTAGAAGATCTTTCTCCTCACTGAACTCTGATTTGCATGCCAGATTCTGGGCTCTCTTTCCCTCTTTATTTCAATACTAGAGACGTCATAAAGAAGGCAAGCTTAAAATGAAGTGGTTTATTTCCTTTCTTTTGCTTAAAAATGGGTAAGAATGTATGAATTATTTTATTTTTTAATGCTTATATTTCAATGCTTTTATTTTTTTACTTATATGTTAATTCTCTTTCAAGTTATGAATATGCAAATGCAGCTGATGAAACTTTTCCAAATTACTCTTGCATTTTCCATTGGTGAACAAAAAAAAAAAAAGCCTACAAGGACTCAGCATGGCACGGTAGCTTGTGCAATAGCCAGGTATCACAGCAGATCTATCACTAGCTGCCTTAGTTTCTCCTCCTATTAAATGATACATAACCTTCACTCTTACAAAAGTTTGAAAACCGTAAAGTGGTAGAGTGAACAATTGTAGTAATGGGAGATTGTATGTGATTTGTCAACACAAATAACTCAGATGCTGAAGCCTGTATTGCAAGTGTTGCCTGGGAAACCTATGTACAGCACAATGAGTTTCTAAAGCCCACCACACCGACAGAGTAGTGTCGTATATAAGGAAAAAAGAACATATTTCATACCAGCTCTAAGCCAAGATAAGAAGAGGGTAACCAGGACACCAGAGCACGTCGTGATGACCAGAGTCACAACCACCGTGCAAGCTTGCATTATCTCAGTGTGCAGCCTGAACTGTGGACAGACTGTTAAATCCCTTTTATTACAGTCAATCACTTATGGATTTTTTTTCTTCATGAATATTTAATGCAACATATAATTAGACATGGCAAGTGAATGCCAGGTCTGGAATTAAGACTTGAGCTTTCCTGGCTTTCATTTTAATGCTTGTATTATTAGACACACTGGGAAACTTTGCAAGAGCTCTTGGCGCAGGCGGCTGAACACTTCAGCTGGCACCGGGAGCAGCTGCCCCGCTGGAAGCCCACTTGGTGCTGTGTGGAGCTGGGAGGCAGGGCTGCGGTAGTCACTGCCAAAAACTGGCCCCTGCTACACCATGACCAGGCAGGGCAAGGTTTTGGTGGTGTACTGTTGAAACCAAAGTTTTAATTTTAAGGTTTCCCCCATGTATTTTTTGACTGGATCTATTGGCCGCCTTATCTGCCACTGTAGGGAGCTCCTGGGAAACAAAACCTCTTGTTCTGCAATGAAATCAATCATGGGCAAGGAAGAGTTACACTTTCTTGGCTCTTCTCCACTTGCAAGTGGTTTGTTCCCTAGAAGGTGAAGAGAAGACCTACTGGTGACAAGTTGCCTCAATCATCAGTGACTTTCAGGTTTCTCACGCTTTGAGATGGACGTAGTTTTGCCTCAGATCGCTCAGAAGAAACAATGATGAGGAAAGCATGAGTAAAAATCCTTGAAAAAGGACAAGTGGAATGGGTTTGTCACCTGTGGGATGACGATGATATACTTGGTTTTCCATTTTTTAAAATCTCTGAATATGCAAAGTTGTCACAAATGTCATTAGAAAAACACAAAAATATACCAATCATAAAAAAAATCATATTTTTCCAACCAAAACTGACTTGAAATATTAAGCCCTATTTTTATATTTCCATTGCTGTCACCAGGGGTCCCATTCACCCCAGGGAAGCAAAGGCTATTGAGAGCTACACCTCTGATTGCACAACACAGACTTAGGTTTCGTTCTGAAAATGTTCTGTGTGGTTGCTCACCCACATGTAATTGAGTTTAGCACAGGATAAGAGACTGTTTCCTTGTATTTAAATGCACAAATGCTGTTTAAAATACATGCAGTTTGAGGGCGATAGATTCCCTTGGTAAACTATGTGAGCAATGCTGATTATTGCTCCAGATAAATATTTTTAAAAATCAGACTATTTTAACATTTCTTAACAAAATAGTTTGTAAGAATAGTGCTTTCAAAGCTTTAATAAATAATAGTATTTCTGACTGATTTTGTTTGGCCAATGAGCTGTAATCAATTATTAATAGTACCTTCAGTGGGCTGCATATTCTGAAAGGAGTCTTTGGCTCGTCAAAGAGCACTAAATCAGGGAAAGATGTTCTAACAAATTACAGCTCCTTGAAAGTAGCGCTTTACTATGAAAAAACCACTCCTTAAATTTCAGCTGACTCAGAGTAGCCTGTTTCAGGTCATGGCACCACATCATCAAGGTTTCAGGAGTACTGAAATGTATTATTTTTAAAAATGAATATAATAATGTTACAACATTTTGGAGAGCTCAAAATGTCTTATTCTTCTGGCAATTCTGCCTGGAAATACTTTCTGCAAGTGGGACTTGTCACAAAAAGGAAATTCCAGAGTTTGTTTATCTCTAAACTCATACGCAGAATGACCTGGAAAGTTAATCAGATTTATTAGCTATGCAAAATGCTACATCTGCAAAGTGGCTCTTCTGTAGTTGCTTCCTCTCTAAAGGAACAGCACATTTTCATGTTGCTTTGTTACTGTGACAGTTTTGTTCTAATTATAACTGATCAGATTCAGATACCTTAATAGCTTTGCAACTACTAATTTTAATCAGAACTGAACACACTGAGAGCACGTCACGGAGTAGGTAGTCAACCCTGCTTCTACACGCTGCTGCTGCTGAGAGCAAATAAGGGATGTTTAAATCAGAGGAATTACCCAAAGGGCAAATTTGATCCACTGTTTTTACAGACAAAGAGAAACACAAACTCAAGGGGGTAAATATAGAGGTATACAGGCTGGTATCTGTCATAGTTTGGGAGGCACAGCTGTTTAAAATTGTAGGTTTTCAATAGCAAGCCTCAGCCATTGCTACAACTATTATTATTATTTTATCAAGCCTCATCCTAGGGAGTATTTTAGGCTGACAAAAGCCTTCTAACTCTTTGTTTATTCATTGCACCTGTATAGCACCCTCCTCACCTGCTGAGTTAAAGTCCTGTTTCTGTTCTAGCAGGAAGCAAAGGTCTTTGATAACGACAATTGCCTGGGTGAGGGAAGCAGCACATCTTCAGATCTAAATAAAAATGAAGACACCTGGTGAACTCTACGGATTATGTTAATTTAAAAAAATAAAGAACCAAACCCACTATGGTCTCCCTCCAGTGCTGGAGAGACCTGTGCATCATACTGGTCATTGCAGCCCTATAACCTCCTCAGGAATGGGTACAGTGAATGTTGCAGAAGGTCAGGTCACTGTGGCTGGTGAGGACGCTGCCTGTGAAGGATGCTGTCCCCATTCCCCAAGGCCACGGGCCCCTTGGCTTCACATGGGCACTGACAGCTCTGCCCTAACCCTGTGCTGCACTATTCTGCAGCACTTGATCCCGGGCACAATGTTTTCATCAGTTGGTCAGTGCTAATCTTGGCAGCATTTAAAACTATCACCTGCAAATGAATGATATCGTAGCTCGTGACCAGCCAGCACTTGTAAAATAGCCACTGTACCTCTTAAAATTAAGGCACTTCAAGTGAAGGGCTTAAAACACACATACTGCTATTAAAGGACTGAAGCCTTAATTAATGTCATTAGGCTGATTTAATTTTTCATCCATCATCACCCATTTCTCCCTCCATCTTGGCAGCTTCTTGCAAGGCTTTAAATTTCATTCCAATGTAAATAATGAAATAAAGGATCATAAATCTTTGTCTAACCAGTTTGCCCAATGAGGGATTGTATTTAGTTTCATGGAAACAGCAGTTGACACACTCAGTTTCAAAAGCAGTTACACATAAGTGTGAAAATCACTCCCTCTTCCCTACCCCATTGACATAATTTTCTTTACAAAGATTGTTACCTTTGGATAAGGCTGTGCTTACAATTTTCAAGGGTTTTCCCTTCTTAAATTATAAAGGAAGAAAATAATTTAGACTATTTGTTGTTCTCTGGTATCTGACTGTAGTGGTGGTTTTATATGCAAAATATTAATACAAAATTGTTACAAAAAAGACTCTTGAGCTCATAAAATTATTGTTCAGTGAAGATGGTAAGTAAAAACTGAGTAACTGAGTTGAGAGGCTTTTTTTTGAAGTTGGAGAAAGAATTATGCTGTGTAAATTTGGCTCACAGAGGACTGATTTGATCTGATTACAAGATTGTTGGTGTGAAAACATCCAGTCAGGGAAACAGCCAATATAGCCAATAAGCTATATTGGAATAAATTGTTGAGCTTGTGAAACGTATCATTAGCAACCACTACTGAGCAACTAAAGTAAGAAGAGAGACCGTAGATCCAAAAACTTCCACCATCCCTCAAAGACTCTGCAGAGCAACCAGAATGATGCAGGAGTATTGTCTCCTGCACATCTGGTCTTTTATGGAGGGATGCAGAGCAAAACAAGTGTATTTAAAGCATTTAAAACTAAAAAAAGTAAGAAAGGGGTGTCAGATCATCCTGTCCTTTCTTTGTCTACTACAGAACAATTTGTCTCTTTTAAGAGGCATTTACTAGCCTCTCACTCTTCCCTTAAGTACATCGTAGTTAAATGAGTTTCTATAAATAATGGAATTGCAGGTATTGATTACTTTTGAATTGCAGTAGTGTTGCATAATACGATATTGGCAGCTGTGCTATGATAAAATAGCATGTTATGTTCTGGTTGAGTCGACGGAGGCCTGACTCATCCCCAGTATCAGCATGGGCCGCAGGTACTGCTGCCACCCACAGGGAAATGGAACTTGGGTCACCAAGCGGGTCTTCACAGGCTATGTGGACTTGATAGCAAGTAGACCTCCTTTAAGCTGATTCCTATACAATTAGCTGAGAAAAGATGTCTCTGAGTCAGAAGGAAATCCAGAAGGTCTCTTGGGTAGCTAGTTGAAAAGTGTAAAGTCAGGGGTAGCTGCATATACATAGAAATAGATGCAGACTCCTGAAAATGAGAGGTAATGCTTATTCTTTGTTCCTGAAGGACTATTCTTCCACCAGCTTATCCTTCAGTAATGCTCAAAGTTATTTTTAGGTTATAATTTGTACTTCTGGAGGGGGGTGTCAGATAATTTTCTAAATTCGAGCACTGGTCTCACTCACCAAGGTATCATTGAAAGCATTTTTTCCATGTAAATGAAAAAAATGCTTCTCCTACTTCTCCAGAGTTCTAATGGAATTAATCCATTGCTACAGGGATTTATTAGGCCGTTAATTAGCTTCTTACAAGTACCGTGGTTCATTTACATTTCTGATTATGACATTTCCTTGTGTGCCTTTTGAACTTTTGTGATTCTGTAATTGCTTGGCTAAATAGTCAGGACTGAAAGCCCCACGACATGTTCATTATGTATCCAAATTTCTCCTTGTAATTATGAGACATAAGGACATCAAGGACACAGGACAAGGTTGAATATATTGAAGACCTTCCTTCCAAATATGCTAAGAGTAAACATTCCAGTAAGGATGAAAAGTGGTCTAGGGTGCTGTAACTCTATACCCCCACCCTCCTCCATAGGGAAAATGCGTAAGAGGAAATATGACCATAGGCCAATGCAGTACTCCATAAAAGCCTTTGAAATCACAAATCTGAGGACACAATCCTGGAAACTTCTCTGCTTATAGTGAGAGAGAGGAAGCATTAAATATGTAAGAAATACGCTGGAGTGATTCAGTCTTTAGTTGTGATTCTTAGCGCAGTGATTAGTTCCAAATTCTTAGATATTTCCTGCTAGCTAGTGAAACTAACTTTTAAGATCCAACATGAAAATGGTAGTTATGCTAAACTTTGAGCACAGTCCTCCAGTCTTCACAGGCTTCCATCACACCTGTTGCTGCTGTATGAAAAAGGTGAAATTGAAATTGAAAGTACTATTATCAGCAGAAATAAAACAAAACAAAAACCCCAAACCAAAAAAACCACCACCAAACACGTGCTACTTCACGCAGAAACAATGCATAAATTCAATACAAGTGCTCCTATCCATCATATCCATTCAGATCTCAAGGCATGTTGTCACCAATGGCAATCAGAGACTTGATTACAGCATTAAAATGTCATCTGTCTTCTCTGCTAGTGAAAAGTGGAAAAAATATTAGCTATTTGTTTCATAAAACTGGACACCTTTTTGTATTTTGCACATACTTGCCTTGAATGGATATTTTAAGTAAATGCAGTCGTTCACTTCTGAATTTAGGAACTATCAACTTGCAGTTTTACAGTTGTTATTTTCATATGTCATTTAATCAGAATACTGTATCAGGTTTCCCACCATGATTTCAAGAAACTCCTTCTCTGAGTTTCCAAGTACTTAGCATCTTTAGAAAGGCATTCAAACACCTCTGTAGAAGTTGTATTTAGAGACAATAACTGTCTTAGGCATTATTTGGCTTGTGTGGTCAGTAAAATTATTGTTGTCAATAATACCGGTCTTAGAGCTGACAGAAATACTCTGAAGTGTTAGATGTTTTTCATGTACTCAGTATAATTTAGTTTAAATACAGTACTTCATAATACATTAATGCAAGACTTTCACGATGTCTATTACGAAATATAAGATGGTTGAGTCTTGGGGGAAAAAAAAAGTTGAGCTTATTGTGTAGTGAATCTCTTTTTTAAGTGCCACTTATTTAAGATACCAAAACTAGAGCTGAACTGGTTAGGAAAAAATAAGACAAATTAAATACAATCCTTTTTTTTTTTTTTTTTTTTAAAAAAGAAAAAGGTAGTCTGAGTTAATCCTGGTTATTTGCTCTAAGCAGGCACTTATAAGACTATTTTCAAGATTGCACCCACGCAACTTCCAACAATGAATTATGCATTTCAATAAATGGCTTGCTATCTCCACCATGATTGCTAATGTGGGATCTGGGTCACAAAATTAAGTGTGACCCATTGGGAGTCACTAACTCTGACAAACTCAGCCCTATTGGGGCATTTCTTCATTCAAAAGCCAGCAGATGATTGGGTTCGGGCGGATGTTGCTCTCACTGAAATGAGCAATTCATCCCACACAGGTCTTCATGGAGATGATGAGTCCCTACCTCCTACATCTCAGTGCTGGGAAGGAGAAAAAAAAAAAATTAA
This sequence comes from Calidris pugnax, assembly GCF_001431845.1. NCBI lineage: Eukaryota > Metazoa > Chordata > Aves > Charadriiformes > Scolopacidae > Calidris > Calidris pugnax. The sequence goes on along the minus strand of NW_015090990.1, from coordinate 12,060,398 downwards.
AACCAACCCTTTTTTTTTTTTTTTTTTTTTAAAGATCCATGTCTTTGTTAGCATACTTGAGCATTAGAACACATATACACAGGAATGGGTTTCACCTGAATATCAGCACTCCTGCTGTAAAGATGTACCAGAGTGATAATCAAATAACTGTACCCATATCGGTGCTTCATGGATTTGGTACTATGACTCAGGAGTGCCTGTATGCTCTTCGGCTGCTCCCAAGCTAATATTGCAATGAAAATGTATCCAGAAATTCATGGTGTCGGGTCACTTGTAACAAACCTTTCACATTCCTGTTGGGAGGAAGACAAAATACTGTTGTGATTATTGGTTTAGTCTTTAGTAGTGGTAACTGAACAGCTTGTATCTTTATCTTAGGGATATGGATGAGAACATCAATGACATGACATTAGCCGTTTCCTTTCTATGGGTCTAGCTATAGTATGTGAGATAACCCAAAATTTCTTGCTGAGTTCGCAGTGGTGTTCTTCATGTTCTAATGGAGAAAGAGAGGTAACACCCTTGATATTTGTGCTTCAGTCACAGACATTTATTCCTTGCAAGGTATTATTGACCTAGGTTAGACTCTATATTATCTCCAATTGTTATTTAAGGACTAGCGATGTCTGATTTTTATGTCAGTTTCCTGTTTGGCTATTGCTATATATCGAGTTCTAAATAATCTTTTTTTAAAAACAGATTCGTATTGAGTTGTTGCCACCAAGCTTCCACCACCAAATCTGTTTTTACTATGAAACACCTATACATTGTACTGCTCATTTGGTGCTGGTAATGGTGGTGGGTTTCAGGTCTTTCAAAGAAGATTGGTAACCATCCATATGTTCTGCTAAATGTCTTAAAGGTTTGATTAAATGGCTGCTGATAACCACAACAAGACAACTGCAGCATAGTCTGCCAGTAATTCAACAAGACCATTAGGTTATTTGAAGAAATCAATACCTCAATTTATATGACTGAAGGTGTTGAGAGAAAGGCTAGGCGCCACTGAATACTTGAAAAACTGAATAGAGATAAAAATACTAACATAAAATCTAGACTTAGGTTTACCTAGTAAACCAGCTATACCCAGGAATGTCAATATCATGTCTACTATCATAACTTGGTCTCTTGATCTCGGTTTTATAGATCTATTTAGTATTACAACGTTTAGAGAATCTTGTGTAGCAACATACTTGGACTATTGCCTATAACTAGAGTAATTTACAGTCCCTGTTTAGAAGACGGGTAGGTTCAGAGAGAGTTTGTTAAGATATGGAAGGGAGATCAAATTATTTGCTGAGATTTACAAGAAAATATTCTGCTGAATTCAAAATAAGCGTAATACCACATGATCAGCCCTCACCTCACGGCTTTCCCACTCTGACACAAACATAACACTAAAAGGCCGTAATTTGCAGACCAGCTGCAACTCTTGCTGAAGCCAGTGAAGGCTGCAGTGGTTTGGCACCACTCAGATTCATAATCATTCATGGCATTGAGAAAATAATGATCAATGGAGAAACTGTAAATTAGAAAAATCTCCAGATTGTTGCTACTAATGCAGTTAATGATCTCTCAGACTAAGTACAGTGCAGTAAATACAGAATTGCTCTGTAACTGAGATAAGAGATGAGGTTTAAATTAATGTTACTGTGTCCAAGAGACTGAATTCAATGCAACTAGTGCCTAGTGATTTGTTAAATACAGATTCAAATGCATTATTTTTATGTAAAAGTCAGTGTATGCTTTCAACAGCCTTCAATACAGTTCTTAACCTTTCCTCTGAGAAAATCAGTTCAGAGGTCCTGCAGGTCAAATTTACATTAACAAAAAAGGGTCAACTTGGGCTGTTGTATATAGGTTCAAATCTATTTGATCCAAATCAGTTCACCCTCAGGGGATATAAAGAGCAAACCAAATCACAGTAATTGCATAATATGGAACATCTTAATCTTGCTTATGGCTTATTTATTTCATGGCTGCCGCTGGTGTTGTGTACCTGCTTATACCAGTTAAAACCTACAAGTAAATTTTCCACTTTCTGAAGATTTGATGAAATAAATGGATCTGGTCTGAAAAATACCACAGTATTTATGAATGCTCAGTTTAGGCTGTTAATTAAAGATAACTTTATTTCATTTTAAAACACAGAAATTAAGCTGCCTTTCATCAAACAAACTGAAAGGCAAGCTTTTTTCCCCCTCCTGGAGGAGGACAATGTTAACCCTCAGACTGGCATTCAGGTTGTGAGATGACATTGACATCACATCATGCTTACTGTTGTTTTTCTCATGGTAATTCCTAACACTTCCAGCTGAGGTCTCAGGCTGTGTTGTGCTCATCACTGTGCAAACCTACACACCAGCCCTGCCTGTGTGCCTGGGCAGGTGCCACATCACTCCTCCAGCAGATCCAAAACCCAGGCCCCAGGGTCACAGTCCTGAGCCTGCACTGGAGAGAAGGGCATGTGTATTTGGCCTCTGCAGGACAGCAATACGGGCATACAGAATGGGATCTGCTTGGCATTTGGGGCAATTATATACATACCCAGCATATATCATTTAAATATATGCTCTAAAGAGCTCTGAGGTCCAAATCAGTTCTTCTGGACCCTATTTTTTCAGGTCTTTTAGGGGGAAAAATTGAAGAAAATAATTGAACTGGATTTCTTTGACTGAACAAATAGTGATGAAAATAAGAAAGGCGTTTATAAACCTAATTACAAATTTTATTATCATCATTTTATTTCCACGTGTTGTTAAACAGCTGTCACATTTCCTGACTCTGCATTTGGCTACACTGTGAATAGTGGCTTGCATTTCCCAGATGTGCTGCTCACAGAGGTATGTTGTTATCAGGTTAGAATTGAAACTCTGCCACTGACATGAGCTTCAGTATGTATTTATTATTAATACAGAGAATCTAGTAATGTTGTGAGCTTGCTGAATTAAAGGCGAAATCAAAGGCATTTTACCTGTCAAGACCTTAGTTCAGAGTTCTCAGTTTATCTTGCACTGGATGACAATGTGTCATTGATTTCTGAAATGGAGCAGGCAGCTACCTTCATTATACTGAACCAGTCTGGCAGCTTCAAATCCGCGCTCAGTGGCAAATCTAACCCTTGTTTAAACCTCGTATGGAACTTCCCGTGATAGGCACGTTGTGTCACACTGCTGTATCATTGAATGTATTGAGTGTGTATTTACTAGATGCATCTATCAATGGTTAAGGCATCTACTGGTAAGGGTTTGATGAACAAAAATAATGGTGCCCCAGCAAAATGCAAGGTTCAATACTGGCAAGACGTGCATTGTGGAGCTGGGCCTTAAACCTCTGCCTGTGGCATGGATTGCTGCATGCTCTCTGCTCGGTCTATCTTCAGGTTGACTCCGATCATAGGCAGGCTACAGACAGTTGCTATTATTTTAAAAGCACACACTGTTTTGTGAAAAATCTAGAAGTGACCAATATTTAATGGACTCCTTCCTGAAAGCAGCATAAGCTTCTCTATAGATCTCCAGGAACATGTATCTGTCTTTTCAACTACCTCCACTTCAAGTGTCCATAAAACACTACAGAAGGTACTCTCTGCCTGAGAGGCCAAGAAATTGAGTTTCTGGCACACTGAGAAGGTGAAATATTCCCAAAACTGTTGGAAACACCTAGCCAAAAGTGCATCAGCAAAAGGCCCAAAGCTGGCATGTCTGTGGTGCAGAAGGGCAGGTCAGCACTTCAGTTGGTCACTGTCTCAACCAAGTGCTTTAGTTTCTGTCCTGCATCTCTTCATTCCCTTGCCCTTAACCACAGCAAGCTAATCTATGTCTGATGCCAAAGTGTCCCGAAGATACCAGGCTTTGTGTTCAGATGACCTGTGTCCATCCTTTATCATCAAGTCAAGCATTTTCTGTCAGCTGCTTGGAGACTTCAGAAGAGTCTGCCTGACAGGAAATGCTGAAGAAAAGGATGGTTTGAGTTGAACGTGCTGAATCTGGTGCTGAGGGACTGGTTGTGGTTGGATGATTATAGCTGGTGCACGTTCTGTGTTAGACCTGAGTTTGAATCAAGCCCCATACATGACTTTAAAAAGTGCAGTTGTTTTCTCCCCAGTTCCCATAATTATCTTTCATTTTATTTTGCTAGCTTCAGTCAGGATTTGAAAAAAAGCTTTTCAGGGAAGTCTTCCAACTCTGCATGCATAATCTTCTGCATTTATGTTCATCCAAGCTATGCTTTTACTATATATCATTACAGAAGAGTGGGCAATTAAAAATACAATTAATTTTTTGCTAATTGAATATTTTCTGAGTAATTCACAAACCTGGATCATTACCAAGAGCAGGAAAATATTTAACTGTTATCCAGCATCTAAAAGCATCAGAAATAATCATCTGGATTTGCACAACTTCTGGTCCATCTGTGTAACACAACATATGCCCCTGTCTTCAGTCAGAGAGGGTGTGAAGAACTGCTTCTCAGGAGGGAGAGTGCTATATATCTAGGAGATGCTATCTGGGCTTCCCCTGATAACTTCTGTTGTGGGGTGGAATTCTGCTCTAAATCTGCTTTTGAGGAGCTGCATGTGATGCTCAGCAGAGGCCCTCCCTCCACCATTGCCAGTGGGAGGCAAAGGAGGGGAGTGTAATAACACCTCAGTCTTCCTACTGAGAGGGCATCTGATGGGCTGGGAAAAAATGAAGCAAGGTGTGGATGTTCACCATCTGGAGATCAGACTCCAGGCTTGAAGAAGGCCTGGATTCCTCTACTTTTTTGCATGGTTCGGGCAGACCTGAGTCAAAGAGGAGCAATGTCAGGAGCGTGGGAAATCTGGAAATGAACTGCTGAGTCCAGAAGAAGCTAGCCAAGAGCTGTCACAAAGTAGGGAAAGCCTGCCTGGACTGTCTCCAAAGAGACTTGAGGACTAAGAGGAGCAAAGCCATCTGAGTACATTGCTGGAATGAACTTGCGGCATGGCAGTATGCCCAGGTTAGAGATGGCATCAGGACTCTGTTACGATCCATCTGCAATAAATGGAATATTCACTTTAATGCAAGAACATGATGTGTCTCTCTCCAGAAGGAATCGCTGTCCTTCACTCAGAGATCTGCATTGTGCAGTGGATGCTGTAAAAAGCCTTCAGGGTGCCCAAGCAGGGGTTTCCCATGGGGCAGTACAGGCAAATGCCATACGCCTGGCCCCAGTTATGTCTTTTCTGCAAGACAGACATTGCTAGGTGATAGCAGTTGCTTTTAGTTGTCCTGTCTCCTCTGAAACCAAGAGAAACATTATGTTGGTGATTTTTGTAGATAACATTTTCTGTTACCTTTGCATGTCATTTAGCCCAGAACAACGTTTGGTTTCATCCTTTGCTAAGGGCAAGAAAGGAGAAAATACCTCTTTGCCTTTTTAGCCTTTCTCTCGTCTTGATCACTCAAGCTCTTGTCTTGACAGACAACTGTTGCCTGCTCTAGTACCACTATCAGTCTCACAAGCTGTAGAGGACAGCATGTTTAGGTCATGGATTAAATAGAAAATAATCGACCTGTGTCTGTGTTCGACCTTGCCAGGGTAAAGGCAAGGAAGAAACAGCTTATTTTGAAATCCTATTTCATTTTGCTTATAGTAAACATTTGAACCATCCAAAGAGAATGTGACAGTAGGAAATGATTCTCTGCTGCATGCCAGCTTCAAACAAACCTTGAACTGCACTAATAAAATCAGGATATCTTTTTTACTTACTGTTTCAAAACAGGTTACTGAATTTTACTTTATCTTCTACAGAGTGTGAAATTTAAATTATACTACAGCACTTGGAACCTAATATTTGGCTCTTTCACATCACTCATTTCCTCACTGAGCCCCCCATACCAGTTTTCGAAAAGGTTTGCTTCGGACCTTTGAAGGAAAAATATGTCTTTAGCAATATTTAAGGACTGCAAATATTCCAGAGAGAAAACACTTGCTGTGCTGCTGGCTCTAGTAACTGCATTGTTTCCCACAGGACATTAAAAACCAGCACCTTGCAGTGGGTGTGATGGGACAAGCTTTCAGAAAGTCTTGCTTCTGTAGCTATGACTTGCTCCGTCTCTTGCCTTTTGTTTTTGTTCCTCAAGCAGCCTTTGTTACCCAAGTATTGTGCAGGGATTTAGGGGTTTTTTGAGACTTGGTCAGGAGGTCTGAATAGATAATTAGCCCAAGGAACAAATGCCAATTGCCCAGCTTCACTGGGAACTGCAGAGGGAGGGAGGTAGAGCCATTGGCCTGCTGGAGGAGTATTTAAGGACAGCCTTCAAAATCTCGGGAAGGAGAGAGCCTAGTGGGAGGAGGAGGAGCTGCAGGGCAGGCGAAGGCCTGTATTGGATGTGGACATTGATACAGTGCCTGTGGGTCCTCCTGCCTTACAGGTGAGTTACCTGTCAAGGCTGCAGGTTCTTTAAAGATAAGTAACAGGGGCAGGATAAGCTATCTTGCATGTAACTTGGGAAAGTGGGTGGTGGCTGAAGGAAGAGGAATAGTTACTTGGGGTAGGAACATCTGCTCTCTGCTCCCCGTCCAGAGAGGTGTGATCCTCACAGGCTCCACGTTTTGCAAAGCAGGACCAGACTGGGAGATGCAAACCCCTGGTACTGACACATCTAATTATTCTTTCCTGCCCATCCTTATTTGTCCAAGTTCTCAAGCCCCTCACCCCCTTTATCATCTTCTCTTTTCCGTAATCTCTATTCCCATAAGGATATTTCATATCTTAATATCTTATCTTAAATATTGTATAATATCTTAATCACTTGCACTTATACCAAACTATTGGGAATTTTCAAGTTATTTTTCTCAAAAATATTTTCCTTTTTTACACACAGTACCTCTGATGGTTTGAGGTCCCCAGCTCCTGGCGGGTTTGGAGCTGTTACAGGTGTGTCTCATCCACAGGTCAGTACGGCTCAGGCCCAAACTGATCTGTGCACTCACAGCTGAGTGACGTCCCCCCATTAAAATATCAGTACTCTGGCAAATAATCACTGACAACAAAATTGGTCAGACCAGATGTAAACCAGGCTATTCAGAATTCTAGATCAGCCTTTTTTTCTTTTGCCAAGACTAGGGTTTGATCTGGCAATATCTGCATCTGCTTCAAGCTCAATAACTGAGTTAAGAGTCAGATGGACTATCTAGAAACTCTTTAATTAGTCTTTCTTTACAGCAATGTATGTCCAGACATACCTTCACTCTTCAGTTATTTATCCTCCTTACTTGTTGCCAATTTCCAGATGATCAAAGTCAGTATTTAGATGTAAAAATGCTTAGAAGTTTCATAGTGGGGGGGGATTTATTTTTTCTTTTTCAACTTTTTAAGTCCAATCCTAGACAAATAACAGCACACCAATGCTTTTTGTCTGTATTGATCAAAATGTTTTTCAGATGTAGACAAGAATTGTTTGCCTTTCTTCAGAGAGAGAAACACAGGCAGAGCCAGCTGAAACCGCAGTGTTAGTCAAAATGACCCAGTAAGAGGCATAATGTGACACAGAATGTAGCTGGCCTGTTTCTCAGTTGAGACAGCTCTGTAAGACCTTTGAAATACTTAGCAGCAAAAGAGAAAATGACATTCAGATAGCATGTTCAACAGTATTCGGTTTAAATTTAACATTTTACAAGGTATATTGCAATGACCAGCCTGGAATTTGACTCACTTAATTTTACATTCTGAAATGCTTGTCCTGCACCCAGTGTGGGAATAGCTTTGCTGCCGAGACCATCACTGCCACTTCTCTTTTATTGGCTGATGTTCAACTTTTATTTCTTTAGTTAAATTTTCTGGTTAAACATTATGTACAGGCACACCTCATTTCATCAGTTATAGGCATAGAGTTTAGCCAATTTATGGTTAAATAGCCCACTCCTGTCAAGGAAGGGATGGAATTTGCTGAATTAATATGAATTCCTTGAGGCAGTAGCTGTGTCTGAGCAGTATTAAGGGGAACCAATCCTGTTACATTATGATAGTTCAGAGACCTACAAGCATTGCCCTTTTCAGCATGGTAAAATCCACATATGATGCATTTTAAGGTAAATGGAATCTCTTTTTTTGATGGATAGATGATGAGAATTATTGACGTGTCTGTCTAATGTGCTGTTCTCTTGGCAGACAGCCTAGTCTTCAGAGGATAACTGAGAGCTCTCGTATGCTGCTAGTGTTTTTTGCAAGTGTTTTCAAATCGCATACAAACAGACCAACTCTTGCTCTGCAAGATGCATGTGGTGGCATTGATTCCACGGGTGATGCTCACAACCAGCCAGGAGAGAACTGATCCCACATCCTTTAAACTCACTGCACGGTTAAGTAAGACTCAGTCCCAAGAGGTGTGTTTCACCAGCACGCTCTGCCTGCGTTCCAGAAGGCACGTTTGGCTCTCAATATGCTATATAGGATTCTGTGCCTATTTCTTAAATACAAAATAAGCATTCCCATATCCACGTCAAAAGATGAATCTTTGCGGCTGGAGTTGCACCCATGTGAGGCAGTGAGGACTGCGCAGACTCTGTACTTTCAAACCATGAAGGACTGTTATTCAATGCTCTCCAACCAAGCAGATGCTTCAGACTCCTCTCCTTGCAACTTTTTTGACAGGCTTTACAAGGATGCATCATGTGGCATGCCAACAGCTAGCAAGTGTTTCACATAGATGTGCCCACTGAATACACTCTAGATAAGCAAGGCTATTTCAAAATAAACCTTTCAGGAAGAAAAACTACACATAGAAATAAAGAACAAACTTCCAGACATCCTTACCAGCACTCAGGGCATCAAAGGATACTCACTGCCCATCTGCCAAGTAGACATGCAGTGTGGACTCCCAGCACTTGTTCTGCTGCATAACTTCCCTTCTTCAGATCTGCCTCTAACTAGATCTAAAATGAAACACCATTAAATTTAGCTGAAAACTTGAACAAATGTAATAACTGACTGAACCACTCATACTACTTCAAGCACAAGCCTACCATGGCCCAATGAGAACTGAGTGAACTCCACAACGTTTCTAATTTTTTTTTTTTTTTTTTTTTTTTTTTTTTTTTTTAGAGTTATTGATTTAGGAGTCATGACTCCATGTGATAAGATATTGAGAGCTGCTGTTGAGAACAAAGCAGGTATAGAGAGATTTCATTAGTACTCCTGAATTGTTTGATTTTAAACCCACCTCACATTTTTTTTTTTTTTTTTTTTTTTTTTTTTTTTTTTTTTTTTTGTAGGCAAGCGTGCAATGCATTAAGAGTGAGGTTGTTCAGTCTCAGTTTATAACATGATGAGTTTGCAAGTTAGCTTCTCGATGTGTGTGTATTTGTGTTCTGGAATATTTTGGGAGGATGCGTGTGTTTTTCATGTTACTTTTGCCTTCATGTCACCAGAGTATGTCTACATACCAGAGTATGTAGAAGATGATTATTGAGTCTTAACTTCTTCAGCTCCTGTAGCTACATTTTTACAGTATCAATATACTATATTTGGGATTGTTTTTATTTGCAATACTATGGCTATTTCTTCTTCCAATGTCTCTTGCTCTTTATCTATCTCCCTAACCATCCTCTCTTCCACTGTAGCTGTCAGCTCATCACAGTTGCTGCATGTTGCAACATACAGCTGTTCTGTGGAAACTCGATTTGTGTTCTTCCATTTTAACATAAATTCTTTTCTATATACTGTTTATTCATTTAACTCACCGACTAGAAGAAAGATAGATAGAGATCTCAGGATGAAAGTCACTGATATAAGCACAGGAATTTGCTGTTCCTAAGCTGTGCTCATCACACATTTCCATGGCACAGCCATGGGCACAATGCCTACTGGAAGACCAGTGACACAGACCACTGTAAGTCATACGCTCACAGTTTCCTCAACCAAAAGCTGCCCATTTTCACTCTGGCCAATGTCACTTGTGACTAGTTGAGATGGTACGATTGGCACTTTTCTTGGGGAATCCTGATACTTCTGGCAAATTTCCTACGTTAGTGTCCATTTCTTCTGTGTCATTAATTGTACCACGCTTCTATTTAATTTGATCAGCCCACCATGCATTTGGGAATCCCTGCCAATACTTTCTTTCTCCTCATTTTGAGAAGAATGATTTGTGTAACCTTCAAGAGTACTTCTGACATTATCAAAAGCTCCATTTTATAGTTGGAATTTATGGATAGGAATATGTTGATGCTTTCTTTTTCCTCTGTTACTAATGGTTGCTGTTGCTGTGTGTGCCAATACACCTCTTCAGATTTTTCCCATGGGTGTAGATAATGACATGAAGCTCTCTTTATGAGGTCTACTGCTTGTTCATACCGACTGATGGCATGATGAAGGCAGAGCACATGCTCTAGAAATGGTACCTTACTGGTATTGTGTAGGGCCATGTCTGATACACAGGACTTGCTTCATGTTTCTAAGTTGTTTCCTTGATACTTCTTTTCTCAGGTCCTTTTCCAAGTATTTTCTGTGGGTTTTTTGCCTTTAAGTTACACCTACAGTCACAAAACACTGACTGCTCCTATACCAAGACTAATGCCTCTCTTTCAACTGTAGCAGATACCCTTTTTTTTTTTCCTACCTACAGCAGTCCTTGACTGAGTCACTGCTCGCTGATATTGAATATAACAAAACTGAAGTGGCCAGAGAGTCCTTCCTCCAAGGACTGGATTTCATTAAACACTCCAGTCAGCTGATTAAAAAGCTGAAGCTTCTGAAAGCAACATTAGTAAGGTTTGTTACCTTATTTAAAGGACTCACTGTTTCTAGAAACCAGCACAGTGCTCTCCAAACTGTATTTTCTCCATACTGACGCAGCCTATGGAGGCTACTGCCTATGCTTTTACATTTTAACTTGGAAACCACATAGAAAAAAATGAAATGCTCAAGCAGTATGCTCTAGCATACTAGATTTAGATGAGTTCAAGTAAGCACTTAAAAATAACTCTTGCGTGCTGCGCTTCATCCCACTATCACTGATTCTGTACTAGAAGTACTCTCAAGAGTGTACTTCTAGTACGGAATGGGATGCACAAATTTTGTTTGAAGGCCAAATGCAAATAAGAGAACAAGGCAAGGACTGTGGCAGGTTTTCTGTTTTGCTTTTGTTTCTCCCCAGTATAAATCAATGATTCTTTACAGATTTTTGCCTTTCAATGCTATCCTCTTCCTGCAACACCTTGTCCCCAGCCACTTTTGTACTAGTGTTGGCTTGCTGAGGCTTTGATTCAGCTCACACTGCTGAGAGCAGGTGTTCAGAGTGTGGCCTTGGTGCTGCATTCTTCAGTGCTGAGATTTTTGCTCATAGTCCTTCACTGTGAAAAGTACCAAAACCTTCAACAGAGGGAAAAGCAGTTAAGTTGATGCAAATAAGCAGCTATATGAAGGTGAAACTTTGGAGGGCTTTAACCTTAAAGTTCGCCTTAGTTCAGTGAAGTGCCAGGGGAGTGCTGCATTTTTGGGTGGAGCAGGTCATTTGTTTGGGTTTTTTTTGTCATCAACTGAAAAGAAGTAACACAAACAATCTCAGTCAAATTACACCATCTTTTACTGCTTGGAAGCTGTATCTCCATCATGCTTTCATATATTACTTATGCTGTAATCTCTTTTTTCCTGCTCATCCCATTACAGTCCAAAAAAAATTACGCTTTATGAAGTTTTTCTACTCGCCTGTCAATACTCTTGGTTCTATTCTGCTCTTCCCTTCTTCAAAGACAGAGAATCCTCCACCTCAACTTTTGATTAACTGCTTCATTATCTAGGCGTAGTATTTTGTTGATTTAGACAACATCCTATCAGCTTTCATGGTTCAATCTCATGTGTGGGTTTCATGTGAGATGCTTTGAGAGTTCATTAAAGTTGTTGGGGGAATTCAGTGCATCATTTTATCTACAGCCTCCAGTACCATTTCTGAGCTCAGCCAGGTTACGCTAGCATGAACAGCAGCGCCTCATTTCTTTCAAGGGGGAACTCAGAAGCTCCTTATTCTGCAAATTATAGTTAATGTTCTAGTATAAAAATTAAGTAAGACCATAGTTAATAAGAATATCTCGTGTATGCATTAAATTTTAAGGGGTATATTCTCCATTCATTTCATGTGTGATTACTCCTCTTTGACATTAATTGGAATTCTGTGTAAAGGCTGAAGAGAGACCATCAGAGGTAATGTAAATTGAAACAAATCTCTGATATAATTCAGCTTTTAAAGAAAGAGTCATTCATGCAACACTGCTGCAGTATCCAAATATTCTGTGTCATTAACAACTAAAGGATCCTCTGCACTGTTAATAATTATGTAGTAGTAGGATGCTATAATCTACTGTTGCTACATGAAGGCATTAAATAAATGTTAACAGCTAATAATTTTATGTACCAAATATTTGATATTGGCTACATAAGATGGACTGAGCTCTGTTGCAGACTCACAGCCCACTGCAGTGAACTGAGAAGGGATAGCTTCAATGTAGTTTACAATACCTATAAAAAATGATTGGAAAATTGTTAAGAAAGACGTCAGTTCCTGACTTGTACATCTTAGTCAGCTGAGCTGGAGACAAATTACGAGAACAGCAAGGTCTGACTGCTTCCTTATGCAACCAGGAAAAAAAATCCCTCTTTCTGTTGACAGACAGCTCAGTGCTCTGTCACTGCAGTTCATCTGGAAAAGGCAGAAACGGGGGATGCTGAAGCGTGGCTCACTTCTCCTCGCTGCTCCCAGATGGCTTTTGGACCACTGCTGCTCCACTGCATATAGCCACATGCCAGGGCCCCCTCGCCAGCTGCCCAAAGTGCATCTTGCCTGTGGGTCTGCATAGCCATGGCACAGACAGAAGCCTCCCTCACGGTAAGGCTTTCCAAAATCTATCTTTAGGGATAAAAGACAATTTATAATGTATTCTACTGTCTTTACCCAAATCCTTCCTTTACAATGGTACCTGTAGGCAGTTATTGTTGTTTTTGAGCAATTTTCCTAGATGGAATCACTGCCCTGATTTTATTTAACATGTAGCCACACCAGCTGTGGTATCAGCAGCAAGCAGAAGAAGAGTATGGAGTAAGAAGGTCGCAGGGGATGCTTAAGTTGGACTTACCGCTGAGAGAAATGCTCATTTATCCCAGCTTTGCTGACACTTTCCTCCTTGAAAGCACTGCTTCAGAACTCACTTGTTCTGTAGGGCCCCAAGTGCCAGCCCTCTTTTATTACAAAGGGTGTTAAAACAGTGGAAAACCAGCCATATACATCCTCAGGAGAAATACACCAACTAGTGATTCGGATATGCCTTTTTGTTCTGTCCTAGTTTAGGTCTCTAAGTGAATTCACTCTCATTCTACCCGTTGAAATGTACTTGTGGAAGTTAACTACAGCTTCTTAAGCACACACATACACAGACCAGGATTTGCCTAAACGAAACGTTTGTTTCCTTTCAAATGGAGTTAATTGCCAATGAGCTTGATCTAATCAATGGCAGTGAATGCAAATTTACACTTCCCCTAAAAACTTATCCCAGGAAAGAAATAGTTGTTTCTAGTCTCTGCTTGTTCTAAGGCAAGCCAGGACGAGTTGCAAGCATTTGCATCTTGAAAGACATGATTGCAAACGGGGGAGGTCTGCGTTTGTCATCATGTGTTAAGTATTTCCTGTTAAGTGGCAAACAATTAAATAAATGCAAAAGAGGACCAAAGCATCTGGCCTAGGAAAGGTTTTCCCTGAAAGATAAGAAGCATGTTTGAAAGAGAATGTTTCCATGTGTTGGAAAATATCAGTCAAACGTACGTGTGAGAAGGTGGTGGGATGGGAGGGAGGGAGGGACCGTGGTATGCTGCATTTTGAAATGTTTGCAGCAAACAGATTTAGACTTATTTTGATGATGATGATTGCAAGGTTTGGCTTACTGTGCAGAAGTGAGAAATTGAGTATTATCGATGTTTATTTTAAAAATGTAAAAAGCAAACCTGGGATTAGAATATAGAATGGTTTCATGTTTCTACAATGCAATTTAATCAAACTGCTATTACTGCAGTATTCAGTACCTCAGTTCATAATAAGGCTGTGGAGCAGAGCTATATTTTCCAATCTGAGGTAATTAAACTTTGTGTTTTCAGTCATTGTGGAAAAGCATTGAGAGGCGGAAGCAGAGGGAGCTGAATGTTTCTACTACTTTTCAGGTAAGACTAACTGATAAACCTATAAAAGAAGAGAATAAATTTATTTTTGCTTTTAATTGCTAATGATTTCTTAGCTATATGAAAACGTGGGGAGGAGAAGAGAAGGGATGCTTTGCAGCAGAACTGTGAAGGTTAGCCATAGTATGCCTGATCAGAGGAAATAAATCTGGGGCAAGTAAAGAGAATCCCTGGTAAAAAAACAGGCATTGGAAAAAAAGTGTTGTGTATGGCTCTGCAGAATCTTAAGATTAGTGCAAAGTAAGGAATAAATTGGGGGAAATATTTTCCTGGTTTTGTCTGGGTTGTGAGGAGAACACAACCTTTTTTCTGTATGCTTTTTGCCCATTTTAAGTTCTCACATCCCTTTTCTGCTCCCAAAATGGCATCTCATTTGCACTCCCAAGTTTCCCCCTTAGCTATGCTTCAAAAATGCTGTGGGTAGTCTCGTATGATAAATTATATCACTTAATTTGATTTAGTTTACCACACTGACTCCACAAGAATATTTAAGTTCTCTTTATTTCTGAGAAAAAGCATGGAAACCTTTGTGAAGGGCAATGTGTGTGTCTTATGTGTTAAATTACAAACCCTCAGCGCATAAACTTTAGAGTTCTGTGAAATGGTGTGTTTAAGCCCTGGAATGTCCCCCAGAGAGCAAGGGAGAGCACCACTGCCTGGGCATGTGCCAGAGCCCTCCAAAACCCAGCCCAGGCACCACAGGCTGAAAGTGAGAGCATAATAGTGAAAGCCAGCTAAGGTGTAAACAAACTTTTATCTCCAAAGATAGATTTTTGGGAAGTCTTGCACTGAAAGCAACTGACTCCATAGAAAACAATTCCTGGAGTCACTGATTTTTTCATCACAAAAGTACAGAATGGTACAAATGTGTTGACTTCTTTCAGGAGAGCAAATGTATATCCTCTTACACTGATGTAGTAATATATACAGTGCTTAAAAGACTGCAGGCTAGTAGATAGTTTTTTAAATGAAGGATGAACTTTTACACCTGTTGTACTAGAACTGGATTCTTTCTGAGAACGCAGTTTTTAAAAAAAGTATGTTTATTTTATAAAAGCTTACACTAAAAAAAACCTTTTGACAACCCTATTTTTCAGCATTCCCTGAATAACTCTTAATGCGTCTCACTAAGGGATCTTATGTTTGTCTTTTGTCTTGGAATACCGTGCTATTTTGTCAATACTTTAATATGTATGCAGAACCCTCAATACATGAAGCTGCAAGGTAGTGAATTGAGTATTTTGAATACTTGCTGAAACTTGGATCCTTGCTTTGTGCTTCCTGCAGCATTATTCTCTTCTGATTACTGTTCCCGCTGCTTTTAGCTGCCACCTTTGCATTTTAAGCCTAGTAGAAACGATGCAACACTGTGCATTGTTCATTTTTTAGCCAGTATAACAAATCAGGTAGGTACAAAAGTACTTGCAGTGATTTTTTTTTTTTTTCTGCATTTGTGGCAGTTTGGGAGTGCAAAGTGGCTTGGGTTTGGCTAGCTTTTCAGATGAAATGTAGCTGTATCTGAATTCAGAATTCCCCGAGCTTGGTAGATCATATTCTCATAACGTGATTCAGTAAGGGTACTCGGGGGTATGCATGCTCAGAGTGCATATTTGTCTTCCTTCACTGCTATTTGTATAGCTTCTTTTAAATTTTTGCCTGGATGACAGTGTTTGCATTTGGCCTACTTTAGTTATTATTAGATTCTTTCTGTGCCCCATAATTGACTCTTTACTGACGTGCCATGTAAGATGCCTGAAGTCTTTTACATGTGTTATTTAAATATTTGATTTCTTCCATTAGTTTGCTGCATGCCCTGTTTCCCTCTTCAGCAATAACCTCAAATGTTTTCAAGCCCCGTAACATTCTGTAAATCTACTGAAAGAGACCAGTAGTACCTAGTGAGAAGCTAACTGGGAAATGTCAATTATGTATAATGGTACTAAATTAGCGAAAGCATCTTGCAGAGGGCTAAGGCTTCCCTGCCATCTGGTAATGTAGCAGGAAGGGGTTAGGCAGGCTGGGAAAAGATCATGCTCAGTAGCTGTTTTGTCAGCTGGGTGAAATGATGAGGCGTCAATAGTTTGACCAGTGCTGTCTGCTGAGCATTTTCTTCTTATGCCAGTTATAATTTTAATATCAGCCAAACTCTTCTATATCCCTGCCTTGTTTTAAGGTGTCTTTTGAGCATTATTTCTGTAGTTTTTAATGCATTTCTTTCACAACCATCACCCAGACCTTTGGACCAAAGTAAAATGTGAAAAATTATTTTAGTATTATAGAAATACTTCTGTTGCAAAATTAGGATGGGAATCCAACATCAGCATTATTTGAATGCAGAGATAGTTTTGGAATTTGGGGGAAAGGCAGGTGGTGGAGAAAAGAGGAAGAAACCAGGTTATTGATTTCCGAATTACAAGCAGATCATGTCAGACACTATAATCAATAAGCTGTTCACTCACATTTCTGCATGACTGGAGCATACTGTGAGTTATCATGGTGTATATTTTTATTTAAACAGCTGTGTAGATGACCTTACATAAGGGTCAAAGCTGGTGAGCTAAAGCATGTTGCAAGTGAAATTTCAAAGGGATATCTGCTAGCTAGCGAAATTATGCTTTCACGTGACTAAGCAATTTAAGATAAGTACTGTAGCCAAGAATCAAAATGGAATATTTTTTCCCCAAGTGATTAAGCACAAATTCTTCACACTGTAAAAATATTTCTCTGAGTTCATTCAAGCATCTAACCATCTGACTGGATCATAGCCAGAAGCTAACTGAACAAACTTGTGTTTGTATAGGCTGGAAGCAATGAAAAAACTATTGCTGGAATGTGTAGTTTTGAGAAAATATCTAACTCAGTTACTCTATAAATACAGGTTATTGGAGTCTATCTCTTTAACTTTCCTTTAAACAAAATCACAGGACAACATTCAGTAACTGAGAGGCAAAAGCATAAACACCCAACATGTATTCTAGAAAGTATTTTATGGAAAAAAAAAATCCCCGACGCTCAAACCCTCTTTAGCATGCTCGTGTACATTCATTAGATTATGAAAAGACTGAAATATTCCTATGAATACTCTTCTGTCTTCTCTTGGACATCAAAAAGACATTGTGTTCACAGGGGGACTGAAGTGCTCCAAATTCCGCAAAACAGGAACTGTCTTACTGATCTGAAAAACTGAACACAGCAGTACAAATCTCAGAGTCACTGTTTTCAAGTGTACTAGAGGTATCCTACTCGGGAATGGTACAGATGGTGATGTGTCAATTTAATCTCAGCCACAAGAATTAAAACCTGCTTCAGTTCAGGTGCTATTTGCATAAAATGTTGCTGTTCCTAGGCTTGTTAATCTTGCTTCCCAGGGCTCTTCTGATGAGGGGTAGCAGTTAAGCCTATTCTTTTCATTAGGTCAATAAAGTGCTGAGGTCACTGTTTACTCCAAAAACTATAGAATTATATGGGGTTGGAAGGGACCTCTGGAGATCGTGTAGTCCAAACCCCCTGCCAGAGCTGGTCTACCTACAGCACGTTGCACAGGAACTTGTCCAGGTGGGTTTTGAATGTCTCCAGAAAAGGAGACTCCACCACCTCTCTGGGCAGCCTGTTCCAGTGCTCTACCACTCTCACAGTAAATAAGTTCCTCCTCATGTTTAGGTGGAACTTCTTATACTGAAGTTTGTGTCCATTTCCTCTTGTCCTGTCACTGGGCACCACTGAGAAAAGACCACCCCTGTCCTCCTGACACCCTCCCTTTAAGTATTTGTACTCATTAATTAGATCTCCCCTAAGCCTTCTCTTCTCAAGACTGAGAAGACCCAAGTCCCTCAGCCTATTTGCAACAAAAAATGTTCCTATGTGCAACAAAAATAACTGGCTCTGCAACAATTCTTTGGTTTAAACAGTTTTTTACAGGGAATTTGTTTTAAATACTTAGGAAAGTGGGGAGAATGCAGGGATATGTACATCATCTCACAGGCAAAGCCTGTTCTCACCAAGTCAACAATGACAACTGTGATTGTAGTGAGAATTCAGCTGGTTCCAAAATAATTGAAGCTGACAGCCAGCATGGAACTGAAGCACATCTGCCTTATTCAAGGAGGAGAGCTGTTCAGGAAATTAATATTGCTGTGTACTGTACTTTAGGAATTAATTAGCTGTGGTGGAGAAAGCATGGATATAAGACAACAGTTGCAAAGCAGAGAGGTTGTTAGCTAAAAGGAAACAGACTTGCTGGAACAACTGGATCTTATTGTTGCAGTTTACTCTTTATGGCTTGACTTGTATCATCTGACTCTTTGAGTTATTTTGTTCATAGTTAAGCTGCTTGTGAATTTAGGAAAACAGAATTTAGTTCTTCAAGGCACCGAGAACTATAGCTTAAATGAGGATTTGCTTCCATGCTTAAAGTGAAATATGTGCTTAAATACTCTGTTGAATTGGATCCAGAATGTTCAACATCTCCTGGGACTCAACCCCTGACAAATAACTCCTTTGCTACATAAATCTGGAGACTAGTCCTAGCTAGTTAATGTACGAGAACCTTATTACTGCCCAAATTCTTCAAATGACCCAAATCACCATGCTAAGAAGTTGTCTAGTCATGTGGAGTAAGATGAGTCATGGTTCCATTTCTTTGATATTTACTGTTGCACAGATTATGGCAAATTATGTTGCACTGCTTTGTGATAGATAAAACTTGGGGGGACTTAGTTCAATTCAGTCTATTTAATTTTCAGATGTTAGATCTCAACTATTGCAAGTTGTTACAGACACCAATTTATGCGGTTTATGTATTTGTAAATGAATTACACAAGGTTTTTTTAGGAAATAAAAAATCAGCATACTTTAAGATTAATAGAGCTTCTGAATTGTACGGGGAGGTAGAAAACAAATATAAAGAATTGAAAATGTGCTGCAACCTTGTTTACCTACCTACTCAGCTATTTGTTTTAACATCTGAAAATATTATTTGTAACTTATGCTTCTTGCCTTCAGCTAAATCTCTAGCATGTAAATAAAAACTAGGAAGAGGAGAAAAATGAATATTGTAGCTCTGGGAAACAGATCAAATGATATTTAGAAACATAATTGCAGCATCTTTCATATCTGGGGGAACTCCTGGGTTTCCTTTGCTCTGCTGCACTAAAGGACTTTCTTCCAATATGAGATCTGAGTCTAAGTTAATGTCTTAAAATTAACTCTGTTATTTACAGAATGTTTAACTTCAGGAAGTTTTCTAACAGCTGATCTAGCAACCTAAAATTTTTGATACAAAGAGTGGAGAAAAACTGAAATGCTTATAAAAGTTTTTTTTAGTTGGGGAAAAAAAAAGGTAGATGGAAAACTGTTAGCTAAAGCAGTGAATAGGCACTGGAAATTCTGAGGACAGGGATGTAAGGATGGCAGGGGAGGACAGTGAGGTGAACATGGGCAGCTGCAGCCTGGGCAATGCTGCCTTGAATTTGCAGTGGAGGTGATTCAGTAGTGAGGGAAGGATGGCTGTTAACAACTGCTCCTCTTCTCCATGGAGCATTGACATCTAATAAAGACTGTGTTATGAATTGAGTCCTCTCTCACCAAGTGTCTCATCAAAGACTAAAATTATTTTCTTAGGATTGCAATAATTGTTGTGCTTATTTATTCTGGAGAAGTGACACTGGAATGGTGTTACACCATGTTGGCACTTCATGAAAGTTTGCAGGAAGGAAGCTGAAGGCTGTAAGTTAGATTTTGCCTCGATAGTCTAAGGTATCTGGAGGTATTTTAAATAATAATGTGTAATACATATGTATTGATTGAATAATATTATGAAAACATTGCTATCACATAGTCATTTTGGTGCAGACTCGATCTTGGAAAGTATGAATTAATGAAATGCTATTTGGTGATCAAAGAATGGTACCCCTTCCATTTACCAGCCCAGTGTCAGTAGCAATCCGATCCCCATTTTTGTAGCTTTTATTTTGGAACTCTGAGGGAAGTTGTTCTCTGATATTGCTGGTTTGGAAGGCATTCAGACGTCTGAAGATGGAGATAGCAAATCTCTCTGTTCAGACTTTTAGCACAGCAGATATCTAAGCAAAGTTCTCCAAACTATGGGCCAGAATCTTGCTCTTGCTGAAGGTCTAAAAGTACTCACAGCTGGCATTGAAGTGACAACAAAGTCCCCCTAAAGAAGCTTTGAGAACATGTTGTCTGGATTTAAGCCAGCTCCCCTTCTTTTTATGACCTTCCCATCTTCCTTTCTCTCTTCTCTGGAGCTTCCTTTTATCTGGCTAATGGATCATGATTAGAAGTCAGAGAGGATGGGCCTAGAGCCAGAACATCCCTGTGTGTGCTAACAAAATCTAGCCTGAAAAATGAACCTTAGGAACCAGTGCTGCAAGTAAAAATTGCAGAGGATTATATGTGACCATGCCCAAGTAGAACAATAATAAAGGTCTTGTGAGGTTGAGCTGGGCTGATGCTGTTCATCTTACCCATGTACATCAAAGTTCTTATCAAACAAAGCCTGATGTTGGAGAGTTTTTTGTGCTCTTCATTTGTTTACAATTAATTTCATTTAAGTGAATTTTTTTTGTTAGTGGTCAAGGAAGAATTCTCTTTTTTAATTATGTCTCCCCGACCTTTCCATCTAGGCACAGCTGTGATACAAACCTGTCATGTTTCTGAGTCCTATTTAAAGAATGTCTATTTAAAGAATTCTGATCATATTCTTAAGCCAGGATTCCATAAATTCAAAACTCCTTAAATAAATTCCATTGTAGGGTTTTTTTGGGGGGGAATTTGGTTTTTGTTTTTGTTTGGTTTTTTTTTTTGGGGGGGGGGGGGGGTTGCTTTTTTCTTTAAAAAAAAAAAGCTTTTCCTAAAAGGTTATCTAATTGCTTCCCTACTTAATGTCTATTGATTATACTACTGTATTTCAAGTAATTCTTCATCTGATTATCTCAAAGGACTATAATTATGGCTAATTATCATAATACATATGTTGTATAATTTCATTATATCCACTGGCGACTCAAAATCCAAGTTGACATAACCAAAAGCAGAGCCTAGACCATTATATTTTGTTCTGCTACTGTGGGAGACTGATGTAAGGCAGTCTCCCTAATGTCATGCAAAAGAACGTGTACTTTTATAAAACAGCTTTCCTCATAGGAGATGAAAGAAGTAGTTGGTAATAAAGTAACTACAGCACGAAAGCAGACTTGAAAATCCTTGCTGTAGTCACACAAAAACCCAAAACCCTAACATCTTTGCTTGATCATCAAGAATGATATCAGATTACCTGATCTTGAGATCTCATCCCTAAATGTAAGCCCTCCAAAAGCAATTGAGTAAAGCTTAACTTGGGCTCCTTCAGAAAGGAATTCAGAGCACATGCCTCCACTGACAGGAAAAGGGTCTCAGGGGACTTTGCTAACTAGACTTCCTGGTAAAATTAGATAACTAAATTCAGATGGGAAAAATGTTCCTTTTCTCCTAAGGGTTCAAGCAGAGAGACAAATTCCCCTAGATAGAGCTTCACAGGATTCAGGAAAAATAGTTACTTCAGACACGATACACAATCCTGTGACTTTCAGATGCTTCACACCCCTGTAATTTTACCCAATTAAGGTACTCTACGTTTTGATTTTTCAGTCTGCAAGCATGACATTATCTTATATTATTAGGTATCTGGACAACCTGCCTATGTCAAGATACATCTATCAGAAGCAAAACATGGTCTTTGTTGATCCTTCCTTTATAATTCAGCAGAAAGTGTTTGTCCAACTACCCAGTGATTAATGATATAATGTTTCATGCTTTATAGAAACAACTCAGAGGTGCAAAAAACAGGCACCCAATGCCTTTTTAGATGGCTGGGGTACCCTGTCTAGCCTTTCCTTGCATGCCTCAGAGAAAGTTGGACCTCTCCTACATGCCATTGCCAGTCCTGCATGCATGTCATCGATACCCCAGGATGTCTCAAGTGTCACCAGACAAACACATTTGAGCACCTGAATCTCACCTTCTCCATCTAGAACATAAATATTTCATTTTAACAATACAAATTGGTGTAAGATACTGTCACTGAGATGTTCCATCCTTAACAAAAGTAACTTCCAAGCCATTGCTAGGTCTGATGGAAACCTGTAAGCTAATCTTCTGAATTGTTGTTTGGTTTGGGTTTTTTTCTGCAAACCAGAATTGAAAAATTGAGTCCTTAGAAAATCAGTCACCACTTCAGGAAGCAAAGTAATAATATTGCTACAAAACAGATAAATGTCTAAAGCAAACCAGCAGTTATTTGGAAACCAGGATCATTTTGGTACCATTATGACATGTTGTATTGTGCATCAGAGAATTTTGACATCAATGCATTAAATTTCAGCTGAAGCCTATGGAATGTGACAATTCACACCAAATCAACTTTTGATCCGTAATGAATAATCTCTGTTGGAATATTTGACAACGTATAAATATGTCACATACATAGCTTCAGTAATAAATTAGAATGTTCACATGAAATATCTTGAACTGAAAAGCTGTGGTCTTCAAATTTAGTTAAAACAGTAAACTTCAGCTGTTAATTCTCATGTTGGGTTTTCATCTCCCTTACACACATGAAGCACAATAAAATTTCTGGTTTTTGTCAAATACCTGCAGAGGATACTACTTGCATAATGAGCTACCAAGTTAAGTTTGAAGTTAGTGCAATACAATTACAGCAGGAAAGTGAGATTTCATGAAAGAAGAGAGGTTTTTTAAAAGAAACTTTTTTAAAATAAAGATTTCGTAACCTGAAATCTTTTGAGGAAAAAGCTTATCCTCTGTGGAACTGTTCAAATCAAAAACAATTATCTTCTGAAAAAACATTCCAATGGAAAATTTGCAATCATTTCCATCTTGTGATGGTTTGTTGGTTTAGTGTCTTTGCCATATTGCTCTGCTTACCTCAGCAACACTTATTTCTGTTGCCATAAGGTATAATAAATCATGTTTGGAAAGGTATCTTCAAAGCAAATGTTTCTCCCGAGTTAAAAAGTTGAACATCTAGAGTTCAGTTGGCAGCAGATACCTGTTTTTTTGTTACTTACTATACCTCTAATGTAAACTACAGGCTTCTTCAAAAGAAGAACCTGTCAGACCCCATCCAGGGAAAGCTCTTTCACCCTTGTACACTCATCTTTTGCAAATGTGCTCTACAGAGAAGTGTTTATAAAAGTGTTTATAAAAAAAATAAGAAAGATGTTAGAACTTTTGTGATAGCATTTAATCACCAAAATTAAAATACACGCCTATTTAAGGTAATGAGAGTATTGCCATTCCTTTCTGAGAAGCCAGAACTTGGATACCAGACTGTATTCTACCTGCTTTTTATAAAATGAGGTCTGGAGTCTCTTGCAGATTATTCAGAATCAATTCTAAAGCCAAATTTGTGGTCTGCTACATGTTACTGACAAGAAAGCACTGAGTTGAAACACTAATGAAAAGATTTAATTTTGTCTTTTTTTAAAGAAAAAGCTAGGATGTCAACAGCTCCCAAGTAAACTTTTTTCTCTTTTCTGAACTTGAAATTCAATATTATACTTCCTGTCACTTAGCACAATGTTTCTGTACTAACAATTAAAAGCTCTTATAACCTTAAATAAATCTACCAACATTTTACAATCTGAATTACTCTGAATCCTGCATTTGGCATAAACTTTTAAATGGATACATAAATACATAGAACACCGAAAATGTTCTTGTAATGGTTATAAATACTCTTAGCCTAATCCAGAGGTTTTTTTGCCTCTCTAAATGTCAGGGGCCCTGAATCTGGCTCTTATTTCTCTTACCTGCCAAAGCACTGAAACTAGCACTTAACTTCAAGCACAGGAATAGATGAGTGGCATCAAAAGTCTAACCTTGTGTGTAAATAATTTCTAGTTTATCTATTAGCTCCTTAGAGGAAAGGAATTTACTTCAAAATATGCTTAGATTTCCATAGCTTCAGAGGCAAAAGTCACACAAATCAGTAAGACCCAGTGCATAGTAGAAAAGAGGTCAAAGATTCAGATACAGAAAGTTTCACTTTCAGAACACAACATTTATTGTGACTGTAAACTTGTTGAACAATATCAACATAACAGATACTGCTGAAAATATTGGAAGTGTCAGATGCAATTACAGCCAATAAATTCAGGAGCTAGTTAATAGTTTTATTTCAGTTTAGATGCAGATTATTTTTTATTATTACTATTCAATAACTTGCAGTTCTGTTCTCAGTTGCATTATTTGACTAGACTGATGTGGTCAAAGTCAGTCATGACAGAATTACTTAAAATTGGTCATGACTAAGAACTATGTAGATTCTGGATTTTAGCAAGCAACGTGGAGAGACAGGCTAAGAAAAACCCAAGGTAACCAGGGAAGAAACCAAGAAGATGAGGTCAGTGTTGACTCCAGCAAATATAACAGATAAAAGGACCGTGTTGATCCTGGGCACCAAGTCATTGATAAAACATGGTATAAGAGCTACTGTTAGCCTGTAGACATAGGTGGAAAAGCTGTAGTACAGACAACCGGGAGGATCTCTGCCCAGAAGGCCCCGAAACGAGAGGTGACAATGTTAATGGAAATGGACAGGTCTGATTCTTCTTTAGGTCATTTGTGTCTTCAGCAATTCCAGTCACTTCCACTTTCCTTCACTAGGATTTAACATCATCTTCCACCAGCCTGAGCTAGCTTTCAGTCCAGCATTAGCAGCCTTGCAGAGCTTTAGCTGGATCTGAACATCCCCACTCTAACGCTATAGCGCAGCAAAAAAATATTTTAGTCAGTGAGTCCATGCAAGTTTTTATTTTTTTTCTAGATAAACTAATATATTTTCATAATTTCAAAAATAAATATCTGATTTTTACCTCTTTCTTTCTACTAAATTCAGAGTCATTCATAAAAAGATGGTAAATTTCTAATACGGTTTGAGCTTACCCAGAAAAATCGATGTTGAAGAATGACAGCAAAGAGACTCACATGAGTAGTATGACTTTGCCATGTGCTCAAGTATTTTTGGAGCCCAGACAGTACATTAAGAAGTGACAGATTCATGTAGTTTAGCTGGTGATTTATAAAGTTTGCTAGCTGATTTAATAGAGTGCTAGAAAGCGTTGTTGTTCGACCAAGTAAAGAGAATCATAAAATGATAATGAATGTTATGACAGTTCATGAATATTTCATTTGGGGTCTCTTTCAGATGCCTGTTAGTTTATCTCAAGATCTAGGAGTATACTGCATATAAATCTGATGGAGGGTAGAACTGCATAGCATGCCAAGAGACAGAGAGGTTTGGTGAGAGCAACGTGTGTTTGAATAAGTGTCTCAAGCACTACATCTCAGTTAAGTTCTCTACTAAGTGGTCATGAATTGTAAAGTATCTAGGGCATCAAGCAGTGGTCTCGTATTTCTTTATTTGCTAATTGAACATTTAGAAACAACAGGTAGTGTCTTCTAAGTTTGTCATCTTTACCAATGACTTCTGAGAGTATTGGTTTACTGTATTATCTTCAGAGGTAAGCTTTATTTGAAAAGGCCAAATGGATTCCCATCTCATCAAGTATTTCTTACATGTGCTGACCAGAGCAATATACAGTGTGGACAGACATTTGTAATAAGGTGACTCTGGAACAAAGACTTCTATTTTTCCATCTTTAACACCTTGAAGTATTCTCTATGCTACTTCAAGTCTTGCATGGATATATTTACCTTCTAATCAATTATGTATTCCATTGTTAATGTTGTAATAGGTCTTGAATACTTCAAATAGAATTCTTAGTGTGATCTAGTGCCACTATTTTTCCATCTTTAACACCTTGAAGTATTCTCTATGCTACTTCAAGTCTTGCATGGATATATTTACCTTCTAATCAATTATGTATTCCATTGTTAATGTTGTAATAGGTCTTGAATACTTCAAATAGAATTCTTAGGGTGATCTAGTGCCAGATATCAATAAAAAAAAAAAAAAAAAAAAAGGAAAATTTTTGTCCATGTAAGTTGTATTTCACTGTCTTTGGATCCACACCAGCAACACGGAACTGCCTTTTCATAGCGGTGCTGTCCACCATCACGTAGGCATTCTTCTGTTTCCAATTTCTTTGTTGTTTCTTGGTGATAAACCCCTTTAGAACAATGGACCTAAAACATTATGCAGCCTAAAGGTTTGCACAACATGAAGCAATGAAAGAATGTCTGAGAGCAGGTCAGCGATAGCGCCACGCAAGCAGCTCCGTTTAATGGGAACTACTCACTCAGAAAAAGTGAAAGCAAGTATGAAGGAGTTGAAGGGGCTTACACAGGTGATTCCAAGGTGTCCTGTCATACGAAACAAGATTGAATCCCATCTCACAGTCTGAAAGCCACGGGATGAAGGGTGTTGCTTTAACTAATAAATTCTTTTGGTATTAGCCCATGGATCCAAGATTCAGCTTCATTTTTATATGTGTGGGCAAGACGAGCTTGTATCTGATGATGAAAATGCACTATGAATTAGAAGGAAGCTGTTAGGACAGCTTCTGTGCTATTAACTGCTTCGTGGCACAACTTCGTACATGCTGACATCATCTGCGAGACAAGAAGGCCAGGATGGCATCTAATGAAAGCTGCAAGGCCTTGTGGTTTGTCACAATGGTTGAATCACCATTTGTGAAGGGACTCAATTCAGTATTAAAACCTCTATAGCATAAATCACTATTTACTTTCAATTAAAAATCTAGAAGTCCATAAATGAGTCTGCTTTTCCCAAATTAATTTGGTTCTGCAAGAGAAAGAAAAATGTGTGACTTCTCTATATAGTTTATCACATTTCGTTATAACCAGCATAGGTAACTGTGCTGCAGTCTCATACAGGTAAGCCCAAAGAAATATTTTTTCTATTGTTATTACATTTTGGACAGTAACACATTGAGAAAACAGTGTGCACAGACTTTTAAGTGACTTCTTCTGAGATAGATTGATCTCTATTTGCAAGATGGACAAAGAAGTCAGAAAATATTGCTCATTCAGTTCTGCTTTGTGTCAAGGTCTGCTCTGCGAACCCGGGGGAGAGAGATATGCTGTCCTAGCAGATTTGACTTATGTTCACAGTAATTTGTTTGGCCAGTGTTTATTACATAATAATCAATCTTTATTATTACATTAATTCTAATCGGGATACGTGAAACATGTAGTGCATTGACCACATGACATCAGTTTACTTGCTGAATAAGTTAGGCTATTTCCTTCTAATACCTTAGGCTGCAATATCATTACTTTTAGGCTGCCCTAATATTCTAGTTATATTGATGTTATTTCACTTGTTATTACCTTCTTGACATGAAATTGTTTTTCAAATATGGAAATCTTGCTCAAATATTTCTAGATGACAGAATCCTGCATTAGTTTATAATGTATCATAATAACAGAACAGTGCAACATAAAGCAAATTATTTGTTTTCTAACCTGTGCCAGCCTTCACAGCAAGGGGACAAAAGATGCCAGGAGGAGAATTTTGGTCTGTATATTTTTTTATATATTCTTATCCATTTTGCCAGAATGCAAGGAATAATCTTGCTGATAATACACAGGCAGCAAACGTGCAACCATTAAGCGGACAGTGTGATTTATCCCACTTCACACTGCTTTATAAGCAGTATGTATCACTCCTGTGAGTCGTCTTCTGCTTAAAGAATTGTAAGAAATATATCTTACTATTACTTTTATTGATAAAACAGACCAAACCACCTTAATTCATTCTTCATCCAGAGTCTTTTATCACAGCGTGGGTGTGATTAGGATTCTGATCACCCTGTGTGCCACTCTGAGATTGAGAGGCTCTATCCACTCATCTATTATTCTTCATGAAGCAAAGCTCCAGTGTACCATCTGTTTTCTTACTGAATCTTGCATGTAGCTGCAAAGAGCCAGCCACCAGAGATTGAGTCTGGCAAGGAAGCTCTTGGTTTGCTTGGAGACAGCCAAACATCCACTGCTATTGGCCAGT
Source organism: Calidris pugnax (assembly GCF_001431845.1). NCBI lineage: Eukaryota > Metazoa > Chordata > Aves > Charadriiformes > Scolopacidae > Calidris > Calidris pugnax. The sequence goes on along the minus strand of NW_015090990.1, from coordinate 12,032,196 downwards.
TTAAGTCTCATCTGAAAATAAATTACTGTTTTCTGCTATATTTTCATTTATGTTTCTTCTGGCATTTAATTTTTATTTAGTTTATATTTGGTCATATTTTATCTTGTATTTTTGTTGCTTTCTTCCAACTGAAAATCAATTGGGGAAAGACCACAGAAGCTATAAATAAGCACACTCTAGAGCTTTGATTTGGGATAGGTCTGTCTGGCATTTTGTAATACAGTTTGAATTAACAAAGGTTGCTTTACGCTGATGATGCCTGCCCCTTTTGACAGAAGGAACAGAAATGGTTCCTGGTGTGACCATGCTCAGATAAAACACAGTAGCAGCAACCAACTGAATATACATGAATATCATCATCCCATGATTGCTCTTGTTTAACCAGGTCATATAGTTAACTTTGTTTTATTTTGAGAAGAATGTAGGATTGCAAGGGGCCAGCTGAATCCCCCAGGCATCACAAGTTTACATTACGTTGTACAAAGTTGAGGGGCAGGTTGCTGAACACTGTGTAAGTGCTGGGATGTGGCCATCTCCAGGGCATCCCACCATGCCTGCCCCATGGACCACTGCCTCCTACAGTACAGAAGTGTAGCTCTACTCAACTTGCTGTCACTGAGCTTTCCCTGTCTTCCTTGAGGCTTTTTTTCCTTTACACGATGCTATTGGAGCTTCACAACCTGCAGTATTTTATAATAGTCTGTGCTATTCCCCAAAGAGCAATGAAAAGTAGCTTTTGAGGCTCCTTTTTTTGATCCATTATTTAGAGCCTGATTTGTGCTGTCTGCAATCCCCACATCAGTGCCAGTGGTCCTGCAGTTCCACAAATTCCCTTCAGGACTAGACTAAAATCATAAATCTTTTTTTAGGAGGTATTTAGATATCATCATAGTACAATTTTTTACAATCTGCTCCTCTTACCATGGATTTCATTTTCATAGCAGAGAAGGACTGTCTAAGGAAACAACTCTATTTCTTACTGACTCTCAGCTTCCAGATTAAATTTTTACTTGGCAACGAAACTTCCTTTCCCAAGATGATGGTTAGACTGTATTGGTCCTGGGCTCAGCTCAAGCAAACATTTGTGTTTGTACAAAACCTGGCTATTTTCCCCATATGCTCAGTAGGACTCTGGGAACTGAGCCATACAGGGTCAGTAAGACCTGAAGTCATTAGCTCTGCGCAGATTCTACATCTAGCAATGCAGGTTATTAGACTATGTCAGTAGTAGCAAGGGAGTTTATTTTTGCTTCATTCCTATAAATGACAGCTTTATAATATGTGCCCACTTGGGCAATCAATCTCTTTTTTTTTTTTTTTTTTTTTTCTCCCCCTGCCTCCTTTCACAGCAGGAGTAAAAAAATTCTTTTCCTTTTTTTTTTTTTTTTTTTTCTTCTCCCCCTGCCTCCTTTCACAGCAGGAGTAAAAAAATTCTTTTCCTTAAATATGCCAAGGCCTTTTTTCACTTCCATTGACTTCATTTTGTGATAGAAAACGTTTTGCCTGATATGGTAGCCCAGTGATGCCACACGGCGATCTGATGCTGCATTATGATTCATTTAAATGCCATAGCTTCACACGCTAATTGACAAAACTAGTCACTGACAGGGTCTTTAGCCCAAGCAACTTGCAGTCTAAGTGCTAATGATGCTGCGTGGTGCAAATCCACGCAGTCGTGGGCATGCTGCTGGCAATACCTGTGCAGAGATTTTGCAGGATTCATCTTTGCATCCCCAAGGAATTTTGTGTGGGCTTTAAAGCAGTCCAGACAGCAAATCTGCTGAGAGAGTGAGAATGCACGTGAGCATGTAACTTACACAAGAAGCAGTGTAACTCCCCTTCCTGCTGAGTGAAGGGCCCTTGGACTGGGGTTCAAGAAGGAGCACTGGGGTTTTGTCCCTACTTCAAAGAACACAGGCAAATCTTAGATTAGTCCTTGAAACACAATTCACACAGAATGCTGCTCAGAGGAATACCCTAGAGATAGAATCTATACAGATGCTATAATGTATACTAACTTTTTTCATCTCATAACCCCTCTCAGATCCAAAGACCAGCCCCTCTCTTTCCCCATTATTTTTGATATTGAGTAGCTCAAAAGCAGTTCAACAGGAGAGAAACTTTGTCCTCGCCTCCAATAACCTTAGGTCAATGCTGAAAACACTCTTCCAAAAGACAGAGCTAGGTAGAGAGGGGGCTAAACACAAGCCTCCTGGATGACCACTGACTTTGTGAAAGAGGGGAGTGTCAGCATCAGTGTTGCCTCCCCTTCCCTCTCCAACCAAGGAGAGGAGAGAAGCCCTGCTCTCCCACACAGAAGGAAAATTCCAGCACTCTGAGTTTACGTGCTTCCAGGTTGCAGAAGAGAGGATGGGTTTGCATGTGGGTGTTTCGCTTCTTCCCAAATCCTTCCTAATGAGTCCAAAGTCCCTAGTCTTTGGCAAAACCCTTAAGCTTTCAAAGTAGCAGCTTCATTAGTTTATTTTGCTGATCACAAAATGTAGGTCATTAAGATGAAGATGGCTTAGGGCCTGATTCAGAAGTAAGCCTGTGAAGGCTCATTTAGAGATGTGGGTACAAGCAGCTCCAGAAATGGGATGCACAAGGTCTTTCAAGGCTCCCAAAAGCAGTGGTCTACAAGTCTTTAGGCAAGAGCAAAGAATCTAGTTATACACATTACATAAATAGCTAGACAGAATGAAGCTCTTTGAAGATGGCAAAGACAGGAGCCTGGAGACTAAAAATGGTATGTCAGAAACTAGTCAAAGAAAAGGTGAGATTTATTCAGCTGTTGCCCTGAAAGATATATAACTTGATGTAAGTGCTAGAACTGCGGACAGAGCAAAAGAAACATTCTGTTATCATCATGGATGTCCCATCCAGCTCATCAGTGCCACCAGTGCCTCACTGGAGTTGAGGAGATGTGTATCAAAGGGAAAAAAATGACACAGTTCCTGCAGAGGGGTTAGACTACATGATCTTTAAAGGTCCCTTCCAACCCAACACATTCTATGATTCTATGACATCACCCCTTTTACTGCCATCTGTGACTCTTGCCCGTGATGCTGTGAACCCATCATCAAAAAAAGAAACTTCAGTTTAAGACTAGAAGATGTTTGCTGTATCTAGAGGTACTGATAAGGCAATGGGAAGTGTTTTCCTCTGGTCTGCAAGACAGAGATGGTCTAGGGGCATGAGCTGCTCCTTCTGCCAGTGCTGTTCTGCTCCTCTCTCTTTGTGTTTTATTTTGTCATCTCTCCAAAAAAGCTGTTATCTTCAATGCTGTCTGAAAAAAACTAGCTTGGTCTTACCTAACAGTCTAAAATGATTGCTAACAGTGGTGGTTTGCCATGGAAATTGGCAGACTGATACTTCTCGACTCAGAACCTCAAACCTCTTTTAACCGCCTTGTATCGTAGGATGACAAGGCCATGCTAGCACTTTGGCCATCTGAACCCATCTGTGCCACTGAAATCATCCACATCACACTGTAGTAATTGAGTAATGCTTCTGCTGTAACTCTGGATGCGCTCTGAAAACCCTCAGGCTGGAAGAGGCTGTATGCAAGGAAGATTGTCATCTGAACATCTGTACACTCCTTCTTGTCCTGTCCCTAACCCTCACCCCCCGCACACCAGGTCTGGCTCTTACCTACATTATTAATTGTTTGTTTGGGTTGGGTTTTTTTATGACCATGCTTCAGTTATCAAAATCGTTGTTGCTTTTTGATAAGCTGCGACATACATTATCTAACCAGATATAACATGTCTGAAATAGTAAGAGAAAAGTGAATTAGAGTGGATACCTGCTGCTTTCAATTCTGCTATCAAAACTCTGTGTGACATAATACCATTGGTCAGAAGCAGCAGACTGAGCTGCTAATGGCCATGTTATCTGTGAAATACAGCTATTGCCTTTCCACAGATTGCTTGGGGGGAAAAGTACAGAACGGCGAATTCTCACATTTCAGACTCCCTCTTGATAAAAATAAATAGGTTTGATTATTCAAATATATGCTGATTGAAAGACAAAATTCAAAGTAGATATTAAAAAATGAAATGGAAGGACAGCTTTATGCTTAGGGCCTAGAGCAGGAAAGATTCAGACTCGTGATCATTTCTGCACTACAGACTCCTCGTATAGCACTGGACAACTCCACTAGGTCAGATCCTTAGAGTGGCCAAACAACATTGCAACCAACTTGGTGGTATGAAGATCTTTAAGCAGTTCTTGAGGGTCCCTGTGGGTCAGTTCCCCACCCCTAAAACAACAAAAAGTAGTTTTCCATTTCAAACTATGCTTTGTAGGTAAATTGTGAGTAATCACAATACTTCTGTGATGGAGACCATAACAGAACAGTTACAAAATTGTCATGGATTTAACAGTTAAATTTCGAACTTTGCTGTGCTCAACATCTAGCTCTGCACTTCGTTATACAGTAAGCTGTCTTAATTGAAGAGTTAAAGAAAATAATACAAGTAACATACAAAAAGTAGAGATTTTAGTAATTAAAAAAGTAAAAATAATTTATATTCTAAAAAATACTGTGTTGAAATTGATTCCATATGAAGGGATTTGAATTTTATAACTGTTTAAAAGTTCAAAAAACATAAATACATTGACTTTATGCACCCATCTTGGCTAACTTGAGCAACTGTCTCGCTCATCGTGACAGCATCTTGAAGCTGTCTTGCCTCATAGGGAAAAAATAAGTTAGGAAAGCAAAGTTTTCTCTGGTTGCAACGTTCTGTGGTGATGACAAATCTGTGTCTCTTAACCTCCAGCTTTTATCATGAAATGTGTATGAGAGGGATGAGCAAGTTTAAAGAAAATAAGGCAGCAGGTACACACTCCATTTTATTTATTTAATATCTTGAATTATTAAAAAGACAGGTGCTTCTTGGCAGATAGCTTCCATTGTTGTATGAACTATCAACCAGCAAAAGGAGCAATGTGTTGACAGATATCTTGACCGTGAATTACAATTACAGGGATTGAACCATGAAGGATAGAATAGAGTGAATCGTGTTATATTTATAGCTAGAGCAAACAGAAGCCTAGAGATACATGATAGCAATATAAAATGGCATTAATTATTTTAGGATTATTTCCTCTTTAAACAATAAATATAGAAGATCACAAACTAGGGGACCTCTTTGCTAAATTAAACTTAACACTAGGGCAAACTATCCTGGTAGACGTAACAGGCTGTAGCGCTTTTAATCCATAGGTCATTGACTTGAATCTGTCTCAAAATGCTAGTGATTAGTGGCAGGCCAAGGATCTCTTCACTAATATAGACATTTCTGTTCAGAAAATAGCAAGAACAATACAAGAAAAAAATTAAAGACAAAAGAATAAAAAAGAGAGAAAATGCTATTTTTTTTTCTTTTACAATATATCAAGAAATATAGGCAAGATACCGAAAAGGCTCTTACTTAAAGAAATGAACTGTCTTTGTTTATAAAGGTACCTTTGAAATAAATGTGTTAGGTTTACTTTTCAGAGAATATATAGTATATGAATAGATTTAAAAGGAGCATGATATTGCAATGTATCTCTCTAACTCATGAGCACAAGAACATGATTTTAACATCTATCTTAGACTAGGAATTTTACTTCAAGTCTTTTCATCTAATGATGATGTTGCTTTTCTACACAATGTTAGGGGTATTTTGTTGGTTTATTGGTGTGTTTTTTTCTGGGTATGGACTACTGAACTAGAACTAACTAAGATTTGATTAAACCATCTCTCCTAAGCTCAGTTTGACTCAGAATAGAATCAATTCTGGTGCAATTGCTCTGTGAGGAATTCCACAGCTGAAGAAAAGTAGAGTCTTATTTCCTGCTGCCTCATATTGTGCTCCACTTTCAAATATTGCCTATGAGGAGATGTCCACATGGGGATTTAAGTGTGCTTTCAATTTCTACCATAGATTTCTCTGCACAGCATCGTCATGTAAATAATCTGTATGGTATCAGTCCTTGTAATATATCTGCTTACAGACTACTCTTGCACCTCCCATGGCATCTCCCCGCTGGATAGTCATTGTTTTGCTGTCAGGGGGTTTTCCGTTCTTCTAAATCTTTGCAAAAATTGAGGCCAATCGCAACCCTGTCTGCAACTCTAAAGTAGGGGTTCCTCATTTCCAGAGATGAGAATTATCTGAGAAAATTAATAATGTTTTGCTTGCTATTTCATTCAGCCTCTCGCTAGCACTGCCCTTGCATTGGTTGTACTTGGAAAGCCGCACTGTGCTCATCAGACCAGATGCCACCTCACAGTGTTTTTATGACAGTCACCTTTGCAGGGACACCTTACGTGGTTGTGCAGAGCCAAGCACTGATTGAAGAGCTTATCCACTTTGCGCTGCCCGCAATGGGCCAAAAGCAGAGCTCCTACGTGGTTGTCGCTTTGGCAGAGCACGCACCTTTGTGCCAGCTCTGCATCTACACTGAGTCCCTCCTTCATGTCATCCAAACCTCAGAGGTCCTTTCCCTAGTGCTGTGCTCAATTTTTTTAATGGTTATTTGAGGTCATCTAACAGGTTAGGTAAAGAACAAACTTCCAACCGGAATTTCTTAAACGTGAAGTTTGCTGTTGGATGGCATCTGAAATGTTTAGAATTAAGGAGGTCCATGAATTTAGATCCTGAACATAATTCTATCAAAGACATCAACTTTTCTGGGAGTCTTTGGGAGAAACTGAAAACACTGCTGCTCCTACCTTTCCTTTTATGCTAGTAGCTCCCTATCATATTAAGGATATAATCTTTAACAGTAGAAAAAGATAATGTTTTCATTTTAGTCCTCCTGTCTTCACAATATCCTCCTTCCCTGCTCAGTTGTCTCTGTTTCTGACACAGAGTGACTAAGAGTCAATGGTTTTATTTCTCCACAGCCCCATTTCCTAACAGGCTGTTGGACCTGTTTCAGCTTTCTAGTGGCCAATCCACTTCTGTGGAACAGAACTTGTGATCCATAGTGGAGTCTGCAGACATCAAAATAATAATAGACAAATTGGCATCCAGATGCTATTTACACCACCACAATTATGCTGTTGTATGTACTTCTGGAAATTGGATAACCTGTGCAGGGCATTATTTTTCATGTTGTTAATAACATTTTATGACATTTTGACTCCTGTGCAGCATGGTAGATCTGAGTACTGTTAAGAATTAGATTCACACTATAACTCCTGACAATTTCATAAAAGTCACTTCTCTTTAACAAATTAAATAGCAAAATTATGAGTGTAGGCAGAGTCAAAGCTTTTCATTTAAAAAGTATCTATGGATCTAACTGTGGTCTGGTAAGTGAATCCAGCTACACATAACATAAAAAATCACATCTGCTTCCTCCTGCCAAAGTTTATGAACACTCTCTCTGCTTCCTTGTTGCGATAGCTTAGATCTTCAGTAGAGCCACTAATGACCATGTGAACTCAGAGGTACACTCTTGATTGACTGATGTTAACTTTCTTAACTAGTCTTAAATGCATAACTTTTTGTTAATTAAGCTCTCAACAGATGCTTTATTCAGCGAGGGGTTTCAGGATAGTGTCTTGTGCAGCTCCTGGGACAATTAGATGATTATCTTTCAGAAGAACATTGCTGGACCATTCTGTTTTACACCTCATCACCATTATCTCTCATTAAGAGTCTAGCCAGCACAGAGAACAAGGAAGGTTTTCTCATCCTCGTTATTTTCCAAACCACTACTTCATTGGCAAGAATGTCTGGAAATCCAAATTGTTCATTACAATAGTCAGATGAAAATGTAATCTAAAACTATTGCCCCATAAAACAAACAAAGAAAAAAAAAAACAGATTTGGACATAATGGTTGTGTTTTTCATACAAAATGTGAGAAACATTAGCAATTGTTTATTTATAGTTTAGAAGATACACTTTAGGTCACAGGTGCCCAAATGTAGAGGTTACTAACGCTTTAATTCAAATGTAATGTTACGTTTTTACCACTTCGTTAATCCAAAGAAAGTTCAGAGACCATTAGATAACAACACTCTTATCAGAAGTAATAAAATGGGGGAAATAGTTTGGTAAGCCACACGCAGAAAGGAGCAACCATCTACTGAAAACTGCATATTTTGCCTGAAAAAAAACCTCAGGTACAGGCTGAAAATCTCTTTGGGCTATGTTCTATATTTTTGAAGTAAGTTACATAATTTTAATGTGCTGCTTTCAGACTATTAAAAGACTAAATATGCCATACCTAACTTTTCATGTTGCTATTCTATTTAAAAGTTACATTGACAGAATCTTTTCTTTCATACGGCAGGAACAGGCATGAGATGCCTTGCTCTACATGACATAGCACCCTGGTAGTGTGTGTTTGTAAAAGGAAAGCTGTCCTTGTAAAAGAAAAACTGGACACATGCAAACAGACTCAAAATGAGTAACTGACGCCTCCTCTCTGAAGCACTTAATACCGTATATCAAGAGGCTGTCTGGGTCTGTATGTCACAAGACAAATGTCCAGACTGAGACTGAAGAGGCTAATCTGCACCCTCTAGTGACCCAAACTGGTTGAAACATGGGCAGCTACAAATTACTAAATGTCTTGGAACGCTTCTTCCCTAGTAAAAACCTTTATTGCTCTGTCACTGTTTTAGGGCAAATAATCAAAAATTTCCATAAAATTGTGAAAGCTGAGCTGTAGCAGGATATATAGAAGCCTACACAGACCATAGCTGTTGACTTTTCCCCACTGCCAGCCCAGCCCCAAGCCGCTGTATCAGGTGGAAAACAGCCCGATGATGCTCACACCATTTGGCCTGTCCTGCCTGCCACCCCTTCTCAAACTCTGAGCTCCTGGAGCACGGAGTGGGGGTGTCTGTGCCCCCCACGCAGTCCCTGCGTCCTGCTCCTCCTCCAGGGGAGGGCTCTGCTGCTTCCCCCACCCTGCAGCCACGCAGCAGGGTTGTACGAATCAGCCTGGGGGAGCCTGGAGAGCATGTTCCAAAAATAAAGGCAGTTACAGTAATCTGCTGTGGCAAGCATGTGTGTGTATGATACGCATTTACTTCAAGCCTAGTGATTTAATAGGATTAAACTGTGATCGGCAGAGAGAAGATTGATCATAGTAACGGGAAGATGGGTAGAGAACATGTGGCTCAATGGCAAACCGGCTTCAGGAAGAGAGTGATACAGTTCAGTGTACATTATGAAGGAATCATATTGGACTTCGGGTTTATTTGCTATATTAAGTGAGCAATACTGTAAGAAAAGTGGATAGGCTAGCCTCCCCTTTTTAGGTAAGCATCTAATGCTTTACTGTGATACTTCATTCCTTTCTCAGTACTAGGCATGAAATGAAGTGTTCAAATAATATGGTCATAAAAACAGATTTACAAACAGAGAGAAGAATCCCCAGCCCAGTAGCAAATGTAGTACCATGTAATGCAGCATTTGGTAAAGATTATCATGAAGCGATTTTCATGGCTGGATTCAAATCGTATGCTGTCAGTAGTTCTGTTTTCAGTAGCAGTGAACCTGACAGGGAAATCATCTGAGAAAGAATAGACTCCCAATGTTGTCAAACTGCAAGGCAACTCTCCAAAAGGGACAGCTTGCTGCATACAGATGAAGTAAAGAAAACTACAGGGGGTTAGGCTCCAGTAAAGTATAGTGTAGGTGCTCATTACTTAGAAGTAAAGCAAGTGGAGAAAGAAAGTTGGAGGGGGGAGGCTCCAGGGAATTACCAGGGAGAATAATTAAAAATTTGGAGGAATGCTAATGTGCTGAACTAAGAAAAAGCGAAAATTTAAAGATTAGGAAAAGAAATAGGTCAAGGGAGTAGAAAAGGCAGTGAAACCTGACGACTGCAAATGTGCTCTCCTGGCAGCCTTAGACTTGATAAGGAGAGATTGGCAGAAAGCAGGAGCACAACCAGCATATCCAAGTGCAACCAGCAGACACTTTTAATGAAAAATGTTAATCAGAAAATGGCCTCTTCAAAACTACTTTTGCCAGAGGCTTTTTGGGTTTAGGTTTTTTTGGGTTTTTTTGGTTTTTTTTTATCCCCTGTGCTATTTTTTTTCCAGAACTTAATTTTTTTTTTTTTCTGGCTTTTTGTTGTTCTTGAGTTTTTTTTCAAGGTGGCCATTCTGGTGTCTTCGCATTGCTGTATTTCAGTTTTGACTTGCTGCTTTGCTTAATAGGACTTTATCTAAATCTGGAAGTTTATCATGTAAAGAGTGCAAATTTTTTAAACTTAGGTAACAATCTCATCCAGAAATCCATGCATGATTTCAGGGAGTGTGAAAAGTCATTTATTTAACAAAAGGAAAATTAAGATGTTCTTAAAAAGTTCGAAACGTCTTTTTATGCCATTGTGTTTTATTTTTACCACGTTTAATAATACGTCTCTACACACGGTCAATCTTTTTTTAGTTCAAGCCTTGAAGCAGAAGCAGTAAATAACAACTTCCCTAATGTTCATTATCTGATTAAAGAAATTGAGGCATGTTAACAGTACAGAGGTTAAAAGATAGAGAGGATTAAAGGATGAGTGTAGCTAATTAAGGAACCAGCCCTGCAAGCAATTACATACATGGTTAACTTTAAGTACTTCAGCATTAATGGGACTACTCGCATGCTTAAGTTAAGCACACGTGTTTGTGAACTGGAGCCTGAAGACCACATCCTGTGAGATGTTGAGAACTTGCTACACATTGAAGGCAACAGGACTGCCCTGATTCCAGGGGGAGCTGAGGATATCGTGCACTTTCCAGCGCCAGGCTTCAGGACAGGGTAGCACACGCTAATTGGGAAGAGGTTGTTGACGGGGATTTTACAGTAAGGCTTTACAATGGGCAGCATTTCTTTTTAGAAACATTGAGAAGCAGGCCTTTGTTGATGAGCATATATTTTTAATAAGCTTCACAAGATCCGATCTGAAATTAAGGTGTTTTTTTTATGCTATCAGACAGCAATACAGGATAAAAAAAGACATGAGCTGAAAGGGCTCCATTCTACTGGGAGAGGTTGGTACAAGGTATGGTACCTGTAACAAGAAGGGGTTGTGACAAGGTGCAGTTTTACTGCCCAAGCTGCATTTTATGGTGAGCTACCTCCTTCATGCATTTGGGCTCATGTCAAGGTCACCGTGCGCCCTATGCAGCCAAAACCTTGCACCCAAAGGACTTACAGCAAGTGAGTAATTCTAGGTATACACTTGATCCAGACATCATTGCTTAAGTTAGTGAATTCATACATCCCTGGGAGCTGTTAAAATCTAAAAAACACTAATAACTGCTTTTCTAATAAAAGTGCACTGAAGCTACTCCATTTATATGTAAAGAATTGTGACATGCTCTGTATTACTCCTCTTCCCCTGATAAAGGCAAATTTAATTTGATTTCAGATGGAAGTTAGTACCCCTTGTCTCTCTTGCAGTGATGACCCATTTTGATTTGGGAAAAGCACAGAATCATTGATCCAGTAGGATTTCTTTGGTTTGCCAGCTTAATTTTCAGAAGCACCACTGTCCGTAACTTAAATGAGCAAAGGGATCACATGTAATTTGGTCACATCTTCTGGGACCAAATGGGCAGTTCTGGGCAGTCATAACTGCCCACACTAGCTGGGAAAATATTTCTTACACTGTGTTTGGTTTGCTGTTTCCTAGGAAGGAAGAATCTTTTCTTTTCTTGTGGATATCTTTTCTTGGTTTTTTTTTTTTTTCCTGGTGTGCCAAAAGGAAAAGGCTTGTTTGGCATCATGCTCTACGTTGTTTATGGTCTTGCTGTATCATTTCCAGAGAAAGAAATAGTTGTTGACACTGATTTAGAAATTAGGATTAAACTGTCAGCATCATAACTGCCAACCAGTGGAATAGACAGTAAAATGATTAAAAGTGAGAAGACAGTTGTATCTTGGGTGGAGTATATCTCAATCTCCTATAGCTTCCTCAGCTGGAATCCATTTATTTTTTTGCTTGTTTGTTTGTGGGTTGTTTTTTTTTCAGTTCAAAAGAGTTGACCTTTTTTAAACTGGTCACTGTAAAAACTTCAGTACTGGTGTCTTTTCAGATCTTGTCTTCACCGGTGAGGCTCCATTAGCAGTGGCAATTGTGAGAATTCAAAAGAGGATGGGGGGGAAGGCATGGAGGAGAGGAGGGATTGACTCGATCGATTAGACTATCAGAGAGAATGTCCTCTGACACTGAAATGTTCAGTTGCTGTTGACTGTCTGAGGTGGTCTCTGAAGAGACAGTAGGAGTTACAGGGATGGTCCTTTCTCTTGTACTGTGGTTGTTCCACTTTGGGGTGCAAACTCTGGAACAGGCCAACTGGGACAGTTTAGATGCCAGCAGCAACACATGACTGCTTGGCATAAATTCCTACTCACTTCAAAGGTCTGTCTTCTCACAAAGACACCACTCTTCTCATGCGCAGTAAGCTCTCCATACGCTGGCATAATTAAACAGTCTCAGCCAAAGACTTAAGGTGAGGAAGAAGGTGAGATTCTCCTGCCTTCCTCCTCAGCTCTCACATTAGCAAGGTAAAGCTGGAAATTATTTCTTTTCTGCCATTTTGAGAGAGTGTACATTAGCGAGTCCCAGATTCTCCCCATGACTTTCTGCTCCACTCACACGCTCCCATACATATTTTGGGGGAAAAAAAAGGCAAAAGTTTTCCTTTAAAAGTAGAATTCACATGTACTTTTCTCAGCAGTACCTTTTGTGCAGTGATAAGCCTCATGTTGCTTGTGTGGATGCCCATGAGAAGGGTCAGAAATCACCATTCTTTCCTTCAGCCATCTTCTAACGGTTCACAGAATCACAGAATCTTAGTGGTTGGAAGGGACCTCCGAGATCATCAAGTCGAACCACAAAAAACAAAACAAAACAAAAAAAACCAAAGCAAACAAAAAAACCCCAAAGTCGAACCACAAAAAACAAAACAAAACAAAAAAAAACCAAAGCAAACAAAAAAAACCCAACAACACACCACACCAAACGCCCACCAAAAACACCTCACCCACCAACTAAACCCCACACTCAACACCTCACCATAAACCAATAACCTTGGGCACTAGAGCATGCCCTGAAGAGCCATGTCTATACGTTTCTTAAATACCTCCAGGGATGGTGACTCCACCACCTCCCTGGGCAGGCTGTTCCAGGGCCTGACCACTCTCTCAGTAAAGTAGTTCTTTCTAATATCTAATCTAAATCTCCCTTGCCCCAACTTCAGACCATTTCCTCTGGTCTTGTCGTTCGTCCTTTGGGAGAAGAGGCCAACACCTGCCTCTCTACAACCTCCTTTCAGGTAGTTGTAGAGGGCAATGAGGTCTCCCCTCAGCCTCCTCTTCTCCAAACTAAACATGCCCAGTTCCCTCAGCCTCTCCTCATAGGACTTGTTCTCCAGGCCCCTCACCAGCCTGGTGGCTCTCCTCTGGACACGCTCCAGCACTTCAATGTCTTTCCTGTAGTGAGGGGCCCAAAACTGAACACAGTACTCGAGGTGAGGCCTCACCAGTGCCGAGTACAGAGGCACGATGACTTCCCTACTCCTGCTGGCCACACTATTCTTGATACGAGCCAGGATGCCATTGGCCTTCTTGGCCACCTGGGCACACTGCTGCCTCATGTTAAGCCTGCTGTCCACCAACACCCCCAGGTCCTTTTCTTCCGGGCAGCTTTCCAGCCACTCTTCCCCAAGTCTGTAGAGTTGCCTGGGGTTGTTGTGACCAAAATGCAGGACCCGGCACTTGGCCTTATTAAACCTCATCCCATTGTCCTTGGCCCATTGATCCAGTCTGTCCAGATCCCTCTGTATAGCCTTCTGACCCTCAAGCAGATCAACACTCCCACCTAGTTTGGTGTCATCTGCAAATTTACTGAGGGTGCATTCGATCCCCTTGTCCAGATCATCAATGAAGATACTGAACAAGACTGGCCCCAGAACTGAGCCCTGAGGGACACCACTGGTGACCGGCCGCCAACCAGATCTAGCTCCATTAATCACAACTCGCTGGGTACGGCCATCCAGCCAGTTTTTTATCCAGCGGAGGGTACACTTGTCTATGCCATGATTCACTAGTTTCTCCAGGAGAATGCCGTGGGGGACAGTGTCAAAGGCCTTACTAAAGGCCTTACTAAAGTTCTTTCTTCTCCTCCTAACAAGATACCAATGTACCACTTTTCTGCAATTTCGAGTTAAATCTGAAAGACTACTGCTACAACTCTAGTGCTCCTGGGAAGAGGAAAGGATAGTTTCCATGGCCTATCCCAAGGGCTGGCAGGTTACCTGCCGTTCTGTGTATCAGCATCGGTACACCCTTCCCAGAGCGTTCACCCTTCAACCAGTCTCTGCAAACCTCCGTCTGGCACTCAGACTTCGCGGAAGGGTCAGCTGTAGGGTCATCTCAAAGCTGGTTCTTGTGCACCTGAGAGGCCACTGCTGGTTCCTTTGTCTTTGTTGTTTGCTTCATTTAGACACCTCTGAGCAGTCGGGTCTTGGGAGCTGTGGGCACCTGCACAATGCTGTGTGCCACGCTCACCTGGACCAGCCTCCACCAAAGCCACCAGCAGCTTTGGACTGGGGAAGGTAGAGAACTTGGCCCTTGCTCTACCCCAGAGTCACCCCTCAGAATTTCCAACGACAGTTTCTTCTAAAGGCCCTAATTCGTCTTAAACCTTGTGCAATTCAACATCAAAGTTCATATCCAGCTGTGCTCACTATTGCTTTTTTCCCTCTTCAGATCCAAATCTGTCGCTAACCACATTTTCAACTTTTTCAAGTTCTCGAGTCTTTTGAAGTGCCACTATGCCTGTGTTCCCCACTGCCTATTTCCCAACCTGCTTTGCACTGTTATCGAGGACTGAGAGATCCTTTGTCCCAAATCCTCAAAAGAATATTTCAGTTCTTTCTTTATCCATTTCTGAGGCAGCTCTGTCCCTTGGCCTGTGCACTCCTTAATTTACTCTTAACATTCAATGCGTTTTTCTATGGGCACTTAAAATTCACTCTTAACTTTTCTCATTTCAATCAACATTCACACAGGGACACTTGCATGTGTCTTGAATTGTCATTTTATTAAAACCCTTTGCTCCTTTACCATTTCAATTACCATTCTGTATAATATCATTTGCATTTGCATGGTACCTTCACCCATAAAAGACAAAAGTTTTTATACTCTCTTAACAGATGAGTAAAATGGAATCAGAGAGATTAGAAAGATATCTTTGCAGCTCAATACAACTATATGGTCTCCGATGCGTGAGCTTAATTGTGTCGGAGGAAAATACTGTAAGCACGATGGATTGACATGTAAATCAAAGTGATATAAATCACAGATCTGAATCATGGAACCTCGATTTGAATAACTGCTTTTAATCTTGGTTTGCATTTGCAATTTTCATTGTTATTCTAAAAATGTTTGCTCCTACTGGTGTGCATAATCATTCAAAATTGCAACTGCACATAGCCTTTACTCCAGCTGAATATTTCTTACTACGTACTGCTCATATACATGTTTATTTAAGCAGAAAGTTAAACATATATTTATTAAAATTCTATGGTAGGAAGCTTAACTTGCATTAGAAAATTGGTTACTGCATCTTCAATTTTAGTAGATGATTTTTTTTAATTTGCATCAACCTGAATGTATAATTGCAGTGCAAAAGATGTACAAACTGAGATTTAAAAAATACACTACTAGTAAACCTTTTTTTTTTTATGTATACAATAGCATCATTTATTAAGACATTGTATTAGTATTAACTACACTTAGTGAATTGGAAGCATGTTTCTTGTTGCTATAAGCCAGATTTTAGGACTCCAAATCTGCAGTAGAGGCGTAATGAGATTTTCAAAACTGCACTGGCAATCAGGTGCCTGCTTCTGAAGAAATCAATGGATTCAAGGTGACCCGTAGGTAGTCTTGAAAATCCCCAGAGACGTATTTGCAAATGTGCTCAAAAACCTGTGCTGGGGACCTTCAAATTTCTGAAATTAGTCAAGTTCATCTTCACTTGTTGTGGTTATTCATGGATTTTTGAAATACCAAAATAAGCAGTTCTTTTCAACTCAAACTTGATCTCATTACTATGAATGAATTATTTGGAAAAGAAGTACATATACTCTCTATTCCTGCTGAACTGCAGCACAAAGTCACTGGGTCAAAAGCTCTTCTGCAGTTCTGAAAATACAGCTTCAAAAGGAAACAGAACCCATCATCTGCTCTGTTATAAAGATAGATAATAGAAAATGTATTTAGTCTGTAGCATATTATATTTGATGTTAATAAAATGCTTCAGAGTATGTAAAAATCTAGAAATGTTTCAGTGATTATGCATATAATATAATAGGTAACATTCTTTAACTCATTAGAATGGGTATGGTACTTATTAATTAAACATGGTTTTGTCTAGTAGTAAACTATGCTAAGTGTAAGTCTTCGCACATGCTTGCTCCACACATAATTTCACATGAAATTTTAAATCGATATATAAATATATGTAAAGTAATCTTTATAAATATAGATATATATAGCATGACTTCTTTGAAAAACTATGTGTGTAGTCTATTCAATCTATCATAAATCTATTCTATTCATGCTTATAAATACTTAAAGGGAGGGTGTCAGGAGGACAGGGGGGGTCTTTTCTCAGTGGTGCCCAGTGACAGGACAAGAGGAAATGGGCACAAACTTGAGTATAAGAAGTTCCACCTAAACATGAGGAGGAACTTCTTTACTGTGGTCGGTGGAGCACTGGAACAAGCTGCCCAGAGAGGTGGTGGAGTCCCCTTCTCTGGAGACATTCAAAACCTGCCTGGACAAGATCCTGTGCAACCTGCTCTAGGTAGACCCATTTCGGTGGTGGGCTTGGACTTGATGATCTCCAGAGGTCCCTTCCAACCCCCTATGATTCTATTCCCCTGTCGAGTTAGCAGCGGACTTCAGGAAACTTTTCAGACTTTCTCAGCCCTGAACCCTGGTTTCCGTACACAGTTGCTGAACCCCTCTCAAAGACCCTGACAGCAGCACTCTGGATGTTGGTCTCCTAGGCCCTTTTCCATGTGGTGGTTCTGTCACTGCTTATCCTCTAGGTGGACTTCTATTAGAAAATGATGAGCGAGTTTTTCAGAGTCGTAGATCTTTCCCCAACTAACACAACAACAAAAACAATTTAAAGAGAGTCATTTTCTGTGGGATCTGCGTGCAGAAAGAGCGTAGGAAAAGATGTGAGAAGATGTGAGCGAGAAACAGGAGTGCGAGGCCTAGGGCAGGAGGGACAAGGCCGGCCTGGGCACAAGGGATGGACGGGCCTGTGACAGCCGGAAGTCGGTGCACGCCAGGCCACCTGGAGGGGCAGATGGTCTTCGTGGTGCAAAATAGATGCGCGCCTGTGGCAGGCCATGCCCTCGGCCAGCCATCCCCACTGATGGCTTCTCTGTTCTTTCAGTTCTTCAGTGTTTAGGCAATAGTTGCATAAGGCCCGACTCTTGAGCACCCTCCTTGCTACGGTCAAATGGCAGTTCTGCTGAGGGCTCGTGAGCGAGAGAACTATGCCGTACTTAATGCTATATTTGGGTAGAGGCAGCTGTTCCACCACCTCATTTGGCCCGCGCTTCTCTTTCAGTCACGGGTGAGGCAGATGGGCCCCGATCTCACACTCCTCTCAGAACTGCCCTGGCCCGCCCTGCCTATGCCGGCCCTGCAGCCGGCCGGGATCGGGGCCGGCGCGGGGACCCCGTGGCCCGCGTAGACGGGAAGAGAACGGGAGGAAAAGAGCCTGAACGGAGTGACACCCCGGGAGAGGCTCTGCCCCCGCCCGGTGCTGCGGCCCCTTTCCGCGCCGCTTGCTGCCATCTTGTGGGAAATGGCGGGCGCTGCCCGGCGGAGGGAGAGGGCGGCGGCGGGCGGCGCTGTGACCGTGTTCCTCCGCGGCCCCTCAGCGCCCCTCAGGCCTTCCCGCGCTGCCGGGCCCCTCCGCCCCCGGCCCTCACGCGCAGCCCGGAGGGACAGCCGGGCCTATTGTCATGGCGTTAGTCTGAGCTAACGCACTGCGCGCCTCAGCTCTCTTCAACAGGCGATGTGAGGAAATGGCGATGGTACAACGTTCTCTCGTGACCACAGCTGTTTGTATATTGGTCATTGGAGGCACATTAGTCGAGGCTGTATAAGATATATCTTTTCCCAAAGTCACTGCCTTTGCCCAAAGACCACGCAATGGGCCTCCAGACCGAGAGCCACAGGACACAGCAGAGCTGTGCTCAGCACCCTCAGGAGATTTTCGGGCACTGGAATAGGCTGCCCAGGGAGGTGGTTGAGTCACCATCCCTGGATGTGTTTAAGGAAGTTTAGATGCGGTACTGAGGGATATGGTGTAGGGGAGGACTTTATAGATTAGGGTAGATGGTTGGACTCGATGATCCCAAGGGTCTCTTCCAACCTAAATGATTCTATGATTCTATGATTTTCAGAGAGAATGCTTTAACCAGGAACAGCCATGTATCAAAAGCTCCACTTGACGTTTTGTTATGGTTTGAAGAACCCAGAACAATTTATTCTCTCACCTGATGACCCCTTCCCACCCAGGAATGGGAATCAGGAAAAGACAAGGAAACCCAAGGGTTGAAATATAAAGAGATTTCATAGAATAAGACTAAATAATTACCGTTAGTACTAATAAAACACCAATATTGATCTTGATACCACTATAAAATACAGAAGGATTGTGCTCAGTCAGTTCTATCAGCAGGAAGCTGTGTGCTCCCAGCAACTGGATGGCAAATGTCGGACACTGCAGGCGCTACAGCTTCGGGAGAAAGGGAAGGGCCAAGGGCCCAGGGGTCTGGCACGAGGCAAGAAGTTCTCTGGACCGCAAACTTTCTAAATTATATCAAATGTGACGTTCGTGGTATGAAATAATCCTGTAGGTCAACTTGTTCAAGTGCCCAGGTCTTGATCGTCCTCACTGGTCCCCACACCTGGCGAGCTTGAAAATACAAAGACCTCAAAACCCACATCATATAGTTGGCTATAAAGTAAATATTTCCACAAATTCAGACACTAGAATCTTCGAAAAGTGCAATTTCGCCTAGCATTAGAAGACATCTCACTGAAAAGTAAAATTACTGAAAGAGAAATTAATCCTATGTCACTCAAACCAGGACACCTTTCATAATGTAGAGACCAGAAAACACTTCCTACCAAGGAATATTTTTTTAAATATGTGAAAATTGTCATGCTGTGTACAAAGAAAAGTAGACGTTTCAGTTTGACATACTAAGAATTATTATTTCAATTCTAACTGGTAATTTTAAATAATTTCTATTTTATTTAAGGAATGAAGTTTCAAGAGCTTTAAAAAAGAAATGTTTCATTTTTGAATCAAAGGAAGTATTTCATTATGTTAATTCTTCTTTTTCTTTACTTTTTGCTTTCTTTTACTTGCAGCTTCCTGCAAATGTGAGCATTTTTTTGTTTTGTTTCAGATTAATCCAATACAATTTTCATTTTGACAGATCTTCAGGCAAATCACAGTATCTGTTATTTATACAACTCTGTCTGTTAAAGTAGTAAGTGATATTCACTGCTCACCACTTTAAGGACAAATTGAGGCCCTAATCCTGTAAAGACCTACCTATTTTTATGGGTAGAACTGCTTACTGAGCATAAAGTTAATCACGTTAAGCTTGTAAAGCACTAGAGATCCTTGAACGGAAAACATTAGAGATGTGCAAAGTAGTATTTTGACTTTCAAACACTTTTCTGTGCCTTTTCCTGCTGAAGCATGGGAGATGCATTCAAATGGAATTTAAAAAAAAAAAAAAAGAGAATCTCAGTTCTGTGTATTTTCTTTCATTTTATGCAGAGATGGTATTCTTGATATTAGTTGTATTTCTGTTTAAAATAATGTCTGTCTGCTCAGCTCAATTCAACTTTAGGTATTTTATTCTAATCCATCGTTTTAAAATGCCATATAAACAGAATGGGCAAGAGCTGTGCAGACATGTAGAAATTTATTGCTCACTTTAATTCAAAAGGTACTTGGAATAATGCTTTTCTTACAGCTGGAATAATGCCTTTTTCGCTCTCCTTCCTCTCTTCTCTGTTCTCTTCAGGACGCAGATCAGAGTTACTGATCAAACCAAAACACACACCTTCTTCCACCCAAAGTGCCTATCGCGTGCCTCTGCTGTAGACTTCACTTCATCATAGCTTAGGTGCTTTTCACTCTCCTTTGTGTGGAAAAAAAAATATGTAGCAGCTTGAGAATGCTCTACATAAGTGAGAGAATGAGGGATAGACTCAGTTTTGCCTCAACAAGAATTTGAAATAGGGTTTTCTCAAAATATATTCTAAATGAGCAGGGGAGATGTTAATTTTGGCATCCACGGTTCCACCTGGACCATACTCCTCCTAACTTCTTTCTTCTTTCACTCTATTTTCCATCCTCTCTGCTGTAATTTGGCTGTACTTTCTCACTGTTCAAATAGGGACCGGCTCTGAAACCTACCCCAGACACACACTTCAGATGGCATGAGACCTGATAGATACAGGTTGGAAGAAGACCAGACAGGTTAACACAACCTGTTGTTCCTATACTGGGTAAGACAGAAGTAGAAGTTAAGAGAAAAAACTTTGCTAGGACTGGGAGGTCTGAGAGCCATTGAAAGCTGTAAGACAGCCAGCTGTAAATTCATGACTTCATGCTGTGAAAACGGCTGGACTTTGTCATGGATGGTACCAGACAGGTTCTGCAATGCCAGGGTGTCACAGAGTGCACAGCTAATACTGCAGGGAACCCATAACACATCCCAGAACAAAACTCTTAACTTTTATCCTTAGGATAGGAGTTCAGGTTTAAACATATGTTGGAGCTGCTGATCATTGTTTATCACTTCAGGGTGTTCAGAGGTTAAATTTGGCTCTGGCAATGTGGGTCCTCAGCTTGCATGGCTCTGAAGGCTCATCTTCATTGCCTCTGCAGCTATGCCAGACTAGCCCGGCTGGCAGAGGCCCTAGTACAGATCCAAGACATGCTGACAGAAGGAATTTTTTGGCTGGTATAGCTGCACCACATTCCTGACTGACATCAGAAAGACAGCATTTTTCTGCTGATGTAACTGAGCACACGGAAGAGGTCTGCCAGCAGAGCTAAGAGAACTAGAAGTGTGGATTTATTTTTAAATTATAACAATAATTATCCATCGTGATTTTTCCAGAAATCTTGAAAATCTGAAGCCAAAAGGCTCTAGAACTATAAAACAAATTACAAAATAAAATACTATAGTTTTTAAAAATCTCATTATTTGCAGTAATGGGGAAGCACAGGTCATGATTTATGTTTTCTTGCAACTGGAAACATTGCTGCTTGATTAGTGTGAGCCCTTCCCTCGTGCCCTGAAACCATTGCAGTCAGCGTAGTCATATGCTGACACAAGTCTCCATTCTTTGGGCAGAAGCAGGGTGTAAACAGCATGTAACGATTGCTTAAAGGTTGAAACATTTTTTTATCTTTTTTTTTTTTTTTATCTTTTTTTTTTTTCTCTCTTTTTAGTACTTTTCAGGAAATAAAAGAGTATCGGCACCTAATTTGTTAAGTACCCTTAATATTGTTTTATCAAGCAACAAAGATTTTTTTTTTAAGTTAAAAACTGATGTTATAGAAAATAGTTAGCATGCATTGGTAGAAAAACACAGAAAAAAAAAATATTTGTATAAATCCGCAAAACATATCACTAGCAACAATCCTAATAAAAGTTATCTCAAGCCAGAAATTTAAGGGAAGCTTTAGCAAGTAAATATAGAAGCAAAGAAGAAATTTAGACTTTCAGGTCAGGCATTCATATAAGTAAATACATTCTTCAATTTATTAATGAAGATCAAAGTCCTGTTAAATTGTTTATTAAGCAGAGCTTCCAGATCCTTTGTGTCTGTAGCTGAATGTATTTTAAAGAGTTAGAAAGTCAATACATGAAAGATTATAATAGCATTATTCACTAGTCTGTCACAGCGGGGTGACCAAGTCTGCTCGCGTTAAAGCTGTCGTTGCCACATCACTGAAAATACCTACATTCAGAGACAGATAAATGTATACATGGAATATTTTAACATTATCAACCGATTAAAATAAAAATAGCAATTAATAATCGTGCAGACCTATGTTCTGCAAACATCAGTCTTCTAATTTAGTACACATTTGAAACTTAACTATCCATGGATTTGAAAGAATTTGTATCCGTCAGGATTGCCACCGATGCAAACACAAGGCATCTTCAAAACAAGTTAACACTGTTACTGTTACTGTGTCGTGTGCCCACTTCACTCTAATCTAAAAGTTTTTCCATACATATTGAACAATATGCTGTGTTGCTGATAAGGCACTAATATGTTAGAATACATAAAACGTTTTTAAGCCCACTTTTATTTTCTTAGAATACTAACCTTTCTAGTTCAAATTTTGCTAGAGATTTTTTTTTTTTTTTTGCATATTGTGTTTTGGCAATAAGCATTTCAACCATTTTAAATGCAGAAAGATTTGAAATGTTATTTTTAAAAATAGATTATACAAAATATAAACAATTACAGCATTGAAGTGATTATACACAACTGGCACTGCAAACACTTCCAGATCTTCAGTGCAGTTCTGTATTCATAACTTTGTCTTACATCTTTTTATAAAGAAACATTGCACATGGAGACACTTCACAAGGAAGGCATTGTCATGTCAGTAATTCCTTTATGGTACTTGACTATATTTTATTTAAAAGATATCTGTGAGTGAGTTGTCAGATGAATGTATAGTTATTTAAAAGCATTTGTCTGTGTATTCCAGTTGGCGAATCTGTGTGAGTGTGCGTGTTTGTATGTAATACCAGCTGTATTTTAAAATCTAGGTACCTGTTCAAATTACTACACCGTACTGGTGAGGGGTGCAGTAAATTTTGGTATTTGACAACATTATGCATAAGCTCCAAGCAAGCAAAAAAAAAAAAGAATTAATGCTGTTAGCATGTCTATTGTACCACAAGGACCAAAACCATTAACACTGAAGTTAAATGATGTGCTATAGTGATAGATATACTAGGGGAAATA
Source organism: Calidris pugnax (assembly GCF_001431845.1). Lineage (NCBI taxonomy): Eukaryota > Metazoa > Chordata > Aves > Charadriiformes > Scolopacidae > Calidris > Calidris pugnax. The sequence goes on along the minus strand of NW_015090990.1, from coordinate 12,009,116 downwards.
TCTAGCCAACAGCTTCCAACACTTTTGAATAGGAGAACTACTGGTTTTCAAATTTTTTATAGACCACTGTGCCTCCATATTATCAATCTTTATGAACATATAAGACCTGTAAATTAATGAACATGTAATGCGTTCAAGAAATTAACATATAAATTTATGAATATGTTGAAGAGTGTGTTTTTGTACTTGGAGCACCATCTACTGGAACTCTGAGTTAATGAACGTAGCTTTCCTATTTCTTGAGAACAAGGTATACTCTGGCAAAAAGAAAAATACTGTAGCAGGGATAGCTATTAAGTGAAAAACAAAGCTTTCTTCACAATTAAATTTCACACTGTTATAAAATAGAAAAGGGAAACTAGAGTATTGCAGTGAATTTAAAATTTTGGAGACTTCAAAAAAAATTATTATCTACAAATAGATACCATTAAATAAAGCAAACTTGCATATCTCAAAAAATCTTTACACATACAGTTTTAAAGTATTTTTAGTAATATCATGGTAGCCATACATTGGAAAAAATATTACTCTTCAAGTTAAGATCAAAGCTTTATTCTGGACTGATCTTTTTACCATATATAGTGAAATAGGAACCCAAGGTTGTGATGTAACAAATCTCTTTTTTTAAGACTTAAAGCCAGAATGTAGTTTTGTGTCAGGAATCCTTCAGAAAAGGAATTAAATGTAATTCAGAAGATGGCAAATTTCAGTAAGCATAAAATATAAAAAAATGCAATATACCTGTAATTTGTAAAGAATAATTATAAGGAGCTTATCTGATAGTTACTGTCCGCATTTCCTTTTTTATTGTGGGGTTTTTTTTGTTGTTTTGTTTTTTGTTTTTGTTTTGATTCGTTTTTTTATTTCTGATTCCTATCCTACCATTGTTGTTCAAGAAAAAGTGGGCCCAAACAGTGGAACCTGCAGCGTGTGGGTTTAGGACAGCAGGAGGTTGATTGTAGTGAGCATTGGTCAATTTATGCTCGGTCTGTGTAAGGCATTTATTGTGACTATGACAGAAACAAAAAGTCAGGATGAAGAGGGAGACGGGGGAAGAAGTTGCCTTGCAAGACCTCTGAGGAACGCTGCGTGACATCATAATGAAACGTAGGAGACAAAGAAAATAAAGAGTTATTCTATTTTATAGTTATTGGGTTAGCCATATAACTACTGCCTTGTATTACTGTTTCCTACAAGATCATGTCTGGGCACTATTTCTTCTCTGACTTGGGGACTCATGCAGGTCAACTTCTCAAAAATCAGCTTTCATGGCTCAGTGACTTGCTTTAAAATCTTAAAATTAAATAGCTTCCTTAAAGGGGTAATGTTCGGTTTAAACAGTTACCGTACAGCAGAGGTAACAGACACTCAGCTGCTAGTCTGTGTTTCTGCTGCTGTTTTCAACTGTGATATTACTTCAGATGTCTTGGAGTATAGCTCATGATATCATTAATTTATAATGGATATGGTACTGAATTGCTGAGTCTAAATAAAAATCTCTATGGGGTGCTACTTCATTATTTTTTCTTTCCGAAAAGGAAACTGGAAGTTCTTTTGTGAGTGACATTGTATGAACTGATTGAGGTAAAGTAAGCCACCATTTGGCAAAAATTTAAAAGGATTTAAGTACCTGCTGGTAAATTTGGAATAGCCCAAGTCATTTTGAATTGGTTTGTTGTTGTTCTCTTCTGTTTATATTTCTAGTCATTTTGGTTTTGGTTTGGTAGTTTTTTGTGTTTTCATAAATTTCTAATACCTTTGAAACATAATTATTCAAGTTTTATAGAAAAGTCTATCTTTGTGGAAATTTTGACCAGACAGAAATAAAGGGGGGGCGGGGGGGGAAGGGGGTCAGATACCTGACCTGGAAATACATCCTTGCAAGATTACATGTTGTTTGCAGATCCAAGTTCTATGCAAACTTCTTTGTGCTCATCTCTACCAAAGATCTCAAGACTGTTCAAGAGTGGGGACAGACTTTTTAGTAGGGCCTGTAGCAACAGGAAAAAGGGTAATGATTTTAAATTGAAAGAGGGTATATTTAGATTGGATACAAGGAAGAAATTTTTATGCTGAGGGAGGTGAAACACTGGCAGAGGTCGCCCGGAGGGGTGGTAGCTGCCCCATCCCTGGCAACGTTTGAGGTCAGGTTGGACTGGACTCTGAGCAACCTCATCTAGTTGAAGATGTCCCTGCTCGTTGCAGGGAATTTGGACTAGATGACCTGTAAATGTCCCTTCCAACCCAAACAATTCTCTGATTTATCACTGTTTGCTTTATGCAGATAGGAGAAGGTTTAGTTAAATTTGAGGCTGGACTGAAAAATCAGACACTGAGAACCTTTGACTGGCCGGAAAACTGCCTGTACAGGTTGGGACACAGAAATCAGTGGTTCCTCTATCTGAAGGACCATCTAAAGGGAAAACTGTCTGACTGCAACTAGGAAGAAGAAGTATAGGAAGACATCAGCAATGGAAGAGTTAGCAAGAGATACAGGAACACAAAGGAAAAGTGATAAATAGAAAATGTCATGAAAATGAATAGACCGACAGTAGGAGAGAAAAAGGGGGCTCTGTACAATGGGAGAAAACAGGGACTGAGAAAAGTTCAAAGAAAATATTAGCTTAACCTCAGTAACCCACTCACACTGGAAGGGCAAAGAATCTCATTTAACATTTCTTAGGTTTCAGAATTCATTGTACTTTGAAAGAATACTTGATAAATTATTTAGACAGTTTCAACTGAGATTGGAAAAATCCCAGCCTGTCAGAAGCTAGGTTAAAAAAGGTTGGCGCTCTATAAATAATTTACTTCTTTGGGGAGAAAAAAAACATACAAACGCTAGCATCTAAAGTAGAGAAGCACTAAACCTGCTAAAGCTCAGTAGCCAGACAGTGAATTTAAGCCAGCAGTCCAAACTGAGTGCTCTCATTTACAAGCAGAGGCTATGCCAAAGCTAAGTTATCAAAAGAAGGTCAACGTTAAAGATTCTACAATTCACTGCTTTTATATATTCACCCTTTTAGCACCATGGGCATACTCCCATTAAAAAAAAATAATAATGGTAAAAGCCTCTTTTTTTCAGTGATTTCTCATAGTAACTAACTCAAGTAAAGCAAACTTATCATATTGGTGTTGGGTTTTTTCTTAATTCATTAGTTTTATTTCTATAAAGCAGAGACCCTCCAGCTGCATCATAGCAATCCACTGCTCTTAGCAGATACTTAGCATTGCAGTCAAAATTGCTTGACATTTCAAGGGAACTAGAGCAAGGGGCTTGTTTGTTTTTACATGGAATAATTATTTTTTGTTGTGTTTGTTATAGTACCTTTTTCAGACTAATCACCATAGTAACAGAGGAAGGGAATATATATATATATATATATATTCTATTACGGCTTTTATTTCATTAAGTACAAGTGCAGAATTTGGTGACAGCAATGCCCTTCTGCTCCGACATACCAGCACTATGTAATATTCTGAGTAATGTCACTTGAGCAGTATCAGATGTAGACTGAAGGCAAAAGCTGTCCCCACTGCCAGTTTAGCTTTGCTGGCCGTCGTGAGACAACGCTCCTCTCCAAAGATACTGTTCCATGAAGGGCTTTTGCCTTCCATTCCTCACTGAAGTCTGCAGAAAATGAGGTGACTCAGCAGCTCAGGAAGAATAAGGCCCAAAATGCAGTCTTTATTTCTTACTTCTGTCTGCTACAAGAGTCTTCGGGTAAATAACTAATCAGCCTATCACTTAATTTTGTGTCTGGTCAATACATTCAGTGGCAAGGATGAGGAACAATATTTCTAGAAGTTTGACTGACATGTGCCAGGGCCATCTCAGATTTGTGGCTAGCAAGAGAAAATAAATGCTATAGAACTGGTAGGTGATCTGCAGAAAGGAGGTTAGCTAGATCACAATTCCTACAAATTATTTAGTGTGTGCCCATATATAAAACTGGAATTCCACTTGTGTGCCTCCTACGCAGTCCAATTAGCTCACTAGTCACAGCTAGGATATTTGCATCACAAAGTTGCTGTGCAAAGTCTTGTCTTGGTGCTTGTCAGTGGAATTATTATGTGTTCCCTGAGAGAAGAAAATGTATTTAGACTTGATTTTCAAAGTATCACCACTGGGAGAGAGCATGCCAGGGCTGCACACCCCGTAATTTGCTGATGTGTGGGTGAGGTTGGGGGAAGCAGAGTCATGGCTTCATTAATTGCTGAGAAACTTAAAAGCATACGGCCCACAGCATGACATCTACTGCAGGCATGGCTGCGACAGCCTTTTGCACCCATAACTAGAAACGTAACACTTTCTATCTTCAGTGTCCTCAGTATGGTTTTTTTTTACTAATTCATGTAATTTCATTCTGTAACGCTGAAGTGAAGAAAATGCCTTTGTTTTGACCTATTAGTCCCAACCACACTTCAGTTCTCCAAAGCTCTAGTAATGATGTTCCTTCTTACATCTGGGGCAGTGAATCCCTGCCCTCCTCAGCCATTGCATAGGGACTCCTCTGGATGTTTCAGGGACTTTGGGCTGGGGCAGATGCTGTCATTTGTTGTCCTGATTCTTGCCAGCTCTGAGGCCTATGTACAGCAAAGATACATCACTCACTGAAACAGGGTGTTCCTCAAACACTGGCTTTAATTTGGTACCTTTATGACTCTGTAGTAAATCTTTTAACTGGAAGAGCTTAATGAACATGTGGTAATAAAGAAGTTGGCAGTTTTCTCATTAGCTTTTACATTGTTTTTTACATAACTAGTGGGCAGAATGTACAATAGATACATGTACAAGTTGTCTAGAAGTGCTATGGATGAAGAAAATTACCACCCTCAGTTTTAGCAGCAGCATATTGATATGGTAAATATGACAACAGCTTGTACTGTTACATGGAGTTTGCAATGGGAGATAAATGGGAAACAAGGAAATTTCCCTATTTGAGATACTTTTCAAAATAAAGTGGCAAATCCATGAGGAAAATATTGCCCTTGATGGAACTCCTCTGTTTGCAAAGAACAAGATAAGTTAGTTCAAATTTACTGCAAATTTGATTGATATTTTGTATGCTTGAATTAAAAAAAAAAAAAAAAGAGAAAAAAAAAGCAAAAAAAAAAAAGAAAAGAAACAAACTTCAGAAAAATGAAGCCATTCCTGAATATTTACTGTTCATCCCTTCCACATGAGGCTTTATCCACTGCTTGTCATAGATCAAGGGGTTTATCAAGTGTTATATATTTATTTGCTACTTTTTTCCCAGATTTTCAAATTGTAGCATAACAAATGGAGAAAAGTAAAGAGCATTAAATAATTGTAATAAAAACTAAGCAAAAAGAAATGGAGGATTAGTTTTCTTGTTAAATTTTATGTCATTCTTTGCTTTCAGAATTAGCTGCCTAATTAATATTTCTGCTCCTCACTTTTATTAACATAACTACCTGAGGGGAAAAAACAGAAGAGGATAAATAACACCAAGGATAAAAAAAAAATCAGTTTTATTTTGTCTTATATACAGTAATAGTCACTATATGGGAAATACTCATCTAGCAAAAGAAGCAAAACACTTAAGCATCTCTGCCTTTTATTAAAGCCAATGCAAGCTGAGAGCAGGCTCCCGGGGGGGGTCTGCAGATCCTACCCCCCCGGAGCATCCCATTGTGCTACTGGGGTACCCCTGCGAGAACAGCTGAGATTCAGCCACTAATAGGAGATATGTGCAACTTTGGGTTAAATTCTTTGCCTAAGAAGAGATGTAATGACACACGTCGGGTGAGAGGTGTAATTTTTAAACTGGTACAATATACTTCATCTTTTTAATTACTTGTTGGTTGGCAGTAGGTGGTAAGGCACAGGAAGGAGATGGAAAGGGACTTTGTGGTGTGTGTTTACAGCCTGTTCCTACAAGGTGGCTCTCACAGGGTGGGTGTCAGGAAGCATCAGTTGATCTCCACTGATGTAGCCCGTCACTAACCTGGCACAGCGCTGCCTTCCAGGCATCCCACTGGGGTCTGCTTCAGCGCCAGCGCCCACAGATGCCAGGGACTGAAATGGAAAAATGGGCACAACAACCGTTTCAGAAACATGAAAGGTATGAAAAAGCATAATACTGGTTATTAAAGGAACTCGTCAGCACTTCAGGGCCCCCCCAGCAGACTCGGAGATGTCTCCAGCAGGGTGCCAGCAACCACTGTGGTTACCGGAGGCATAATCGCAGGGGCCGGGCTGGGGGAGGAGAATTCAAGCCGCATTTTGTTTCTATTCTTGCATGGCTGCCTAACAATTACCAACTTCTATTGAATGTCTCCCTGGCTGCTCCTTGCCCGTGTAGCGACACGGGATGCAGCCCCCGGCACGCCCCGGCATTGTCGCTGGCCTGTTCTGCACCAGCAGTGCCAAGGAGCTCTGTGTGACCGGGCGGCTGCCCGCGTGCCTGGGTGATGCTCCCCCGGTCCCCGCCGTCCCCATTTGCATCTCAATGCCAGAACTGGGCTCCATCTCACTTACACCAGAGTAATAATTGATTTCAGGCCTGAGTAAGTCCATGGATCTTGGGCTGGGTTTCTCCAGCTTTACGCGCACATAACCAGGATCAGTTTGTGACCTCTATGTAGGATGAGACGTTATTATTAAGAGTTTGTCCTTTTGCGTTCATGAAGAGGCAAGGACACACTACTGACACTCATATGCTAACAAGACAAGGGAGCAAAAGATGACTGAGGAAAGAAGAAATATGTTTGAGTGCAAATCTTATAATTCCAAGACAAAGGTGAACAGTGTTTAGATAGAGATGAATCAGACAAATATGCTATATGTAGATCTAAACTTTCATTCCCAAAATTTTGAAATGGTTTTTCCATCAAGTTAAAAAAAATAAGTTATCCAAATAGTCACTTTTCTCCTTCTCTCATTGAACATTATGCTTTCATGTGAACATGCTCACTTCACTTCACAGTAATTCTTTGCTTTTTGTATTTTGAAAAAAGACTATTTGAGCATTGTAATATAACCCTGAAAATGAAATGCAACACTTTGATAGTAATTTATTGATTTGTAGTTCTAATTCATGTTGTAAACAAAAATAATTATTTGACATTTGAGATAAAACCAAAATTCTAGAATTTCTTTGTGAAAGAAACATACAGTTCCTGCCCACTGATCAAGCCTTCTTGTTCTGTGGCAATACATAGGCCTGTTCTGTCCAGAATTTTTCCTCTGTGTTGTATTGCCTTCAACTCCCATCTCATGGCGAGGATCCCCAGGTCTTCCTGAGAATGGTACACCACATCCACCTGGAACTCCAGGGCTTGTTATGTCATTACTTGCCTATGTAGAAAGTAGCAGGAGGAATATCAGAAAACCTAAGTATGTTATTTGTTTTGGAAAGATGGACTGTAGTAAGCACAGTTCAGCACCAATGACATACTAAGATCCAAAACCTCTATCCTTCCACTAGGGGAAAGAGGCAAAGTCCTACATCATATCACTCCAATCCCAGCTGTTGAGAATACCTGAAATGGGAGATGGGCAGATGAACCACACCAAATAGCTTGTCTGCTTGCCAACGCAAAGGCTGCCTTCCCTTTTGAAGTTCATCTACCAGTTTTTCACATTTCTGTTCCCCATCCTATCATTACCCAGTTCTGTGACAACCTCCTATATAGATGCTGGCAAATGACAAACATGGCTAGGAAATACAATGTGAAACACTTACAGATTATATATGCGTAGTTGCATAATGAATATCTAAAAAGAAAGCACATTTCTTGACAGAGTGGATTGTAAGAAAGTCCGACAAAGTTAAAGCCAGTCCTACAAAGTCCTGTCTTTCTGCTGCTTTTTACTCTTTTCCTTCCTGTGTTCTTTTTTTTTTTTTTTAACTTTGTCATAAAGCTTTATTAGGTCAACACAGCAAGCCCAGCTCTCTACGTGCTGGTTAGTAGCTGAGGCTATGCCTTTGATATTGGGAGTGAGATCTGACTTACTATATATTTCACTGAAGACTTTTTAAGGTACTATATTTTTTCAGCTAGTAAAAGAGACGATCCCTGCTTTTCAAAGAATGGACGTGTTTTCCACACTCACACTTGTTCTTCCTAGCTGACTGAAATGTAATTCAGACAGCGCTTGAGAAGAATTGCCTTTCTAAAATCCCCACCATCCCTGCAGAGGTGCTTTGGTCCAATTTTAAATAGATGTTCCTGTTCCTTGTTTTGTTCATTTTTAAGGTGCTACTCATTTTAGTGCATCTTCTTTTGCAAATCCCAGAATAAAAAGAAATGTTGCAAGTGCACAAGTCAATGCTGTTTGAAGAGAATGTATTGTAAAATTATCTCTGCATCCTTTTTATACTATGAAAGTGCTGACAGCACTTTGATGTGGAAAGGATGAGATACAGTAATGTGAGGGGCTGCTATGAAAGGAACGACGTGCTTTAAGCTGGAACTGTACAGAGAAACACACAGAGTAATGACAGCTTCACACAACATCTAATTTGATTCCTTCTTTGCACCACAGTGGAATCATTAAACCACAGCCATCTGGTAATGAGCAGGGAGGCTTCTGAGCCGAGGTCACCTTTCTCCCATATTTTTTAAAATTCCCTGAACCCCAGTTATAAAACCATCAATTATCTCCCTTTTTTCACCCCAACATTTTGTCTTTGGCAAATTTACTGTCACATAGAAATCAAATCAAGAAAGGGAAAAAATAGTGCCTGCTTTTGCAATTGAAATTACTTCTAATTTGAAGTAGAAATTTCTTTTATAGATGGGGAAATTAATTACAAATATCCCCCAAAAAAAAAAAAAAAAAAAAAAAGCAGACCTCATTTCCCACATACAGACTCCAACTAACTAAGAAATGCAAAGCTGGAATACTATAGTTTCAAGCAGGAGTAACATTACATACGTGCTTACAGATCGTTGCTCTACCAGCAAGTGACTTGCTGTGTGGGATCCTATTTTGATATTGCTAATTCAAGTTGACAACTGTTGACTCCAATTGTCAAGGGCAAGAAATTTTAAGAGCAGCAGAACTATGTGCTGTACTGGGAAATGGAATGTCATACTCGTTACTACACCGTTCAAGTTTCATATTTGACTGGGTTAATGCTAAAAAGAACAACTTTCCAGATAAAGGCAAATGCTGAATTTTGAATGCTAGAAAAAAATGCAAGTTATTTTTCTATCTGTGAATGTTAGATAGTGAAATATTTCCTAAAGCTCAAAAATTTGTCAGATTATTAATCAGAACAAAATACATCCACTGAATGCATATAATGTGCTTAATGCATAGTGAAAAGGCATGCTGATTAGCTGTGTCATGGCATTCATGTGCTTATATCAAGCACAAAAGACAAGTGGCTCCCCCCTAAGTGTCTGTAACTATCACAAGGCACCTAAAAATTCAGCGTACTTGTTTCATTTTCTTAGAGTTTATTCTTCTACCCTAAAGGTGTGTGCAGACTGGAAAAACTAGATGTGTGGTATCAAAGCTATGAAGATCCATAAAATACTGATTAAGAGAGTAGATCTTTATTTATATTTATTTGAGAAGCCAGTGTATCCTTTAAAAGATTGTTTACATAGATGCTTTTGACAGATAAATTGCAGCACATTTCTTTCATTATTTTTAGGGAATCTAATTAGTTGTAATTCTAATACAGCAAGGAATAATTAAGTTTTTTACTTCAGTGAGATAAAGAATGGACACATTCTGTGACCCAGAATGAGTTTACAATTTCCATGTAAAAAAAAACTTGGAGAACATGTATTGAAGCTGAGGGAGGCTGCAGAATGTCCTATGCAGAGAACAAAGCTGTGTCACAAAGAGAGCTAAGCTTAATTCTGGTGCTGCTCCCACATTTTTTTCTTGGGAACTTGGGAGTACCTAGGACTGCTATGATTTATTTCTTGTACGTGTGTTTTATACTGTTTTCTCTTTCTCGTACTTATCTTCATTCACCCATATCTGTACAACTCAGAAATAACCATATCTGGCCAGCTGCTCGCTTGATCTGAACAACATCATCTAGTTTACTGCATTACTTCTCTGGCACAGATCTTATCACATCACAAGCCTTTTACACTTATTTATCAGTTTGAAATTCTCTGTATAGTGTCCAGATTAGAGTTCAAAGTGCTGGCTTTGACCCCTAAAGCGCCCGGTGGCCTCGGACCTGGCTGGAAATCATCTGTTGTTTAAATTGAGATATACCTGAGAAAACTAGACCACTCTGCTAGGGAGAGCTATTAGCAGGCTATTTTGGGAGACCATGCCTACTATCTAAACTTCCTTCTTCTGTGGTAGATGAAGTCCCAAGCTGTTCCTGTGATAGGTTACTGGAAATTATTTAAAGCAATTATTTGCATATGTATGTCTTTTAATTTCATTTATAAATTTCAACTTATGGCGAACGCATGCAATGGGATGGAGAGAAAGACATAGAATTACCCAATGTTCTGTTAATGATAGAGTTTTTTTCAGGGTTAGACAATACTAGGGCACCAATAAGAAATACTGGAGAGGAACAAATTTTGTTTGTGGAGGAGACAGCTGTCTCGGACCAGCAGAGACTAAGAGTGAGCAAAGCCAGGGGACCAGGGGACCCTGCTAAAGCCAGAAGGTGCCTCAGCTGGGCACTGGAAAATCAGCTGAAGAGTGTGAATGTGTGACTTTGATAGCCTTGCACTTACACTCTCCCAGATTTTCAGTTTTGGTGTGAAATAGTCTATATTGCTAAACATCACAGCATGCTGCAAAGCTCATCTGCCAGTGACTGCGGTATACGGGACTGACGGGGAGACTGCCAGGACAGGGAATTCTTCTTTTCCATTTCATGAATTTTAATTTCTCACTGCTGTATAGGGTAACTGCTGCGTAAGGAAGATGCTCTTACCTTTCATTTTAAATTATTTTGAAATAGTTCTCATTGGTGTGGAGCTCATTATTTCTTGCTTTCCTTACCAGTAAGGTTGGTTACCCCAGGAGAAGACCGACCATTATGGAGCAATGAAGGTCCATGCATGCTTCTCCTGGCTGTTCCTCTCACAAACCCAACCTCAGCCTCTCAGCCACTGTCCCCAGTCCCTTTCTCTTCCTTTGCTAATGAGCTAATTGGCGCTAAATGTTTAGTGCCCATGTTCAAACTTGTAGCATCACTCTTTTACTTAACTATAAAAAATTGCTACTTTTCTGTAGGTAACTGCAACATTAATATACTATCAAGCAGTCAGATTAGATTGAGTATCATATTTTCTGGGAAGATCCACAGTCCAAATTGTCCTGACCATGTATGGTAGGTAATCTGCAGACAGCTCTGGATTATAATTAAATACTTACAAAGCTAGTTTGCAGACTGCAGCCAGAGATTAGTTTTCCACAAAACCCACCCTTTTCTTTTCTTTTTTGCTTATTTGCTCTTATTCTCCGTGGTACTAATAATACATTAAATTCAATTCTATACTGAATGCAAAGATTAGTGAAGGGATTTTTTTCCCCCAGTGGCATCCTTTCCTGTTTTCAAGCCTTTTTTTTTCTCTCTTGCCCTTCCCCTCTCCCTCATGTTCTCTCTGAATGTAAAGGCTCATTGACAGATAAACCGTTGTTTTTTGTTTCCCAATTTGCTTAAAAAAATTCCTCCTTTGAGGATGATGAATTTACTAGATGCTGTGATGATGATTCCTCAGTTTTCCAACAGTCATGATGCTGTCAATCAACTGTTGTGTATTTCTCAGAAAAAGTAATGAAGTAATGATGTCACTGAAAAATGCTAAAAAATTATATCACTTCAGGTTATTATAAAAATCTGTCTCTATGAGATTTACAGGCTATTCATGATTATTTTCATGTGTATTTGATGTATTTTAGGGAAAATGCCTAATAGGCTGTTATTTGTGTTTTTATGACTCTGCTGTAGCTAAGGCTGTTCCTTGTGTGCTGTCTCCTTGTTCTTCTTCACTTCATGCCATCTTTCTTCTCTGCTTATCCACACGCACACAAACAAACAAACAAACAAACACGCAGTGCTTCCTGCTGCCTCCTGGACTGCTGCCAGCTGTCCTCATGTCAACCGGCAAAGGACAAAACCAGCCCAGCAAAAAAGGAACTCTGCGAGAAGCCATGCTCTGCAGCCTTGGCAGACACCGCATCCTCCCTTTCTCCAGAACGCCAGCAAAGGTGTTCTCTACAGGCAGAAGTCTCCATACTGGAAATATTAGAAGAATTCAGCCATATAGTTAACTTTCCATTACTGGGTACAAAATAAGAAAACCAAACTAAACTGTCTTTCGACTCTCCTACAAACCAGCTCTGGCTGCAATGCTTGGCAGAATTTTTATGTTTAGGGATTAATATACTGGTGAATAGTTAATTGACTAATTTTCTTAAACTGCCCCTTCCTAAATAAAAGCTCTTGGGGGCACTGTTTCATTGAGAAAAGAAGGGAGAAAACCTGAGAAAAATAAGATTCTTCTGCCCTCAGAATTTAATTTCCCACAATGATACACGGTGATACTATAGAGAATGATGCATAAGTGATAGAAGCATTCTTGGTCAATTCTGGTGCTTATGAAAAATTCTCAGTGTAAATAACGAATAACTGCATTCAAGGTAATTCATAACTGGAGCTGAGAAGCCATGGAACAATATATTAGGGAATTTAAGAAAGGATTTCCAGAAGTAACAGCTTATTATAGCTATAGGTAGGAGCTGGGGAAAAAATCCTTGTTGTTGCTAACAACTATGTATTGTAGAAAATAACAACAGCTGTTTCACTAGGTAGGGAAAAAATAGGAATACATTTTAATTCCTAGAGAATCCATGCCTGAAAGAAGAAATTCTGAAAATAATTGATTAACAAAACACTCTTTCTCCTGTTAATTCTTACTAGGTAGGGAAAAAATAGGAATACATTTTAATTCCTAGAGAATCCATGCCTGAAAGAAGAAATTCTGAAAATAATTGATTAACAAAATTACAAGCAAATTACCTATGATCCAATGCTTAAAAAAAAAGACGAAAAAACCCCAAACCCTCTAACACTCATTAATGCATACTGGCAGGAACACACACCAAAAAGAAAATCAAATTAGGTTTTCAGGAAACGTTCATGTCCAAAACCAGACTACCAACAAATTTTAGGATTTTATCAAATGAAATTTTTTAGATTACATCTGTACAGTGAACCCAGTTTAAAGCTGAGTCACAGCAGACTTACAGGATGCCTCATCCAAGCAAGAGTTACAGAGCAGGTTTTTTAAAATCTTATTAGTTTTCTTCTTTTTGACCTGTGCTGTTTTTCAGAACTACTGAATCTTAAGTGTACTGAATGGGGTGGGTATTTGTGCTTATTTTCAGCTCTGTTAATTGAGGAGGCTGACTGTCCTTGCTTTAACCTACTTTCTCCGCTGAAGTCATTTTGCCTCATAAGTCCCATGGAGATTTGAGACGCAAAGCCAGTTTATTTCTACAGTAGTCCCACTTTGTTCAGAAATATTGCCAAAGGCTTATTTGGAAACCCTTCTCATAGGAAATAGGAACATTTGGTACTTTGCAAAGACGGTAAGGACTCAACTTAAAATAGAAAGTACAGTTACTAACCTTAAGATGAGTATATTACCTCCCTCCACATTTAAAAACTGAGAAAAAAAAAACATTAAAAACAACAAAAATATTAATATTCATCAGGTATTAAAATATGGTGTGACTCTAGGTATTGATATAATTATTGGTTAATTGCTTGATAGTTATTATATATGACATTTTCTGATACGGACTACTAACCTTAAGATGAGTATATTACCTCCCTTCACATTTAAAAACTGAGAAAAAAAAACATTAAAAACAAACAAACAAAAAAATATTCATCAGGTATTAAAATATGGTGTGACTCTAAGTATTGATGTAATTATTGGTTAATTACTTGATAGTTATTGTATATGACATTTTCTGATACGGACTTGCCACACATTCTGTAGTAAAATGTTAAAGACAATTACCACTTTTTGGTATATTTTTGTGCTGCATTTTATGCCTGAAAATATAGAAGTCTTTTCACCATGACCAAAAAGGATGGGACATTCACAACTGCATATTTTGAAAGAAAAACCTTGATTTTTTACAGATCTGTAAAAAATTGAAGTATGTGTAAGTGTGCTGGCATGCCTCCTGTTAAGTGGGATGCAGAGATGACTGACAGAGAGTCCCACCTGTATCCACACAGGACTTTTTGTGAGCGTGATTGCTTTATGCTTTCAGAAGAGAACAGTTTTATTATTTTATGTCATCCTCCCCAGAGTGAGGACTGAAATCTGTCCGGAAGGATTTTTCTCAGTGTTCAGCTGCAGTCATGGAGTCCCCAGAAGTTTCATGAAGTTTCATGATACTTTACCAGTAACAGGACAGCAAAGAAGTACAACCACACCAGCAGCTGAGGAGCTGAGTTCCTGCCCTGGGTAGCTGAGGGGACCTGTGCACGGCCACAGTGGTGCAGGGAGGAGGCAGTGCTTGGGGTTAGAATTTAACCTTGCAGGGAAAAATAAGGAATCTCTTCCTTGAGTGCAGTGGGATTCTGCCCTTTTGGAAGATCCCACCCATGTCATCAGACAGTCTGTTTCTATCCAGACCATACAGCAAATCTGTTCTGGTACTCCTATTAACAGTTTTATATTTGTTATTTATAGGAGGTCTTAATCAAAACAATAATGCAATTAGTTTGGCATTACTCCATTAGCTGTGCCCTGGTACTTGCAGATCTTTAGACCTGCAGGCCATAATGATAACTAAATCATCAAATAACAGCAAAGTATTCTAGATCCTAAAGTTGCTATAGGACAGCCCTTTGGAGAAATATAGCCATATGCCATAGGAAAACCAGTGCCCATTTTTAGCACAAGCAACGCTGAGATACAAATCACATCACGCAGAGTCAGAGTTAATTAAGTCAGGCACCTACTGTTTGCCTATAGTTTGCAACAGCTATTAATTTGAAGGTCTGCTATAGCGCTAAGAAAAGATAATTAACAAATGTAGCATTTTGTGACATGATGAATGCATTTCTAAAGGGGTTTGCTATGGTGACTTCTTCTGGATAATGCTGCTCTCAGTAAAATTTTAGACAATATACCATAGTAACTTAAAGGGAAAAAATGGTAACAGGTCTTACATCTGTCTCTTGGTAAAGTGGAAAAAGGCCAAAAGCTCTTGCTGCTGAATATACAGTGTGTGCAACGACACTGCAATTGGTAAAACTATCAAATGGGAGCATCAACATTTTGGCAGTTGTTTTTGTTATTTTGAACACATAATTTTGCCAATTTCTATGAAATTGGTTTTTAAATATATAAATTTTTAAACATGACAGAAGCTATATTTTGTTTAAAATCATATTGAATTACATACACGCTCTCACTGTTACTCCAAAGTCATTGTTTATATCTATTTAGTGCATCTCTATTTATTGGCTGAAATATCTTTGATTGAAGTGCTAACTCTTCCATTGCACACCACTAGAAGAAACTTCGATCTAGGGAAAACCAACCAAACAAAAAAAGAGTCTTCTGAGTAGGACTAAGGAACAATTGCTATCTTTGCAATTACAAAGATTAAAATGAGAGACAAGAGACAGAGTCAAGGCTCTGCAGGGACTTAAACCAGCTACAATCACAAGCTGGGGAAGGTTCACTTCCACCTGAACACAAATCTTGATCTCACATAGTGAAGAGCTGTTCTTTAATACAACTAAAATATATCACTTCCAAAAAAAGAATATTGGCCTCATTTTTTGTACAAAACGTAATACTTACTGCAGCACTGGTTGGCTGTTACAGAATTAAGTATTTTAATACAAATATGCTCAAGTTTAGAATTTAATTGTTACTTTTCTTGTTAGTGTACTCTCCTGCTTTTATTTTTTCAGTTATGTTAGTTATGTATATAATAAATAATATAATCTTACTATAATGTAAATAATATAATCTTCCCATTATTGTTACTGTGTTTAAACTCTGAAGAAAATCTTTTCAAACAACCTTCTAAGTTTTTAAATCTCTGTTGAGATTAATTTACATAGCTGGATATGCTGCAAGATCCAGGCGCTCCAAGGGGTGCTCAAAGTCCTGCCAATATCTGGATGTTGTGTCATGACATTAGGACCGTTAGATTTATCAAGAAACTGAAGAAATTCAGAAGAAGTAATTAATATACATATTTTTAACATTTCACATCCACTGAACATAAGGCAAACTATATATAGTCAGGTCCTTTCCAGTACATCATGATACAACATCTACCCTAGTGGATTTATGCTTTAATCTCACATGAGATTAATTGCAGGCAGTCACCAGCTCCAGTCAGACAGTACCTTTCCTTCTGCGTTGCCGCAGAGATGACAGATGAACACAACCTCCAAATGCCAGTTCAGTAGCTGAGAAATAGTTACGCTAACTTGTCTTTTAGATAAAGGCTTGAGTGGCTGCTTCTGCTCAATGAAATAATCATTAAAACATAGCAGAAAAGTGACAGAAGGAACAGGGGCCTATTTTTTTTTTTTCTTTTAACTGTTGTGAAGGATAAACTATGGGAAGAACACACAGTTTCCGTTTCTAGCTTGGAAAAGGGAAGTTGAAGAATGGTCTAACCATCTAGGCACATTTTTAGAAGTATGTAACAATTTAATACAGGACAAAATTTAGATGGAATTTCCAGTATGGATGGAATATTCTTGTTTCTGATATCTTTACAGTCATGTTCCCTTTCTATTTAAGGAGCAAAATTTGAGTAAAATTATATATTAAGATTTCAGTAAGTGGAGTACATCACGTAAGCTTTGCAAGCTTAGCAAAGAATGTGGACACAACCCTGAAACCATTAGCCAGTGCATTATGCAGTACAATCACTGGTTTAATGCAGGTAGGCCAAAAGAAAAGTGCATTTATCACACCCTGTCCTGTGGCTTCTGGGCACAAACACACCTTCTGGCCCTGAACGCCGCGTCCCCAGGAGGGGGCTCTACTGTCCCAGCTCTGCAGAATAGCAAGAGAGATTTTTTTCTTTAAAGGCCAGGAGATATAAAAATACTTCACAGAGGCTAAAAAAAAAATCAGTACAAAGAAACAAAAACATAACTGAAAGAGGTTTAGTTGCTAAGAAAGGATTTTAGTTACTAAATAAGCTAAGGCTGCCAAATGATGACACAGTTCATGGTATAGCCTCAAAATTTTAGACATATTTATTCTAACTTCAGGGGGCTGGATGCAGAGTAACACCTTGGTTTGATGAGCTCTCATTGCTCTGGAAAAGAACCAGCATTCTTCTGCAATGTATAAGTACAAAGTGAAATTAAGGACAGAAGAACAGCAGTTCACACAGACCAGAGCGACCTGTACCCACAGAGCTACCTCTGGCTTCAGACCACACTACTAAACAGGAATGACTTCGAACAAACAAATAAATATTAGCAATGGTAATGAGCAAAACCTGAGAGTAAAAAAAGATATTTTTTAATGCCAATCTGCATTTGCTGTGCCCTCCTTTTCTAAATAATATGTTTACTCTGTCTGTTACTTTCAGGGTAGAAGGTGCCTGAAGGGACAGGAATTGTTTCCAGACCTAGAAGCCGGTCGAAGAAGAGCATTGCCACAAAATGAAAAGACAGGAAATCCTAGCATACTGACTGGGAACCTGCTTTAACCAGGGGCTGAGCAGATTTTTTACTATTATGAGAAGCAGATGAGAGACTGTCATTAAAAAGAATAGAAAACATATGTGATGTGTTTTCACAGAGTGAAAATAGTGTGGAAGTTCCACATATGATCATGCCTACACACTGAGCTCATGGGGATAGCTTTGCTTTGATGATGGTTCCAAACAAGCGAGGAGTCTGCTGGCGTTTTCTTGGAAAAAATAAAATTTGTGATGGAGTGTCACCAATGTCACCCATTTGTGGTACTAAAATGAGTTAATATTGTAAATCCATGATCTTCTGACATTTATTAAAATATAACAGTGATGGGACATCACAGCATAGACAGTAGATCCCACTGAAACAGCAGTAATTACATGATGTAAGAGCTTCCATCTTTCAATCTCTCTCTCACGTGTTGCTTCTTAACTCCCTGTAGCAGAGATTACTGCTGCCACAAACAAGGCAGCAGGATGGATTGCGTGGCCACATCCCACTCCGCTTCCAAACAAATTCAGCTTTGTTGTCTCGGGCCTCCTTTGCTGGCTGCACTCCTCTCGCTTCCCTGACCTCCTACCGAAACCACGGAGGATGCGATTTCTTGTGTCAGCTGAGGCATGGAGTAATGTCCTAGGGCTGGCGCATTGTAACAGCTATCTAGAAATACAGTCTAAGCCTTACACAAAATTTTAATTCTACAGCATGCTAAAGGTCACACTGATTAACTTGAATGGGAACTAGCTGTGTATAAATGCCGGACTCCTAATAAAGCAGGCAGGGAAACCGGTCTCCAATCCATCATTCTGTGATTCATTAATGAAGCGATATTAACTGCAAAGAATCAGCTACCAGAATGAGGAGCTGCTATGGTTGCTTTTCCAGTAGTACATTCAGTGAGCTTCTAGATGCAAACCCTTGTTGCTTATTTGCAGAAGACTGGGAGTTGACGGAGCTACGGCTGCTTATGCCAGGAGAAGCATCAGTCCAGGGAGCGCAGCATGTGCACGATTTTTAACTTGTATCATTTCAAGCACAATGACAAAATCTGCCATGGGAAAACAACATCACTAAAACTATGTTTCCTGTGGCTTACTAATGGAGTATTCATGCACAACATTAAGCTGATGAATATGAATTTGTTGGACACATTATCCTTTCTCCCTTTGTGCAGGTTTCAAAGATTATAATTATGTTTGGTTTAATTGCTATTAGTCTCAGTTGAATTGTCACTGCTTTCAGCATTTTCAGTATGTAGAAACTGATATTTTAAATTTGCCTTATCTGAAGGCACAACTTCTCATGTTGATTTAATTTTGTATGAATTGGGTGTTACTGTATTTTAAGGCCTGATCTATCATTGTGCTCACTTAAAAAAAGGAGAAGCATTCTGTGTTGATTATTGCTGTCCTAAATACACATAAAGCTACTTGACATGAGTTAATTCGTATACCAGAAGTGATGTGATCCTGCTAGCCTACCTGTAGCACTGTGCTAACCTAATGAAACAAGGCGTATCAGACAGCACGAATTTCAACTTAGTGTGGCTGTATGGGTTCTGGTACCAGAACTAGCTCATTTAGAGTTAACTTAGCTCATGCATCTCCAGTCACCTTGCACTGCGCAGTAGACGTGCCCTGAGATAACTCAGAAACTCATATAAACCCATGTGAATGTAATCTACAAAGAACTCCAGTTAAAGCACTCTCATGCAGTTTATTCCAGTATGTGTTTATTTAATAACAATCATGAATTACTCTTGCTTTTATGCAGTTTACTGGAACTGGGGTGGTCAGGTTTCAGTGCAGGGTTGAACTGAGTCCTGCCATGCCCTGACTGGGTGAAGGTGCTCTTACCGGGGGACCTTTGCACGTGGGGCAGCCCTCCGAGTACTCTGGGATTACTTGTGCATAGATGTAGGACTGATGATTGAGTATACACTTCTTCAGGGATATTTTTTGTGTGTTTGTTTCTTGTGTGTTTTTGTCTTTGGGTTTGGGGATTTTTTTCAGACTCCATAATCATGCTCCATTCTAATTGCAACAATTTACTTCAGACTGAGATGGAGATAAGAGGTCCTAGCCATCTCTTACACTCCTGCAGGGTGATTAGGATTGCGGCAGTTAGATGCTTCGTTCACCACAACCACAGAGGTCCGAGTGCTTCCTAAGCAATTCAGAAGACCCAAACACTGAGCAAGCAGCTGTGCCAGACACACCAAGCAAGTGGATGCACCTGAATTCGTCCTACTCTCTGCAAGTCAGAAACCGCAGTCATTGCTCTACTTCAGACTCCGTACATTTGGGATATTGAGTGTAGTAGATTGAAAAAGGCTGGTCTGGGTTATTCAACTGCACTGCTGCCTGCTCCTTAAAGCATTCACTCGGGAAGTGCAGGCTTTGCACACACATGGCTTTTCATAGAATTAAAACTTACATCTCTTAAAGCACGTCACCAAACCACAAAACTAGACTGACTGTAATACTGAAGGTATTCTCCATCCACCCTGATGAGGAATAAAATGTAAGGGTGACGCACTGCAGAAAACGGACTGCAAGATGAGCAGACCAGAGAAGAAATGAGCAGAAGGGAGCTTCACTCCGTAATCCAATAGTAAAAGCATTAACTTAGGGCAAGAGAAAGGGAAAACCCCACTTCACTGCTTCCATTCAGTATTAAACTGCCCTTTCACTTTCTTGTTGAATGAATCTCAACTTCCCAGCCCTAGCTCCGCTTTCAGAGAAACTGAAGAGTGTAATTTATGTTGCCCTGTGTTATTCAGCTGCTTTTGATACATAAACTCATTTTTCAGTTGTCTCCTGGCGAAGGCACCTCGGAGCAGACTGTTTATTTCCCATCCCTGTCCTCAGGCTCCCCCTGAGGTGGAGGCCCAGCTGCCCATGTTTGCTCTCCCAGGGCGTTTGGAGGGACAGCCTGAGCGATGGTACATGCACCATCAGCCACAGGACGTCCTTCTCGAGAGATGCTGCTGCCACATTGATGCCATATGCCTTTTTATTTGATGACACCTGTTCACACAGTGTGAGTCAGGAAGAAGATTACTTTCACAGCAGAATGGGAAACCATAGAGAGTTCACGGGCAGGCAATGTTGTATTTGCAGTGGGTTCACGGAACATGTAGTGAAAGCATTTAACAATTCATATTGTCAGAATTTGTATAACTGTACAGATACATCCTAGTTTCAGTCTCCTGTGTAAGTGCCACAGTTGCAAATCATTTTGAAAGCCAAAAAAATCAGATTCTGTAGTTAAAATTTAGTTATAAGCAGAAAAAACATCATGTACTTTTCCCAATTATTATTGTTTAACATATCTTATCCCTGCATTTGTTTTGATTTGGGATTTCTTGCTTTATTGAGTATCCATCTTAGTATTGCAAAGTGAATGTGAAAGTTGACTTTTATGACTTTGTAAATAAAAATAGCTATTATCTCTGGAGTACATAGTATTTATTTTGGATATAATGCACAATTTCATCAACTTACTGCTGCATTTTGGAAAAGTTTGAGAATATATTTGTACTCATTTAGTAAACACTTCAAGTGCCTGAGAGGAAAGACTAGCACCTATTTTAAATCAAAGGGTATTTGAGTTAAAATGCTGCATATCATACACAGTCATCTCAGTCATGGGCTGATGCTCCCCTCCTCTCGCTCTTCTGTGGGATCATATACTTGGACAGAAGAGCGGAGCAGACACCTTAAATCTTGGTGGCTAAGTCTTAAACTGCTGCACCCCATTAACCAGCCTTAGTCTGTCAAGTGTGTTGGGATTTTTCTGTTGAACACTGAGGATTTAAGCCTTTAATACCTGTTGCAATGAAAGGAGTGTTACAGGTGTGTTACAAGATGTGACAAAACAGAAGTACTGTAATGTTCAGTAAAGAATAAATAAGTTAAGAACCTTACCAAAGAATGAAAAAAAAAACAACTTGTAGCATTTTCCAACTTTGAGAAATTTTTATTAAATTGAGTTCATAGTTTTAAAAATTAACGTTACCAGAAAATATTTAAAAAAAACAAACTACAAATATTGATTGCATTGCATTCATATGGTTTCATCCTCAAAAGAAAAAAAAATTACACAAAAACTGTAATCAAATATAAACTAGATCTCAAAACCCCCAACACACCCCAGGAAACTGTGTTTTCTGTGTTGTTTTACAAAAGGGTTCTCTGATTAGCGAGGAACATTAGGAATTAGCCCAATATATCATGGCAAGTCATTGGCAAAACTGGAAAAACAACTCAGGAGAAAACCAGGTATTTCATTCTCACAGCCAGGAATGTGGTACCATTAAGGATCAGAGGAATATGTAATTTAAGAACACGTGGGAAGAAGTAGGAGGAAAAGGCAAGTCGTATCCCTGAGCAGAATACAAGAAACAAGACTTTATAAAGCAGGGGGCTGGACTCCTGTTTGAACAAAATTGAAGAAGTATGCAGGATTCTTTGTCTTGTGTCCTTCTGTCTGCATGAAGCAGTTAAACAAAAGAGTAGCTACGAAAACTACAAGTCAACTGACCTAAAGAGAAAGGAGTGCTGGGAGTGTTTGGATGTTTCAGCACTGAAATCAAAAACGGGGCTTCTAATGCTTTGAGAGATTTCGGGGCAAGGTGTGGAACCAAGCAATTGTCAAGTTAGCTGGGACACTCAAGTACCCATGAAGGAACGTGACTCAGGTTTAATCTTAGAAATTTATTTATTGCTTCATCAACAGTTTCTATTATTGAAATTTTATAGTTTAAAAGAATAAAATTAGTCTTTTACCTATGCAATATTTCGTCAAATAAAAAAAAAAAACCAAGCCAAAAAAACACCCCCGTCTCCAGGTAACCTGGTAAGTACAACATGAGAGTAAAGTTCTTTCATGAGTGGTAAACTGCAAATCTAGGGATTCCTTCTGTAAAACCTGCAGTCTCTCCTAGCAGGCAATAAGCAGTGTTCCTCAGAAAGCAGTACAAACATTGCCAAACACCCTGTGTCCCCAAGAATCACACCTTCAGAGAGCAGAAACCAGAGATGCTCTTCATAAGCTGTTGTTAATTGAAAGCAAAGGTCGAGCAGGCAGTATGAAAATAGTGCTGCCATGGGAAAGTGAGGGACAGGTAAGAAGAAGGACAATAAAGGCACTATTGAAATTGCAGGCAAGTATATGCTTTGCAAATCCCAAAAAGTATCTCTAGAAATTATCAGGAATTTGGACTGTAGGCTCCAAAACTGTAGTAAACAACCTCTTAGCTATGAGTTTGAGCCAAACTCCCCTCTTTTTATATTAAAAGGAGATGTATCTGTGTTTTGAACATGGATCTCATTATTACTAGTGACCCTACTAAAACAGAGATGGTGCATTGGTTTAGGAAAGAAAAGTAAGAGGCAGCATTGTTTTAGGAATGCTAAGAACAGATAACAGCAGAATCGAAACAAATATTTGGAATTCATAATAATATGTCAAAGCAATTGATTATGTATGTAATCTATTCTCTCCTTTGCATATTTTGTAAGCCAACTAGATGTGTTCATGAAAACCAGAACTTCTTCACAAAGCACCAGTGACAATGGACTCTTAATGGCATCCACTTACTTTTGCAGAATGAAATGCTATATGGTATGACTACATGAAATTTACGATAATTAAAATGTTTTCCTATATTTGAATCAAAAAAATCCCACACATTTACTAATATATAATCAATGTGAGCATAAATGTTGGGGAGGAATGGTGCTTTTAAATTATAGCATTTCACAACACCTGGTTATGTGATATAACGTCCTCATGTCACTGGTAATCATCCGCATGATAGAACCTGGTGGTAGAATCAATCCCTATTTAAAGTGACGCATAATTACGGTAACATTTGTAAGCTATATAACTAAGCTTATCCTTTAACCTTAGACAATATGCAAGTCAAACATAAAAAAAAAATCCATAAGCAATTAAGCATTAAGGCCCCAATCAAAGTCATCATGCTAAGCCCTTGCTGTTTACAAGATCACAGCTGTTAGGCCCCAGCTTTGCAAATTCATCAGCCCCACGCTTTACTTCAAGCAAGAATCAGATACAGAGGATCTTGTAGTCCTGATTTTGCAAAGCAATCCACAGGGTGCAATGAGGAGGTGGTTTGCATCACTGGGATTTAAAAACATTTTGTTTCAGTACAAATAGCCTTGTCCCGAGATAATTCTCACAAAATAAATACTTTATTTCCATATTGATGAGAATGAATAAAATGTGATGTGTTAAACATGTAAGCACAACTAAATTTTTAATACTCTCCTCTACTGCTCTATATGCATGTATTTAAGCAATGATAAATCTGTAAGAGCATGTACACATTAAAGTGTCCTTGTTATTAAGAGTAACAAATAACCTCATCCTTTCAGTAACTACCTTCTTTTTAATCAACATCTTAATCCTCAAAAAGCAGAAGCCTTGTTTCATTCCCACAATGAGAACTGACACACACGGGTATACATAAAGCACTAATAGAAGAATGAGACTGCTGAATAATAAAGGAAGCGAATCAGTGTCCTGAAAGGTCATTTAAAAAATGTTAGCTGTTCCCAGGACTGCATGTAAGCATAAGTTGTTGTGAACAAGAAAAAAAATCTGAGATTCCTGATAGTAAATAATTTTTAGAAAGTAGCAAGAAGACACTGAGAACTATCTTTTCCAAAAATAGTACTGAGCTTAAAATTCGTAGTCTAAGCAATAAATGTTACAGAAGACGACAATGGAAGATTTCCAAAAACTCTGTATTGAAGGAATTTTCCTCAAAAATCAGCACTGAACAGGACTTCTACTTCCCACGAGGTTTCTTACAGAACTTTGAGTCATAAATTTCAGAATAGTATTTTTTTTTTTAATTAAACATCTTCATTTTGCTTTCTTCAGTTTACCATTTTGATTTCAACGTTTATTCCATTCTTTGTGGTATGTTGAATTAGCTGGTTTTCTGCAACATTTCAATAACATTTTCCTATTGTTTCAGGAACTAATGCATCTCTACTTTGTTCCCCCATGCATCCTGTTCCCCCCACACTGGTGGTGTTTCGTTTGTGGGACTGGCCAGCACCACAACACAAAGAGGAGATTAGGCCCTTACGACCCAACTGTCTTAGTCATCCTACACCTGAAGTGCGCGGTTCAGCTATCCAGTCCCTTCTTGCTTTACCAAATGTTCGGGAGGACTTGAGTTTTGCAGGTTTTAGGACCGCAGTCACTAAAATCTGACTCAGATTGGCTCATCAACCTGGAGGACCAAGGGAATGTGTCACGGCTGCCAAACGTGGCAGAGGAAGGCTACACGACGTTAGGCACAACCAGGTGTCCCCCAGCATCTGGGCCACACACCTGGCCACCTGGGCTGCCCCGAGGGCTTGAGAGAGGGCAAGGACTCTACAGTACTGTGGAAGATACCTCCCTCTTGACAGCTACCTTGTTGTCAGAAAGTAAAGGAGCTGTTTTCCATGCCACAGCTGAAGCACATGATTGAGGGTGCAGGTCTCACAGGAGGGGAGGAGGGAACAGCAGTAAGACACGTGAAATGACACGCTTTCACCCCCTGGACCTTGCAGAGATGCTGCAGGGAAATACCTGCTGCTCGCAGGAAACAATCTTGTGGATTAGGTCTATGAATATCATAGTTGAGCAAATTTCAGCCGTGGGAGGAATGCAGGGAATGCAGTAACAGATAACACTGTATTTTTGGCTGTGAGTCAGCATAAGGCCAACATACGCTTCAGCTCATCAGAATTACTCTGCTGTTGATGCGTTTCTCCGTTCTGTCTGTAAGGGGAAATTGTAAGCAGCATTTTTCCAGAATGGCTCCCACCGCGTTGCCACCTTCTTCCCCTCAGCAAGTGCTGTGTCCCAGGACGTATGCACGCACAGGGACTGGCACGTGGACGCTGGTGGCCAGCAGCGCAGCAGTAATGCCACACGGCTCGGTTACAGATGTCCCTGCAGAAACCATCTGGCTCTTGGCTGAATTAATGCCTTTCTGACCCTGATCTGCTGTGTCCCCTAGAGTTTATTTTCATTATCTCACAAGAGCTGAAAATGAACCGTAAGCACTTTAAGACCTTAGATGGCTCTTTCCTTCCCCCTCCCCGCCATGCATTTAATTACTTTCCACTACCCAAACAAATTTGTGCCTATAATAAGCCTCAGGCCCTCTGTTAGTGTGAATTACTACCACTGCTAACTTAAAACTTTTAGAGGCCCAAAAACCTCCCTATAATAAGCAGGTATCCTAACAGAATTGTAACTTTCAACAGGGTATAACGTATTATGGACGTCCTGGACGTATTTCAAGTAATGTTTAACGAGCAGCACATCTGTATGTGACAGAAGTGTGCGCTTGAGGCACCATCCCTGGAGGTATTCAAAAGACGGGTTGATATAGTGCTTAGTGACATGGTTTAGTGATGGTTTTTTTTTTTATCAGTTAGGTTGATGGTTGGACCAGTTGATCTTAAAGGTCCCTTCCAATCTAGACTATTCTATGATTCTGTAGGTGTTATTCAAGGTGCAAGTGCATTAAATCCAGGCAGTAAATTCACGTTTTACAGAGATGCTGGAAGACTTTCAACGGTGTTTCTTCTTTCAGGAAAGAGAGTCAAGTGCTTGTTTGCTGCTATCGTTATGTCTGACATGAACCTCATACAGGTAGCAATGAGATTGTTTTATCTGAGACGCCTTCACCTGAGAGTAAGTCAGCACTGGAGGAGTGCAGGCTGGACTGAAAGAAGCAACACACCCGCTATACAGCTGCTCACCTAGAAGTCAGTCAATTAGTTATCGGCTTATTTACCGTTGGGGGTTTTGTTTCCCTGCAACAACAAGCATTTTTAGTCTAAATAACAGACTAAACGGAAATAGCGCGGACGAGACGCACGACCGCCGCTCCCTGTCCGCGCCGTGGCCAGGCCCGCAAGATGGCGGTGGGCGGCACTGCAGCCACACTACATTTCCCGTCGTGCAGCGGGGCCCGGGCGGCCGGAACCTCGCGCAGCTCGCGGAGCTGGAGCCGCTTACGTGCGCGCGCTGAACGCCGCCGCTGGGCGGGATTTGGACTCAGCGCGTTCATTGCGCGCCGCGCTCCGCCGGAAGTGGCGTCGTTACGGGCAGTGCGCGACGGCGGGCGGTAGGTGCGGGTCTGGGTGGGCCGCGGGCGGTGGGTGAGGGCCCTCCCGTGGGCAGGGCGGCCGGTCACTCTGCCTCCCTCCCCTCCTTCCCTGCGGGAGTCGCGGGCGGTCCATGGCGCCGCTCACCGGCGCGGTCCGCCCGCGGGTTGGGTGGTCGCGGCCTCCTCTCCCGGGTCGCAGCTCGGCGGCGTGTGGGGAGGCGCGGGCCGGGAGGTAGCGCAGCCCCGGGGAGAGCTGGGGGGCTGGCCGGGGCCGGGGCTGGGCGCCCTGTGGCTAGGCCTGTGAGCTGGGCCTCGGCATCCCCTGCCGCGGCCTTCCCACAGGGCTGGCGACTGACTGTGCCGAGTGGCCGCGGCGGTGGGGCTGGTGGACTCCCAGCTGCCCTGTTACAGCCTTTATCGTTACGGCAGGTGCTGTGTAACCTTAAGAGAGCTGACCAGGGTTGGGGGGGCTGTTTGTTTGCTTTAAGGAGTTATGCAAGCATAGCTTCAAGAAACAAAAATGCAGGTGTCGGCACCGTGTGCATTAGAAAGTTTTTGATAGTTTTCTTTATGTTATAGGTGAAATGCCTTTCATGTTCTGAACTCCACCTTGGTTTGTCCCATTGCTGTGTATTCAGAACTTCATTAAAAGTAGGAAGTCAACATGAAGAGCAGAGTAACGCAAGTAAATGTAAGTGTTCCTAAACCTAAATTATGGGGTTTGTTTATTTCCTTATTAAGGGTGACTGGGTTTGCAGTTGATGTTGTGTTAAATAAAACTCCCTCAATGTAAAGTAAACAGTATCTGTAATTGACAGCAACTGTTTAGAAGAGAAATATTACTATGAAGTCAGTGAATTACTGTTGTCCTAACAGTGAAAGTTCTGAACATTACTAGTATGTAATGATAAAGTAATTGATGAAAAGTGACTGAATGAATGATGGCTCAACAACAAATGTGGAGGAATGGAGGAAAGAGGCATTGAAAAATTTCGTTGTAACAGTGATGTTAAAATGAAAAGATAGACAGGAAGTAGCAGTTAATGTGGCAACTGTATTTTTTACTGTGAAAGTTAAAGCTTTCTGTTTTAAAAGCTGTGTGGCATGTTTCTGAGTGGATGGGAATGATTTGTAGGAATGCAAGAAAAAAAATTTGGGTTAAAATTACTGTTCTAAAATGATGGTTTAGAAATCTCACATTTGTAAAGTACACTAAATTTGGGACAGGTTAGTGGAGCAATGTTCTTCTAATACGCTGTCTCAAATATCTGCCTGTGTTTCTAGGGTTCAACCCTACATAGGCTTCTTCATTCTTTTGGTTCCAACTTTTCTGACTGAAGTGTTTTTTAATAGAGATCTTTGAAGGATAGTTTGATATCTTCTCATATCTTCCCAAACTGGTGGTTATGGTAATGTGCCCTCATCTGTCAAAATAAGCCAAATAATTGTCAAGTGAAAGCAGTTCATTGGGACACTTCCTGTTAATAATTTTGATCAAAATGGACATGGAAGAAGACTAACTTGAGGCAGAAAGAGTGGTCACAAAGAGCTGAGGGTGACAAGTTCCTCAGCAAACATAGCTCCTTTTGCAACAAGACATGGGAACTACCAAATACAGAGACATCTGTAACATTGTTTTATTTCTGTGACCACTTGTCTTTTTGGGTCTGCTTGGGCAAAGACAGGTGTTGTAGAACTCATGAGAATGGATCATCCTAAAAGGACCCCGCTTCTCCCATGTGTTAAAGACTGTTCAAATACAGTAACTGTTCTGTATTTTTCAGCGATTTTTATTGCCAGTTGCTTGGAAGTTTAGGATACAGTTTTGTGTTATGTTATTTTGGGGGAAAAACCCAACAACTTAAGGACCTTGAATGATTTCAGTGATGTGCTATATATATAAGGTATAGTCTCACAAATGAGTATTGAAAGGGGAAGAAAACCATGGTGAAAATAGAGGAATTTCTTGTACTAGCTTTGCCATCAAAAGTAACGCTACTGGAATTAAATTGTCGGATGGATGTTCTTTTGTAGGGATGCATGCTCCCAGTAAATGATGCAATGCATTTGTTTTGTACCATTATCTTGGCTTAAGCAAGATCATACTGGGAATAATTTTAATACAGTGTAACACATACCCTAGAGAAAGCTATATTCTAGAATATGGTACAGTGGTGTCAGAAATACACATATGTATATTTATGTGTATGTGCACCAATTTGAGTGAGAGCAGTCAGCCTATTGGTAGGACAATGCACATAATCATTGTCTTGCTATTATTTCTTTAGGAAGCCTCAGTCGGTGTTGATTTTACTTGCATAGCTCACTCTAAACACCACACTTGCCATTTAGTAAGGATAGTTTTCTTTCTAGTTAAGTTTTTGGAGATCATTGGGTATAAATGTCTGGGGTCTGCTTATGAAGGAGATGCCTTTGTGTTCTGCTGACCAGCAGATTTAACTGGTTCTTTGATGGGGCAAAAACTAGCATGTAAATGGACCAAATCCCACTTCAACAGATGAGTTGAGCATTTCTGCAAAAAGTTCCATCGAGGTGCATAAGCAAGCCCTTGTGTTGAGGGTAAGGACTCAACTTAAAATAGAAAGTACAGTTACTAACCTTAAGATGAGTATATTACCTCCCTTCACATTTAAAAACTGAGAAAAAAAAACATTAAAAACAAACAAACAAAAAAATATTCATCAGGTATTAAAATATGGTGTGACTCTAGGTATTGATATAATTATTGGTTAATTGCTTGATAGTTATTATATATGACATTTTCTGATACGGACTTTGCCACACATTCTGTAGTAAAATGTTAAAGACAATTACCACTTTTTGGTATATTTTCGTGCTGCATTTTATGCCTGAAAATATAGAAGTCTTTTCACCATGACCAAAAAGGATGGGACATTCACAACTGCATATTTTGAAAGAAAAACCTTGATTTTTTACAGATCTGTAAAAAATTGAAGTATGTGTAAGTGTGCTGGCATGCCTCCTGTTAAGTGGGATGCAGAGATGACTGACAGAGAGTCCCACCTGTATCCACACAGGACTTTTTGTGAGCGTGATTGCTTTATGCTTTCAGAAGAGAACAGTTTTATTATTTTATGTCATCCTCCCCAGAGTGAGGACTGAAATCTGTCCGGAAGGATTTTTCTCAGTGTTCAGCTGCAGTCATGGAGTCCCCAGAAGTTTCATGAAGTTTCATGATACTTTACCAGTAACAGGACAGCAAAGAAGTACAACCACACCAGCAGCTGAGGAGCTGAGTTCCTGCCCTGGGTAGCTGAGGGGACCTGTGCACGGCCACAGTGGTGCAGGGAGGAGGCAGTGCTTGGGGTTAGAATTTAACCTTGCAGGGAAAAATAAGGAATCTCTTCCTTGAGTGCAGTGGGATTCTGCCCTTTTGGAAGATCCCACCCATGTCATCAGACAGTCTGTTTCTATCCAGACCATACAGCAAATCTGTTCTGGTACTCCTATTAACAGTTTTATATTTGTTATTTATAGGAGGTCTTAATCAAAACAATAATGCAATTAGTTTGGCATTACTCCATTAGCTGTGCCCTGGTACTTGCAGATCTTTAGACCTGCAGGCCATAATGATAACTAAATCATCAAATAACAGCAAAGTATTCTAGATCCTAAAGTTGCTATAGGACAGCCCTTTGGAGAAATATAGCCATATGCCATAGGAAAACCAGTGCCCATTTTTAGCACAAGCAACGCTGAGATACAAATCACATCACGCAGAGTCAGAGTTAATTAAGTCAGGCACCTACTGTTTGCCTATAGTTTGCAACAGCTATTAATTTGAAGGTCTGCTATAGCGCTAAGAAAAGATAATTAACAAATGTAGCATTTTGTGACATGATGAATGCATTTCTAAAGGGGTTTGCTATGGTGACTTCTTCTGGATAATGCTGCTCTCAGTAAAATTTTAGACAATATACCATAGTAACTTAAAGGGAAAAAATGGTAACAGGTCTTACATCTGTCTCTTGGTAAAGTGGAAAAAGGCCAAAAGCTCTTGCTGCTGAATATACAGTGTGTGCAACCACACTGCAATTGGTAAAACTATCAAATGGGAGCATCAACATTTTGGCAGTTGTTTTTGTTATTTTGAACACATAATTTTGCCAATTTCTATGAAATTGGTTTTTAAATATATAAATTTTTAAACATGACAGAAGCTATATTTTGTTTAAAATCATATTGAATTACATACACACTCTCACTCCAAAGTCATTGTTTATATCTATTTAGTGCATCTCTATTTATTGGCTGAAATATCTTTGATTGAAGTGCTAACTCTTCCATTGCACACCACTAGAAGAAACTTCGATCTAGGGAAAACCAACCAAACAAAAAAAGAGTCTTCTGAGTAGGACTAAGGAACAATTGCTATCTTTGCAATTACAAAGATTAAAATGAGAGACAAGAGACAGAGTCAAGGCTCTGCAGGGACTTAAACCAGCTACAATCACAAGCTGGGGAAGGTTCACTTCCACCTGAACACAAATCTTGATCTCACATAGTGAAGAGCTGTTCTTTAATACAACTAAAATATATCACTTCCAAAAAAAGAATATTGGCCTCATTTTTTGTACAAAACGTAATACTTACTGCAGCACTGGTTGGCTGTTACAGAATTAAGTATTTTAATACAAATATGCTAAAGTTTAGAATTTAAGTGTTACTTTTCTTGTTAGTGTACTCTCCTGCTTTTATTTTTTCAGTTATGTTAGTTATGTATATAATAAATAATATAATCTTACTATAATGTAAATAATATAATCTTCCCATTATTGTTACTGTGTTTAAACTCTGAAGAAAATCTTTTCAAACAACCTTCTAAGTTTTTAAATCTCTGTTGAGATTAATTTACATAGCTGGATATGCTGCAAGATCCAGGCGCTCCAAGGGGTGCTCAAAGTCCTGCCAATATCTGGATGTTGTGTCATGACATTAGGACCGTTAGATTTATCAAGAAACTGAAGAAATTCAGAAGAAGTAATTAATATACATATTTTTAACATTTCACATCCACTGAACATAAGGCAAACTATATATAGTCAGGTCCTTTCCAGTACATCATGATACAACATCTACCCTAGTGGATTTATGCTTTAATCTCACATGAGATTAATTGCAGGCAGTCACCAGCTCCAGTCAGACAGTACCTTTCCTTCTGCGTTGCCGCAGAGATGACAGATGAACACAACCTCCAAATGCCAGTTCAGTAGCTGAGAAATAGTTACGCTAACTTGTCTTTTAGATAAAGGCTTGAGTGGCTGCTTCTGCTCAATGAAATAATCATTAAAACATAGCAGAAAAGTGACAGAAGGAACAGGGGCCTATTTTTTTTTTTTCTTTTAACTGTTGTGAAGGATAAACTATGGGAAGAACACACAGTTTCCGTTTCTAGCTTGGAAAAGGGAAGTTGAAGAATGGTCTAACCATCTAGGCACATTTTTAGAAGTATGTAACAATTTAATACAGGACAAAATTTAGATGGAATTTCCAGTATGGATGGAATATTCTTGTTTCTGATATCTTTACAGTCATGTTCCCTTTCTATTTAAGGAGCAAAATTTGAGTAAAATTATATATTAAGATTTCAGTAAGTGGAGTACATCACGTAAGCTTTGCAAGCTTAGCAAAGAATGTGGACACAACCCTGAAACCATTAGCCAGTGCATTATGCAGTACAATCACTGGTTTAATGCAGGTAGGCCAAAAGAAAAGTGCATTTATCACACCCTGTCCTGTGGCTTCTGGGCACAAACACACCTTCTGGCCCTGAACGCCGCGTCCCCAGGAGGGGGCTCTACTGTCCCAGCTCTGCAGAATAGCAAGAGAGATTTTTTTCTTTAAAGGCCAGGAGATATAAAAATACTTCACAGAGGCTAAAAAAAAAATCAGTACAAAGAAACAAAAACATAACTGAAAGAGGTTTAGTTGCTAAGAAAGGATTTTAGTTACTAAATAAGCTAAGGCTGCCAAATGATGACACAGTTCATGGTATAGCCTCAAAATTTTAGACATATTTATTCTAACTTCAGGGGGCTGGATGCAGAGTAACACCTTGGTTTGATGAGCTCTCATTGCTCTGGAAAAGAACCAGCATTCTTCTGCAATGTATAAGTACAAAGTGAAATTAAGGACAGAAGAACAGCAGTTCACACAGA
The DNA here is from genome assembly GCF_001431845.1 of Calidris pugnax. Taxonomy (NCBI): domain Eukaryota; kingdom Metazoa; phylum Chordata; class Aves; order Charadriiformes; family Scolopacidae; genus Calidris; species Calidris pugnax. Next base: position 11,976,087 of record NW_015090990.1, on the reverse strand, counting down.
CCAGAGCGACCTGTACCCACAGAGCTACCTCTGGCTTCAGACCACACTACTAAACAGGAATGACTTCGAACAAACAAATAAATATTAGCAATGGTAATGAGCAAAACCTGAGAGTAAAAAAAGATATTTTTTAATGCCAATCTGCATTTGCTGTGCCCTCCTTTTCTAAATAATATGTTTACTCTGTCTGTTACTTTCAGGGTAGAAGGTGCCTGAAGGGACAGGAATTGTTTCCAGACCTAGAAGCCGGTCGAAGAAGAGCATTGCCACAAAATGAAAAGACAGGAAATCCTAGCATACTGACTGGGAACCTGCTTTAACCAGGGGCTGAGCAGATTTTTTACTATTATGAGAAGCAGATGAGAGACTGTCATTAAAAAGAATAGAAAACATATGTGATGTGTTTTCACAGAGTGAAAATAGTGTGGAAGTTCCACATATGATCATGCCTACACACTGAGCTCATGGGGATAGCTTTGCTTTGATGATGGTTCCAAACAAGCGAGGAGTCTGCTGGCGTTTTCTTGGAAAAAATAAAATTTGTGATGGAGTGTCACCAATGTCACCCATTTGTGGTACTAAAATGAGTTAATATTGTAAATCCATGATCTTCTGACATTTATTAAAATATAACAGTGATGGGACATCACAGCATAGACAGTAGATCCCACTGAAACAGCAGTAATTACATGATGTAAGAGCTTCCATCTTTCAATCTCTCTCTCACGTGTTGCTTCTTAACTCCCTGTAGCAGAGATTACTGCTGCCACAAACAAGGCAGCAGGATGGATTGCGTGGCCACATCCCACTCCGCTTCCAAACAAATTCAGCTTTGTTGTCTCGGGCCTCCTTCGCTGGCTGCACTCCTCTCGCTTCCCTGACCTCCTACCGAAACCACGGAGGATGCGATTTCTTGTGTCAGCTGAGGCATGGAGTAATGTCCTAGGGCTGGCGCATTGTAACAGCTATCTAGAAATACAGTCTAAGCCTTACACAAAATTTTAATTCTACAGCATGCTAAAGGTCACACTGATTAACTTGAATGGGAACTAGCTGTGTATAAATGCCGGACTCCTAATAAAGCAGGCAGGGAAACCGGTCTCCAATCCATCATTCTGTGATTCATTAATGAAGCGATATTAACTGCAAAGAATCAGCTACCAGAATGAGGAGCTGCTATGGTTGCTTTTCCAGTAGTACCAGCTACATTCAGTGAGCTTCTAGATGCAAACCCTTGTTGCTTATTTGCAGAAGACTGGGAGTTGACGGAGCTACGGCTGCTTATGCCAGGAGAAGCATCAGTCCAGGGAGCGCAGCATGTGCACGATTTTTAACTTGTATCATTTCAAGCACAATGACAAAATCTGCCATGGGAAAACAACATCACTAAAACTATGTTTCCTGTGGCTTACTAATGGAGTATTCATGCACAACATTAAGCTGATGAATATGAATTTGTTGGACACATTATCCTTTCTCCCTTTGTGCAGGTTTCAAAGATTATAATTATGTTTGGTTTAATTGCTATTAGTCTCAGTTGAATTGTCACTGCTTTCAGCATTTTCAGTATGTAGAAACTGATATTTTAAATTTGCCTTATCTGAAGGCACAACTTCTCATGTTGATTTAATTTTGTATGAATTGGGTGTTACTGTATTTTAAGGCCTGATCTATCATTGTGCTCACTTAAAAAAAGGAGAAGCATTCTGTGTTGATTATTGCTGTCCTAAATACACATAAAGCTACTTGACATGAGTTAATTCGTATACCAGAAGTGATGTGATCCTGCTAGCCTACCTGTAGCACTGTGCTAACCTAATGAAACAAGGCGTATCAGACAGCACGAATTTCAACTTAGTGTGGCTGTATGGGTTCTGGTACCAGAACTAGCTCATTTAGAGTTAACTTAGCTCATGCATCTCCAGTCACCTTGCACTGCGCAGTAGACGTGCCCTGAGATAACTCAGAAACTCATATAAACCCATGTGAATGTAATCTACAAAGAACTCCAGTTAAAGCACTCTCATGCAGTTTATTCCAGTATGTGTTTATTTAATAACAATCATGAATTACTCTTGCTTTTATGCAGTTTACTGGAACTGGGGTGGTCAGGTTTCAGTGCAGGGTTGAACTGAGTCCTGCCATGCCCTGACTGGGTGAAGGTGCTCTTACCGGGGGACCTTTGCACGTGGGGCAGCCCTCCGAGTACTCTGGGATTACTTGTGCATAGATGTAGGACTGATGATTGAGTATACACTTCTTCAGGGATATTTTTTGTGTGTTTGTTTCTTGTGTGTTTTTGTCTTTGGGTTTGGGGATTTTTTTCAGACTCCATAATCATGCTCCATTCTAATTGCAACAATTTACTTCAGACTGAGATGGAGATAAGAGGTCCTAGCCATCTCTTACACTCCTGCAGGGTGATTAGGATTGCGGCAGTTAGATGCTTCGTTCACCACAACCACAGAGGTCCGAGTGCTTCCTAAGCAATTCAGAAGACCCAAACACTGAGCAAGCAGCTGTGCCAGACACACCAAGCAAGTGGATGCACCTGAATTCGTCCTACTCTCTGCAAGTCAGAAACCGCAGTCATGGCTCTACTTCAGACTCCATACATTTGGGATATTGAGTGTAGTAGATTGAAAAAGGCTGGTCTGGGTTATTCAACTGCACTGCTGCCTGCTCCTTAAAGCATTCACTCGGGAAGTGCAGGCTTTGCACACACATGGCTTTTCATAGAATTAAAACTTACATCTCTTAAAGCACGTCACCAAACCACAAAACTAGACTGACTGTAATACTGAAGGTATTCTCCATCCACCCTGATGAGGAATAAAATGTAAGGGTGACGCACTGCAGAAAACGGACTGCAAGATGAGCAGACCAGAGAAGAAATGAGCAGAAGGGAGCTTCACTCCGTAATCCAATAGTAAAAGCATTAACTTAGGGCAAGAGAAAGGGAAAACCCCACTTCACTGCTTCCATTCAGTATTAAACTGCCCTTTCACTTTCTTGTTGAATGAATCTCAACTTCCCAGCCCTAGCTCCGCTTTCAGAGAAACTGAAGAGTGTAATTTATGTTGCCCTGTGTTATTCAGCTGCTTTTGATACATAAACTCATTTTTCAGTTGTCTCCTGGCGAAGGCACCTCGGAGCAGACTGTTTATTTCCCATCCCTGTCCTCAGGCTCCCCCTGAGGTGGAGGCCCAGCTGCCCATGTTTGCTCTCCCAGGGCGTTTGGAGGGACAGCCTGAGCGATGGTACATGCACCATCAGCCACAGGACGTCCTTCTCGAGAGATGCTGCTGCCACATTGATGCCATATGCCTTTTTATTTGATGACACCTGTTCACACAGTGTGAGTCAGGAAGAAGATTACTTTCACAGCAGAATGGGAAACCATAGAGAGTTCACGGGCAGGCAATGTTGTATTTGCAGTGGGTTCACGGAACATGTAGTGAAAGCATTTAACAATTCATATTGTCAGAATTTGTGTAACTGTACAGATACATCCTAGTTTCAGTCTCCTGTGTAAGTGCCACAGTTGCAAATCATTTTGAAAGCCAAAAAAATCAGATTCTGTAGTTAAAATTTAGTTATAAGCAGAAAAAACATCATGTACTTTTCCCAATTATTATTGTAAAACATCATGTACTTTTCCCAATTATTATTAACATATTAAGATATTAACATATCTTATCCCTGCATTTGTTTTGATTTGGGATTTCTTGCTTTATTGAGTATCCATCTTAGTATTGCAAAGTGAATGTGAAAGTTGACTTTTATGACTTTGTAAATAAAAATAGCTATTATCTCTGGAGTACATAGTATTTATTTTGGATATAATGCACAATTTCATCAACTTACTGCTGCATTTTGGAAAAGTTTGAGAATATATTTGTACTCATTTAGTAAACACTTCAAGTGCCTGAGAGGAAAGACTAGCACCTATTTTAAATCAAAGGGTATTTGAGTTAAAATGCTGCATATCATACACAGTCATCTCAGTCATGGGCTGATGCTCCCCTCCTCTCGCTCTTCTGTGGGATCATATACTTGGACAGAAGAGCGGAGCAGACACCTTAAATCTTGGTGGCTAAGTCTTAAACTGCTGCACCCCATTAACCAGCCTTAGTCTGTCAAGTGTGTTGGGATTTTTCTGTTGAACACTGAGGATTTAAGCCTTTAATACCTGTTGCAATGAAAGGAGTGTTACAGGTGTGTTACAAGATGTGACAAAACAGAAGTACTGTAATGTTCAGTAAAGAATAAATAAGTTAAGAACCTTACCAAAGAATGAAAAAAAAAACAACTTGTAGCATTTTCCAACTTTGAGAAATTTTTATTAAATTGAGTTCATAGTTTTAAAAATTAACGTTACCAGAAAATATTTAAAAAAAACAAACTACAAATATTGATTGCATTGCATTCATATGGTTTCATCCTCAAAAGAAAAAAAAATTACACAAAAACTGTAATCAAATATAAACTAGATCTCAAAACCCCCAACACACCCCAGGAAACTGTGTTTTCTGTGTTGTTTTACAAAAGGGTTCTCTGATTAGCGAGGAACATTAGGAATTAGCCCAATATATCATGGCAAGTCATTGGCAAAACTGGAAAAACAACTCAGGAGAAAACCAGGTATTTCATTCTCACAGCCAGGAATGTGGTACCATTAAGGATCAGAGGAATATGTAATTTAAGAACACGTGGGAAGAAGTAGGAGGAAAAGGCAAGTCGTATCCCTGAGCAGAATACAAGAAACAAGACTTTATAAAGCAGGGGGCTGGACTCCTGTTTGAACAAAATTGAAGAAGTATGCAGGATTCTTTGTCTTGTGTCCTTCTGTCTGCATGAAGCAGTTAAACAAAAGAGTAGCTACGAAAACTACAAGTCAACTGACCTAAAGAGAAAGGAGTGCTGGGAGTGTTTGGATGTTTCAGCACTGAAATCAAAAACGGGGCTTCTAATGCTTTGAGAGATTTCGGGGCAAGGTGTGGAACCAAGCAATTGTCAAGTTAGCTGGGACACTCAAGTACCCATGAAGGAACGTGACTCAGGTTTAATCTTAGAAATTTATTTATTGCTTCATCAACAGTTTCTATTATTGAAATTTTATAGTTTAAAAGAATAAAATTAGTCTTTTACCTATGCAATATTTCGTCAAATAAAAAAAAAAAACCAAGCCAAAAAAACACCCCCGTCTCCAGGTAACCTGGTAAGTACAACATGAGAGTAAAGTTCTTTCATGAGTGGTAAACTGCAAATCTAGGGATTCCTTCTGTAAAACCTGCAGTCTCTCCTAGCAGGCAATAAGCAGTGTTCCTCAGAAAGCAGTACAAACATTGCCAAACACCCTGTGTCCCCAAGAATCACACCTTCAGAGAGCAGAAACCAGAGATGCTCTTCATAAGCTGTTGTTAATTGAAAGCAAAGGTCGAGCAGGCAGTATGAAAATAGTGCTGCCATGGGAAAGTGAGGGACAGGTAAGAAGAAGGACAATAAAGGCACTATTGAAATTGCAGGCAAGTATATGCTTTGCAAATCCCAAAAAGTATCTCTAGAAATTATCAGGAATTTGGACTGTAGGCTCCAAAACTGTAGTAAACAACCTCTTAGCTATGAGTTTGAGCCAAACTCCCCTCTTTTTATATTAAAAGGAGATGTATCTGTGTTTTGAACATGGATCTCATTATTACTAGTGACCCTACTAAAACAGAGATGGTGCATTGGTTTAGGAAAGAAAAGTAAGAGGCAGCATTGTTTTAGGAATGCTAAGAACAGATAACAGCAGAATCGAAACAAATATTTGGAATTCATAATAATATGTCAAAGCAATTGATTATGTATGTAATCTATTCTCTCCTTTGCATATTTTGTAAGCCAACTAGATGTGTTCATGAAAACCAGAACTTCTTCACAAAGCACCAGTGACAATGGACTCTTAATGGCATCCACTTACTTTTGCAGAATGAAATGCTATATGGTATGACTACATGAAATTTACGATAATTAAAATGTTTTCCTATATTTGAATCAAAAAAATCCCACACATTTACTAATATATAATCAATGTGAGCATAAATGTTGGGGAGGAATGGTGCTTTTAAATTATAGCATTTCACAACACCTGGTTATGTGATATAACGTCCTCATGTCACTGGTAATCATCCGCATGATAGAACCTGGTGGTAGAATCAATCCCTATTTAAAGTGACGCATAATTACGGTAACATTTGTAAGCTATATAACTAAGCTTATCCTTTAACCTTAGACAATATGCAAGTCAAACATAAAAAAAAAATCCATAAGCAATTAAGCATTAAGGCCCCAATCAAAGTCATCATGCTAAGCCCTTGCTGTTTACAAGATCACAGCTGTTAGGCCCCAGCTTTGCAAATTCATCAGCCCCACGCTTTACTTCAAGCAAGAATCAGATACAGAGGATCTTGTAGTCCTGATTTTGCAAAGCAATCCACAGGGTGCAATGAGGAGGTGGTTTGCATCACTGGGATTTAAAAACATTTTGTTTCAGTACAAATAGCCTTGTCCCGAGATAATTCTCACAAAATAAATACTTTATTTCCATATTGATGAGAATGAATAAAATGTGATGTGTTAAACATGTAAGCACAACTAAATTTTTAATACTCTCCTCTACTGCTCTATATGCATGTATTTAAGCAATGATAAATCTGTAAGAGCATGTACACATTAAAGTGTCCTTGTTATTAAGAGTAACAAATAACCTCATCCTTTCAGTAACTACCTTCTTTTTAATCAACATCTTAATCCTCAAAAAGCAGAAGCCTTGTTTCATTCCCACAATGAGAACTGACACACACGGGTATACATAAAGCACTAATAGAAGAATGAGACTGCTGAATAATAAAGGAAGCGAATCAGTGTCCTGAAAGGTCATTTAAAAAATGTTAGCTGTTCCCAGGACTGCATGTAAGCATAAGTTGTTGTGAACAAGAAAAAAAATCTGAGATTCCTGATAGTAAATAATTTTTAGAAAGTAGCAAGAAGACACTGAGAACTATCTTTTCCAAAAATAGTACTGAGCTTAAAATTCGTAGTCTAAGCAATAAATGTTACAGAAGACGACAATGGAAGATTTCCAAAAACTCTGTATTGAAGGAATTTTCCTCAAAAATCAGCACTGAACAGGACTTCTACTTCCCACGAGGTTTCTTACAGAACTTTGAGTCATAAATTTCAGAATAGTATTTTTTTTTTTAATTAAACATCTTCATTTTGCTTTCTTCAGTTTACCATTTTGATTTCAACGTTTATTCCATTCTTTGTGGTATGTTGAATTAGCTGGTTTTCTGCAACATTTCAATAACATTTTCCTATTGTTTCAGGAACTAATGCATCTCTACTTTGTTCCCCCATGCATCCTGTTCCCCCCACACTGGTGGTGTTTCGTTTGTGGGACTGGCCAGCACCACAACACAAAGAGGAGATTAGGCCCTTACGACCCAACTGTCTTAGTCATCCTACACCTGAAGTGCGCGGTTCAGCTATCCAGTCCCTTCTTGCTTTACCAAATGTTCGGGAGGACTTGAGTTTTGCAGGTTTTAGGACCGCAGTCACTAAAATCTGACTCAGATTGGCTCATCAACCTGGAGGACCAAGGGAATGTGTCACGGCTGCCAAACGTGGCAGAGGAAGGCTACACGACGTTAGGCACAACCAGGTGTCCCCCAGCATCTGGGCCACACACCTGGCCACCTGGGCTGCCCCGAGGGCTTGAGAGAGGGCAAGGACTCTACAGTACTGTGGAAGATACCTCCCTCTTGACAGCTACCTTGTTGTCAGAAAGTAAAGGAGCTGTTTTCCATGCCACAGCTGAAGCACATGATTGAGGGTGCAGGTCTCACAGGAGGGGAGGAGGGAACAGCAGTAAGACACGTGAAATGACACGCTTTCACCCCCTGGACCTTGCAGAGATGCTGCAGGGAAATACCTGCTGCTCCCAGGAAACAATCTTGTGGATTAGGTCTATGAATATCATAGTTGAGCAAATTTCAGCCGTGGGAGGAATGCAGGGAATGCAGTAACAGATAACACTGTATTTTTGGCTGTGAGTCAGCATAAGGCCAACATACGCTTCAGCTCATCAGAATTACTCTGCTGTTGATGCGTTTCTCCGTTCTGTCTGTAAGGGGAAATTGTAAGCAGCATTTTTCCAGAATGGCTCCCACCGCGTTGCCACCTTCTTCCCCTCAGCAAGTGCTGTGTCCCAGGACGTATGCACGCACAGGGACTGGCACGTGGACGCTGGTGGCCAGCAGCGCAGCAGTAATGCCACACGGCTCGGTTACAGATGTCCCTGCAGAAACCATCTGGCTCTTGGCTGAATTAATGCCTTTCTGACCCTGATCTGCTGTGTCCCCTAGAGTTTATTTTCATTATCTCACAAGAGCTGAAAATGAACCGTAAGCACTTTAAGACCTTAGATGGCTCTTTCCTTCCCCCTCCCCGCCATGCATTTAATTACTTTCCACTACCCAAACAAATTTGTGCCTATAATAAGCCTCAGGCCCTCTGTTAGTGTGAATTACTACCACTGCTAACTTAAAACTTTTAGAGGCCCAAAAACCTCCCTATAATAAGCAGGTATCCTAACAGAATTGTAACTTTCAACAGGGTATAACGTATTATGGACGTCCTGGACGTATTTCAAGTAATGTTTAACGAGCAGCACATCTGTATGTGACAGAAGTGTGCGCTTGAGGCACCATCCCTGGAGGTATTCAAAAGACGGGTTGATATAGTGCTTAGTGACATGGTTTAGTGATGGTTTTTTTTTTTATCAGTTAGGTTGATGGTTGGACCAGTTGATCTTAAAGGTCCCTTCCAATCTAGACTATTCTATGATTCTGTAGGTGTTATTCAAGGTGCAAGTGCATTAAATCCAGGCAGTAAATTCACGTTTTACAGAGATGCTGGAAGACTTTCAACGGTGTTTCTTCTTTCAGGAAAGAGAGTCAAGTGCTTGTTTGCTGCTATCGTTATGTCTGACATGAACCTCATACAGGTAGCAATGAGATTGTTTTATCTGAGACGCCTTCACCTGAGAGTAAGTCAGCACTGGAGGAGTGCAGGCTGGACTGAAAGAAGCAACACACCCGCTATACAGCTGCTCACCTAGAAGTCAGTCAATTAGTTATCGGCTTATTTACCGTTGGGGGTTTTGTTTCCCTGCAACAACAAGCATTTTTAGTCTAAATAACAGACTAAACGGAAATAGCGCGGACGAGACGCACGACCGCCGCTCCCTGTCCGCGCCGTGGCCAGGCCCGCAAGATGGCGGTGGGCGGCACTGCAGCCACACTACATTTCCCGTCGTGCAGCGGGGCCCGGGCGGCCGGAACCTCGCGCAGCTCGCGGAGCTGGAGCCGCTTACGTGCGCGCGCTGAACGCCGCCGCTGGGCGGGATTTGGACTCAGCGCGTTCATTGCGCGCCGCGCTCCGCCGGAAGTGGCGTCGTTACGGGCAGTGCGCGACGGCGGGCGGTAGGTGCGGGTCTGGGTGGGCCGCGGGCGGTGGGTGAGGGCCCTCCCGTGGGCAGGGCGGCCGGTCACTCTGCCTCCCTCCCCTCCTTCCCTGCGGGAGTCGCGGGCGGTCCATGGCGCCGCTCACCGGCGCGGTCCGCCCGCGGGTTGGGTGGTCGCGGCCTCCTCTCCCGGGTCGCAGCTCGGCGGCGTGTGGGGAGGCGCGGGCCGGGAGGTAGCGCAGCCCCGGGGAGAGCTGGGGGGCTGGCCGGGGCCGGGGCTGGGCGCCCTGTGGCTAGGCCTGTGAGCTGGGCCTCGGCATCCCCTGCCGCGGCCTTCCCACAGGGCTGGCGACTGACTGTGCCGAGTGGCCGCGGCGGTGGGGCTGGTGGACTCCCAGCTGCCCTGTTACAGCCTTTATCGTTACGGCAGGTGCTGTGTAACCTTAAGAGAGCTGACCAGGGTTGGGGGGGCTGTTTGTTTGCTTTAAGGAGTTATGCAAGCATAGCTTCAAGAAACAAAAATGCAGGTGTCGGCACCGTGTGCATTAGAAAGTTTTTGATAGTTTTCTTTATGTTATAGGTGAAATGCCTTTCATGTTCTGAACTCCACCTTGGTTTGTCCCATTGCTGTGTATTCAGAACTTCATTAAAAGTAGGAAGTCAACATGAAGAGCAGAGTAACGCAAGTAAATGTAAGTGTTCCTAAACCTAAATTATGGGGTTTGTTTATTTCCTTATTAAGGGTGACTGGGTTTGCAGTTGATGTTGTGTTAAATAAAACTCCCTCAATGTAAAGTAAACAGTATCTGTAATTGACAGCAACTGTTTAGAAGAGAAATATTACTATGAAGTCAGTGAATTACTGTTGTCCTAACAGTGAAAGTTCTGAACATTACTAGTATGTAATGATAAAGTAATTGATGAAAAGTGACTGAATGAATGATGGCTCAACAACAAATGTGGAGGAATGGAGGAAAGAGGCATTGAAAAATTTCGTTGTAACAGTGATGTTAAAATGAAAAGATAGACAGGAAGTAGCAGTTAATGTGGCAACTGTATTTTTTACTGTGAAAGTTAAAGCTTTCTGTTTTAAAAGCTGTGTGGCATGTTTCTGAGTGGATGGGAATGATTTGTAGGAATGCAAGAAAAAAAATTTGGGTTAAAATTACTGTTCTAAAATGATGGTTTAGAAATCTCACATTTGTAAAGTACACTAAATTTGGGACAGGTTAGTGGAGCAATGTTCTTCTAATACGCTGTCTCAAATATCTGCCTGTGTTTCTAGGGTTCAACCCTACATAGGCTTCTTCATTCTTTTGGTTCCAACTTTTCTGACTGAAGTGTTTTTTAATAGAGATCTTTGAAGGATAGTTTGATATCTTCTCATATCTTCCCAAACTGGTGGTTATGGTAATGTGCCCTCATCTGTCAAAATAAGCCAAATAATTGTCAAGTGAAAGCAGTTCATTGGGACACTTCCTGTTAATAATTTTGATCAAAATGGACATGGAAGAAGACTAACTTGAGGCAGAAAGAGTGGTCACAAAGAGCTGAGGGTGACAAGTTCCTCAGCAAACATAGCTCCTTTTGCAACAAGACATGGGAACTACCAAATACAGAGACATCTGTAACATTGTTTTATTTCTGTGACCACTTGTCTTTTTGGGTCTGCTTGGGCAAAGACAGGTGTTGTAGAACTCATGAGAATGGATCATCCTAAAAGGACCCCGCTTCTCCCATGTGTTAAAGACTGTTCAAATACAGTAACTGTTCTGTATTTTTCAGCGATTTTTATTGCCAGTTGCTTGGAAGTTTAGGATACAGTTTTGTGTTATGTTATTTTGGGGGAAAAACCCAACAACTTAAGGACCTTGAATGATTTCAGTGATGTGCTATATATATAAGGTATAGTCTCACAAATGAGTATTGAAAGGGGAAGAAAACCATGGTGAAAATAGAGGAATTTCTTGTACTAGCTTTGCCATCAAAAGTAACGCTACTGGAATTAAATTGTCGGATGGATGTTCTTTTGTAGGGATGCATGCTCCCAGTAAATGATGCAATGCATTTGTTTTGTACCATTATCTTGGCTTAAGCAAGATCATACTGGGAATAATTTTAATACAGTGTAACACATACCCTAGAGAAAGCTATATTCTAGAATATGGTACAGTGGTGTCAGAAATACACATATGTATATTTATGTGTATGTGCACCAATTTGAGTGAGAGCAGTCAGCCTATTGGTAGGACAATGCACATAATCATTGTCTTGCTATTATTTCTTTAGGAAGCCTCAGTCGGTGTTGATTTTACTTGCATAGCTCACTCTAAACACCACACTTGCCATTTAGTAAGGATAGTTTTCTTTCTAGTTAAGTTTTTGGAGATCATTGGGTATAAATGTCTGGGGTCTGCTTATGAAGGAGATGCCTTTGTGTTCTGCTGACCAGCAGATTTAACTGGTTCTTTGATGGGGCAAAAACTAGCATGTAAATGGACCAAATCCCACTTCAACAGATGAGTTGAGCATTTCTGCAAAAAGTTCCATCGAGGTGCATAAGCAAGCCCTTGTGTTGAGTTCCTGCTGATGAATGGCTGGTAACCTGAGACTGTAGTTCTGAGAAAGCATAAATGATATTTTAAGGGAAGAGAAGACCATCAAAATGAAAGTATAAAAATCACAAAACCTGCTACTTAGCTGTATCAAAGTAGTTTTGAAACATCTTGATGATGTCAGTGTCTTTCTACGTGTGTTGTAGATGCTGCCATAGTCTGATTTCTGTGTAGGACTCCATAATTCTGTATGTCATGGTTCAGATCACAGAATCAGTCCTACAAACCTGGCATTTCCAAAATCTAGAATTAAATTGGCTTCCAGGATCTGTCAAGTGGAACAGCATAACTTTATAATGTATGAAGCTATGAATGAGTCATGAGAAAATAAATCATGGTTAGTAAAAAGAAGGAAGGTAAGGAAAAATTAGGCACTATAGGGGATCTTTAGGAGAGAGGAAAGACCCTCTTCAAACAAGAAGTGGTATAATTCTGTGTTATAACGGTATTGCACGTGATGTGACGAAGTGTAAAATGGCATATGGGAGAAGGAAGCAGGAAAGGCAGACCAAAGGTCCATCTATTCTAGGCTCCAGCAGTAATCGATAGCAGATGGCTTGAAAAGTTCAGGAACAGGACAACCATAAAAGTACTCACCCACATATTTTCCCAGTTTCTGCCTTCCAGCTTTGTGAGCTAGATGATTTCTTTGGTAATTTGATTTTTTTTTTTTCACTGTTTGTCCAGTCTCTTCAACCCATGTAAGCATTTGGCATCTGCAGCATCCTGTAGAAGGGAGTCCAGTTGCATACCTACTTGTTATTTAGAAGCATCTCTCCTTGTCGTAACTGACTGACATTTGAAGGAGTAGGGTACCAAAGACATGGATCACTTTGATCTCAAGATATATATGCTCACAGTAATTAATATATAATGTTGAAGCTTGATTTTTCTCTCTGTTTTCTTAAAGCATGGTTCCAGTTACGAAAGGAAGGAAAGCTACAGTTCACGCCAAAGGAGTTTGTCTCCAGAGGACAGGTAGAATGATTGATTTTTATACCCTACAATTCTGTTCATATACCTCACATAGTAAGTCAGTTAAGAAAAAAAAGTCAGGTTTATAACTGAGTAGTGAAAAATAAGGGTGGATTTATTAAAATACTTGAATGTCAATATAGCAGTAACTAAATAGATGGGTTATTAAAACTAAATCTTCAAAAAATCTGTTTTCATTTCTTGAAAATCGAAATTAGATGCCAGCTTTTTGCTTGGACTCGCATATTGATGATGCCACAATTGTTACTTTAGAGCAAGATTATTGATGCCAGCAGGAGGTGGAGAACTGTAATGTGAAGTCTACAGTTTTAATTGGAATGAAACCTCTTGTAATAACTGCAGTATCATTTTTTTCTAATAGTGTTTATTCTGTTTTATGCTACACAGGCAAAAGTAGGTGAAATGAATTCACATGTTCCAAGGAATGGTATTTGGTTCTATATCTATTTAGAATTTAATTTTAAGTTTTAGGAGGAGCTTCCTTTTCCAGAGCTTCTCTTGATTTTTGATTATTTTTTTCTGACAACAAATTATTATAAAAGGAGCATCTTCTGTTTGAATGATGTGTATATTAAAAATCAGGTTGCAGAAGTGGAACAGTTGGTATATATGTAACATTGTATTGCAAGTAGATGCTAATAACATTGCTTTCCTAAGCCTGTTACTAAGAATTTTATGTATTGGGTTGCAAATAGGGATATAGACCGTGACAGGTCTCCATCTCCCAGAAAGAGAAGGTACTCTGATGACAGCAGATATGATCAGGAATATTCAAGAAGGGAATACTATGATGACAGAACTTCAGAAGGCAGGTGAGTATCAAGTTCTTTTGTAATCAGTAGTAAAATACTTCTTTCAAAGAAGAAAATGTGAAAACTTTTCATGAACCCTTTTTTTTTTTCTTTTTAGAAGGATGGAAAGGGGGAGAGAGAGACACTATGAGAGATGGGAGGAGAGAGAATCTGATCGAAGGAAGCAGAGAAGATATTCATCACCTGATCGTAGGAGTCCAGAGAGGTCAACAGACCAGAGCTCACTTGCTCATGATGAGACCACTTCAAAGAAGAAGAAAGAAGAAGTGGATCCAATCCTTACTCGCACAGGTGGTGCATATATTCCACCTGCCAAGCTCAGGATGATGCAAGAGCAAATCACTGATAAAAATAGGTGAGTTGAAAGTAATAAAATTAATATATTGGAATTTTTAATGAAAAGCAAAACAGTAAAGGATTTTAGTGAATGTTGGTGAAAATGGAATATCTTTTGAGGGCTATGATCATTCTTTTGAAGGTGTATTTTTATCAGAAGAAAGGTAAGAGAATCAGATTATGTCTGTACCTCTGCAAAGTTTAAATAGAAAAGAGGGATATGGAACATGACCAAAGATTGTTTTGAAATATCTTAGAAAACTGAACATACTGGGTTATAACATATCTGTGGAGAATAACATTTTAGTATATCATGTTGATTAAGTGATTTCCTAGTAGTTAAATGCATAATTGTAAACTTGACAATTATAAGGTCTTCATATTTACGCAGTGAATATTCTCGTAGCTATTTTAGTTTTTACAACTTACATTCGTGTTTTCATACATATTTATGAAAATTCACTCAGTGTTACCTTGAATTTATGCATTAATAATTTGTCATATCTTTGCAATAGCTTGGCATATCAGAGGATGAGTTGGGAAGCCTTGAAGAAGTCAATCAATGGTCTGGTCAATAAAGTGAACGTTTCTAATATAGAAAATATCATTCATGAGCTCCTTCAGGAAAATATTGTTCGGGGAAGGTAAGTCTTAGTATTTTGAAACATTTCTCTTGATTTTCTGCCAACGTGTATTGTTTATGTGTACATCACTTTGTCTAGTATATGGATGCTAGTTGGATTTTAAAATTAACCTTAGGTATATTGACCTACACAGAGTAGTCCCCTACTTTTGGGGAGAGGTAAGGGTGCAGCAGATGCGATATGTTTCCTTTTCTTAAAGCTTTTACCTATGCGCTTTACTTGAATGACTTACAGGTGTCTGTCCATCTATTTTTGTATTCTGGGATGTTTTTCTGTGGGACAAATGAAGTTTGTAGCCATATTTAGCAAAACAAATTTTACTATGGTTAGCCGGCTGGATTCTTTATTGTTTTAATATAGAGAAAATACTGTTATGGTATTTGAGCTGAGTACTAAGTCATGGTGACTGTGCCAGTACTGTGTGCTGACTTTCCTTGCTCTAATTTTGATGTCAGTAGAGGTTAAATATGCTAGTCTAGAGGCGTAAGGTTTCTTCAATAGACTGCCATTTAAACAACCAACCAGACCACCAAGAAAAAAAAACCCTTCTGAACAAAATATCCAGAAATAATGCTATTAACATTTCAGACAGCAACATTTTTTTTTCTGTCACAGCTTAATCACTGTTATTTGAAAAGATTATGGTTAAGGAGCGAGTTACTTTCATGTGTGCCATACTTGATGGGAAGATCAGAATCCTGCAGTTTGCATAAAAATAACAGAAGAGAATAAAGTAAAATCTAGAGAGTGAGCAAGTAGTTCTGTGAAAAATAATAATGAAGTCTTGAACAGTTTGTTGTAGAACTACTTTTACTTGTCTGCATTTCACGTCCCTGAAACTTATTCTTCGTACAAGCAGAAAATAACCATCTAGTATGATGTGACTGTTCCACCTGTAAAATACTATTATGTGGTACCTACTGAATAAAACATTAGATGTTTTATTACCAGAAAAATCTTTAATTTATGTATTTTTACAGGGGATTGCTGTCTAGATCCATTTTGCAAGCTCAGAGTGCCTCTCCAATTTTTACCCATGTTTACGCAGCTCTTGTGGCAATTATCAATTCAAAGTTTCCAAATATTGGTGAATTGATTCTCAAGAGACTGATACTAAACTTTCGCAAAGGATATCGCAGAAATGATAAGGTATGTAGAATGTGAAGAAGCAACATGCTGAAACTTTCTGCTGTGTTAACCATGTATCAAGTGTGTCCAAATTATGTATTTCAAAGGCACACAACGAACACCTGTGCCTTGGAACTTAAGTACTGTAGCATTAGAGTATCATGAAAGCTTGACATCCTGTTCTGACTTGGTACTGTCATAGTTTCTCTTTTCTTTTTTTTTTTGAACATGTACATCCCTAATTGCGAGTACCTGTCTGTAGCCTAAACTAGTTCGTTTCATGACTTGATTTGATTGTGAGATACACAGATTTTTAGTAAGTTATTTTTTTCTTCCACATAAGATGTACTAAAATTTTGTATTTTGTTTCTTTTGCAGCAACTTTGTCTAACATCTTCGAAGTTTGTTGCACATTTGATGAATCAGAATGTGGTATGTTATTTCATGTTTCTACTCAATCCAAACACTACATGACTACTTCTTTAGTTTCATGACAGCAGTAGCCTAAGTGAAATTGCTTTTCCTGTTCTAATGGTTACCGAAAATCTGATTTCAGGTTTCCTTTTAATGCCTGCTCTAAGTTGTTAGGACCTTTTTAGAAAAGACATTAGTAATTTCCTATGCAGTTATCATCATTTACCATTGCATTTATACTCCAGAGCTTCCCCAGACTTCGTAAATGTTTGGGCTAGTATTCAGGCAGGTCCTGATGCAAAGCAATCTTCATCTGAAGCCCTGTCCCACAAATCTTAAGCAGTTTTCTTGCAACACTGTCATCTGACTTGAACATCTATGTAGGCAGAACTAGACTCAGTTGCACCTAAATCAAGTTTGTATCCAGTGCTGTGCCACTCTATTAGAAATCAGGATAGTGCAATTTAAATAATGTCAAGAAGCAGTGTTTCAGGAATGCACTGGGAATATACAGCATTTTGGTAAATAGTAAACTAATGTAAGATAGGCCATTTGCTTATGTGCCTGGTTTTGGAACACCTGATTTCATTATAGACACAATGCACTTAAAGCTTTCTGTAATGTAAGTGCTGTTTTATTTGCTTCTTGGAAATACATTCTGGTTTTTTTTCTTAATGGCAAAATGTTTTTCATTGCTTGCTTGTTCATCTCAATAGCATAGCCACATTCACTACAAATTTGATGTAAATACAGGTGATAAAATTGTATTTGAAATTTTGAGCTCCTCTTAATTAGCTTTGTCCCGCTACAGTTGCCTTGTGTGTGTGATTAAACAAGAGTGTTGTAGTATCCTCAAAGGCTGGACTGCTCTGTCAAGTAAATCACTGCAATAATAGTGTAATGTTGCACGTTCTAATTCTTTACTGATATTGTTTCTGTAGGCTCATGAGGTTTTATGTTTGGAAATGCTGACTTTGCTTCTTGAAAGGCCTACTGATGACAGTATTGAAGTAGCAATTGGATTTATTAAAGAGAGTGGGCTCAAATTAACAGAAGTTTCTCCTAGAGGTATTAATGGTAAGTATAATTAGCCAGAATATTTGTCTTTTTGGTGTTTGTATTAGTAAATCTTTTTCATCTTTACATTTCTGTCTTTTTCCAAAGCAATCTTTGACCGTCTTCGACACATTCTGCATGAATCTAAAATCGATATGCGTGTTCAGTATATGATAGAAGTCATGTTTGCTGTACGGAAGGATGGCTTCAAGGATCACCCAATCATTCCGGAAGGATTAGATCTAGTGGAAGAGGAGGATCAGTTTACTCATATGTTGCCATTAGAAGATGACTACAACCCAGAGGATGTTCTTAGTAAGTTAGAAATGGGAATAATTCTTTGACTGCGTTCCTTATGGAAACAAATTTAAGATTAAATATTAATTGTTTTCTTCATTTTGTATTTTAAATAAGATTATCTTTTATTCTAAAGATGTTTTCAAGATGGATCCGAACTTCATGGAAAATGAAGAGAAATACAAGACACTGAAGAAAGGTAGGGGGTTGTGTGTATACATATTTTATCCATAATATTTAGATACATTTACACACTTACTTATAGGGCATTTACTTATCTAACTATTGTTACTAACCTTTATTATTTAACAGTGGGTGATAATTGTGTCCTGGATAACTGTCTTTCAGTTCATCATGGACCTTTCCAATGCATTCCTCTTATTTTCTTCAGTATTGTTTCTGCAGCTACATTTTCATATGGTTATGTTGTGACTATTACTTTGGCTCTGCCACATTCTCCACCTGAGAGACCTTTTTACTCATGGGTGTTGGATCAAGGGTTTTTTTGGTAATAAAGCTACTGTGATCTGTATTCCTTTAATCTGGGATACTGCTCTTTCAGAAATTCTTGATGAAGGTGACAGTGAATCTGAAGCAGATCAAGAGGGTGGAAGTAGTGAGGAAGATGAAGATGAAGAAGAGGAAGATGAAGATGGTAAGTGTATGACTGGGACCTTACTAGTGGTTGGTTGACTGTAGATGGAACAGGAAAGAAAGGCTTAACTTGTTACGAATTTTGCAAAACTAAGAATCTTCAAATGTTAAGGGATGTTTTCTTCTTAAATTATTCTCAGATCTAAGTGTGTACTAGCATAGTATAAAAGTAATGGTCTAGAAGGAAGCATTCAGCACAGGCAGAAAATGAAAAGCATCTTGGCTTGATTGTTCTTGACCATAGCAGTTTCATGCAAGAAAAGCCATGCAAACATAAGACAGTAAAAATAATGAACATGAAAAGAGTTCCTTAAAAACTAATAAAGAAGATCTTTCTGGATACTTATTAGTGCTCTACTGTATTTTTAAATTGCCTTCAAAATCATACTGGGCTTTCTTACAACTGTGTTTACGTCCTCTACATCTCATTTCTTAGTTCAGTTCAGCCCCCTTTCTTGATCTTTAGTGCAAGCAGTCAGTGTTTACACATATATTCGATTCCCAGAAAAAAAGTGATGGATAAGTATAACAGAAATATTTGTGTACACTGTGTGAGTAATTGAAAAGCCAGCCAAGTCCTCTTCTTGGAGAATACCAGGAATGGATTTCCTCACCAGTTTGCTGGAGTATTTCACAGAAGAATAGAGCTTCTAGGCTGATGAAAAGTATGAGAATTCACGTAACTTTTCATCATTTATGCTATGCCCAAACTTTATGAGAATGAAGGAGTAGTGAATACCTTATGAATTAAGGTGTTCCCAGAATGGTTGTGGTTTGGAACAGATTTTTTTTTTTATGCTTGTTCTAGGACAAAACAGAGCTTTGAATATTGTAAAGTAGATCCTGCACATTACAGAAAAAAAGAATTTCCTGTTAAGATCAGGGAGGCTACATAAAACATTGTATAGTTAAATTATGCAGAAAATACCTTCCTATTAATGTAGTCAAGAAATGTTAAATCCAGAGGTTACCCTGCAAAATGCAAATGCAAGTCATGTGAAAAGCCTTTAAATGGGGAGTTATCCTCTTAAAGCTGTATCTCTAAATATTTACTTGTTAGTTACAGATGAGGTAATCACTATTTTTTCTTTGCTGCAAAAATATTAATAAAAAAATAACAAACCTGCTAAGCAGTCCTAAATATTTTGAAAAAAAGTATTATGTAGTGTGCTACAGCCTTAGTAAATAGTAAATAGAGCTTTTCTAAGAGAGTGCATGTCTTTTTACTCTTTACAAAACCATGTTTTTTCTTTTACAGGTCAGAAGGTTACTGTCCATGACAAAACAGAAATTAACTTGGTCTCCTTCCGTCGTACAATTTATCTTGCTATTCAGTCAAGGTACATATATAATTTGTACACCTATGAGTGTAGTTCTTTTGAAATGGGTGAACTAGAATTCTCTTTCTTCCTAAACATTTTAGTGTGCAATTTAAAAGGGGGGGAAAAAAAACCACCCAATGGGGTAGTGTCCTTTATGGAGCCTGACCTAATTGTATAAAGCAGACTGTTTTGACAAATGGGTACCCAAATACACATTCTAAGATAAATCTGTTTGTTTCAAAATGTTTGAGTAGTGCACTGGGACTTCTCTATGGGGATTGCTGTAATCAGAGTTTTCTGAGCGAATAAAAGTCAGTGATCTTCAGATTATACAACATCTGAAGAGTTTCTGAAAAAAGTGTTTGACACACTTAAATTAGAGATACTGTAGAGTTTCTCTGCTTCTGAGAGTAAGGAGTTCTGCAGTGTGGTACCGTCTAGGCCTGTTGCCATCTGCATTGTTTGGACAATAAGTATACAGATACCAACCCTGAAATTCACTGTAGTTGTATTCATCTTGAGAAGGAAATCCCCTTGCAGTACATGGCACAAATAATCAAAGCATCATGGTATAACTCCTGTGTTGCCTGCGTGAAAGGAGAGATAAATCTATTGCATGCCACTCAATTCCATTGTAAAGGTAGGCATGGCCCACAACATTCTGCAGGTCTGAACCTGCATGGGGAGTGAAATAATGGAGTTGTGGTATTGATCATTAGATATTAATACAGTACTGAGATGTATGAAAGACTCCTACATTTCTCAGAATTACTGTTCAATGCTTTCCTGCCATACTTAAATTTATCTTCTTCAGCATGGGGAGGTACTTACTGGTAGCTAAAGGCTTCAATATGCAAGAACGGGAGTGCACAACAAAGTACAGTGCTTTGATTTCAGTGTTTTTCAGGATGTGCAAAATGAGCTTACATATTTGTGTTTTGCTGAGTTTTGTAAGATGATGTAATAGAAATCACAACACAAAATATTTATTTCAAAAAACCAAGAACAACAAAAATATCTCAACAAAACAAACAGCTTTCTGAATGTTAATAAGATACTTTATTTCAAAACGGTTGAAGTTTCAGCACCAACAAGCAATGTAATTCTAAAATGGTTTTATATATTGCATAGATAATGAGAAGTATTTTTCTATTATTGCAGCTTAGACTTTGAAGAATGTGCTCACAAATTGCTGAAGATGGACTTTCCCGAAAGTCAAACTGTAAGCCTTGCTGCTTATTCTTTTTTGTTATTAACATTATTAAAAATAGTGCTATGGTAGTATCTAGAATCCTTGCTCTTTGCCTGGTACCTAGCAAGCTGATGAGGGGTGATTTCTTACAGCTGCTCTTTAAAACGGGTCTTACAACCTTTAGAGCAAATAAGCTGACACACAGTTCATAAGACATTTATCTTATGCAATTGCTTCTTTCTGTCAGGCAGCTCAAATGTTTGCTCATAGCTTGTTTGAAAAAGTTTGTTCATTGGACTGTTGAAACACTTATCCTCTGCCAAAAGTACTGTAGCCTGGCAGTCATCAGAGCTCAGTCTCTGAAAGAGCTGGGAGTTGAAGATCGTATTTGCAGAGAGCTATAGACTTTATCAGTGGGACTAGAAATTTAGCATATCACTAAAAGAATGTGTTGTTCCATTGCTTTCACAGTGCTCTTAGAAGTGCTTTATTTCAATACGCTATTATTCAAAGTATGATTGCTTTGGTGTAATCTTGGAGATCATCAGACAAAATCATTTTCAGACTGTAAGGTCAATACAGTTGGTATGCTTTCATGTCAAGGAAACTGTCCTTCAGCTAGTACTTATGCTAGATCCTTGTAGAATATAAATACCCAATTATATTAACAGTTTTTCAGTCAGCTGTAAGCTATCATCATGAGATTTGCACTTGAGAGATCTCTTAATTTTCTTGTGGCTTTAATTATCAATACTCTGTTGTATTTGAAGCAATGTGTGTAGAAGTAACCTTATTAGTCGTAGTAGTAACTAGTAAGTTGAGATCTGGGCTAGAGTTAGGTGTTCTTTGAAAACTTGTTTTAATCTAGTAATCGGAAATAGGTTTGCCTGTTAGCTTTTTTTCCTAGTTCTTCTGTTATTAAGGAATTTACATGGAAGTAAATTAAGAATTCAGATGATCATCGTGTATTTTCTTATCTAATTCTTGAATTCTTTGCATGAAATGCAATACTAAGCATGCATGGGATTATGATTCTTGGTGAAGCATAACCTGGAGAATTCTAAAGAGAAAAAAAAAATCCTATTTCCTAGCAAATCAGTTCAACTCTAAAGAAATAAGAGAACAATCTAGAATAGATCTAGATAGATCATACAGTGGAGTTATAACTTGTGTAATGCTGCTTGGTAGGTTACTGCTCAGAGAACAGCTCAGCTGTTGATATTTAATACCATTGCAGTCTCTGTCAACTACTAGCTACCCTGTGGGCAAGATCTACACAGAAAAAATAAATTTAATGGAGGGAGAAAAAAAACAATCCCCAAAAAACCAACCTGTAAGTCAGAATCTTAGATGTATAAAAAAAGCAGGTTTTCTTTCACCTCTTTATTTGTTATTTTTGATATTTGACTTAGTATTTGCTACCAGGTTATTTTCTTTTGTGTTTTGTGGATCTTTTGCTTGCTGCGAATAATCAGACATACACAGTTGAATTCAAGGTGTTACTTTTCATATACTTTATAGGGTGCTAATTTACTGAATGTGAATATTTTTTTTTATATGACATAATCCTGTGAAGGGCTTTATTTCTGTCTCAGTTTTGAGAAACTTTATTTCCCCTATCAATCACAAATTAATGTATGCAACGATAAACATGTAAATGTGTTTGGTTTTTTTCTGCTGCACTGCAAACACAATTGTTTCTCCTAATTTTGTAGGGGAGCTCTCAGAGCAACTCTCAGGTCTAGTTTTGAGACTCAAGGAAGTATGGCTAAATTGAATATATATGGAACTTTTGGGAATCAATTAAGTACAATGCTAACTATTTTAGAGTACAGTAGCTTTGTGACCAGTAGCACTGTAATCTCTGAAGTGCTTCCACTGAATTTCATGTCTTTCTAAGAGGCTATGATTGGAGGAGACAAAATATGATACCCCACCAGCTGTCTAGACAATATTAATTTGTTCTGTTAACATCCCATTTCCAACAGATTCTTTCCTATCAATTTGTGCTTTGGAAAACGTGTAAGATTCAGTAAGCATCATGGTTTTTTGATATTAAAATCTGCAGCATTCCTTTAAAACTAGAACATCTAGATGAATAACAATTTATGTATTTAATTATTACAGTTTATGGTACTTAGATAATTTATTTTGGTTAGCACACCACCCTGTTAAGAATTTGAGATGATGCAGTTATGATTCAGCTATAATTGCTATGAAAGAGATGCTGTTAAAATAAATGCAGCGGCTCTTTTTGGCAGTGTGTGTGTGCAAGTATATATCTATCTAAAGAAATAAATATAAATGAATGTCAACCTATGATTCAATACTAGTTGTAGGAATTGCTACAACTGAGGGTTCAAAACTGTACCTTTTGTCACGAGGCATCTTTTCTCTGATGATTTCTTTTTTCCCCTAATAATCATCATTACTTTTCACCTCACCTTAATCAAATATGTGAGATATTTGACTTGCTCATTGTATAGAATTACAGCTCCTAAAAAAAAAAAAAAAAAGAAAACCCAAGGTTTCCTCATTAGTGTGAGAGCAGAGAGAGCAACCAGACACAGACAACAAAAAATCAACGATTTATGGGGCTCCAGTCTACCCATGTGGATGAAAAACTGAAAGCACTCAGCCCTTTAGTGAATTGATTCCCACTGTCTTGGGGGGGGGGGGGGGGGGTGTCTGTTTTACTGAAAGCTTCAGTGACCTATGTTGCAGGATGATGTGTCTTTATGCTTTGCACCTTATTATTCAAAGCTTTAACCAGTCTTGAGACATTCCTGAAATGTTTGCCGAATCTTCAAAGTTCATTTATGCTTGTGAGAAAATTGCAATTTAGATCAGGTGTAGGAGGTAATAATATCATGGTTTCTTACAGTGAAGAAGTGAAGTAAGACCTCATTCTTAGGAATAAGACTCCTGCTATGAATTGCATTTATCATGAGAAGCAGGTACTGGAGTGTTTGATTGAAGTATCGTTTAATGCAGTTTCTATTCCTTAAATTTTTTTTTTTCCTAAATTAAGCTTAATTTTATAGTAACTTTGTGTTTTCCTTCTGGAAAGCTTTAATTAATAAAATCGGCTTCCTTTAATTTTGTCATTAAGACTGTTATTCACAGGCTTTGAGTAGTGAATTGTCAGTTAAATAGCATCCGAAATCTTGTAAGAATACTCAAAACCTACAGACAGACATGAATGACAATTTTGAGATTAATATAGTATTAGCCACTTTCTTGCAGGTTAATTGCTCCAGAAATCTGTATTACAGAGACTTCTGGTGTCATTTAGCAGGGCTAAGTTCAGGAATATATTTAGCAGTTTTTATCAGTGGTTGAATTATCAGATTATTGTGTCACGTTAACTGCTGTGCAACACAAGTGTTTGAATGTTTAATACCAGTAATGGATCTGTCACACAGCTCTGGCTTGCAGAAAGAGGATTAAAGTTCAAATGGATCATCTATGGAATAGGACAACATAATACTGCTTTCTGGCATTGCAGTTTAGTATTGCATGCTGAGGGGGATGTCAGCAGTCTTATTTACTAACCTAAAATAGTTCTGTTCTGACTTGAAATAAACACACTTTTCTTTTTGCCATGAACTGAAATGTTGCTTTTTCAGAAATGAATGATGCTGTTAAACAGAAACATCCAGTTAACTTTTAGTCTCCAGCTGCATGTTCTCCTTCCTGAAAATATCCCCATATTTCCTCATCCTTTATTTTTTCTCACATACCTTTTTTTGGGCAAAATGTTTGCCTACTACAGTGTCCTGTTTTTCTTTCTTTAAAAAACACCTTTTCACAGTTTTCTTTTCCGAGTTCACAAGTTCAGTTTTCAGTACCAGCTTTCCAGTTTTTCTATTTTCCTTGGCTCTTCTTTTATTAATTTATTTTTGCTCCAGGATTCTGAAAATATATCTGCTTCTTGTACCTGGACCTTGTCTTCCTGATTACACTTGTTTCACCCTTTTAGATTACCCTGACATGTTCAAAGTTGTCTCCTGCATCTTCTGTATCAAAGGGCCCTTCTTTAGTCATTAGAATTTAAATCTTCTAAAATGTATCATTTTCTTCTGTATTTCATTGATCTCTGATAGACGTAAGCAGTGTGCTTCTGTGTTAAAAACCAAAAAGTTAGTCCTCTGTGGTTTTACATTGCCAGTTTAGTATCTATGTCCAGAAGCTGTTTCAAAACATTTTTATCGCATGTTTTCTTCCTGATCCTTTTTCACAGTGTTTTCTGTATAAGATTTTCAGGATGCCCCTTTGCATGATGTTTTGTAGGTCTTCTCTTGTTCTACCACTGTTTCTTTAAAAACAAAGAAAAATCTTGTAAGTCTTCTCAGTTCTGTTATGAGAACTTTCCCTAAATCTGTTACTAAAAGCCTGTTCAAGTTAATTTTGTTTCTCCTGTTCCTCTGTTTCTTACGACCTGAGCAGATTAAATGGTATCACTGTCTACCTGCTGCTGATTCCGACCCACACCTTGTTTCTCACCCCTTCCCTGAATTCTGTGCAGATATGAAAACCTTATAAATTTTACTTCTATATTTTCTGTTGTGCTGATGTCCATCCCTGCTTGAGGAGTAGGTTCCTGGTGGGCTCTTGCTAATCTAGCAGGCCTCTGCTTCCTTTATTACCCATCTGTGAGTGTTGATACTGTTACTCACATGGGAAGACAGTTGAATGCATCTCCTGTGTGTTGGGACTCTCTTGCTCCCTTGTACTCTTCCAGGTGGATTCTTAAACTTTGTCAAAGGAGTTTATTGCTCTTTGTTGTTGTTGTTGATTTGCCTAACTTCAGCATCTCAGTTCTCCTCTTCTGCATTAGGCAGTAGTATTTAAGTATGCCAAATACTAAGAATTCAATTCTCATGTGTTTGTTTCTGATTTTTTTTTTTAAAGGAAAAATGAAATTCATATAATTGAAATTCTTCCTTTAGCAGTAAATTTAATAGGAGGAGACATGCTTTTCTTGGCAACTGAAGCCTGCAGATCAAAAGTTGAAAATCTTTGTTGTGGTCTATATTTCAGGCTGTGAGAAGCTGTTCTAAACAAGCCTTACAGTTGCTTCTTTGGGCATATGTTCAGTCTTGGCAGAGCATACTACTTCTCTTTTTTAAAAAGTACTGTTATTATCTGTGTTAAAGCTGCATTAATCCCATGCACTACTAAAGAAGAAAATTTAAATAAATCAAAACTGTAGTTAGAGGAGTGTGGTATTAGTAGTTGTTCTGGTTTCTGAGGAAAGAAAGCAAACAAACAGACCTGACTAAAATGTCAGAAATGGGCTTTTTACTTTATGCTATCACATAACAAATTTTTGTTGCCTCTGTTCTTGGAGAAGTACATTTTGCTTTCTAGTGTTTTTAGTTGAAAAAGAGCTGAGGATCCTCACAGTAATACAGATCTAGACAGGAGTGACATCTACTTAGCTAGCAAATTGATCCCTCTTTAGAAAAGCATGTATGAGGAATACAGATATTTTTTTTTCGTTTTTGAAAGATGCCACTGCCTAAGAATAATTTTTAAAGGTTCTTAGCATCATTCAAGCTGAGAGCAGAAAGGGAAATGTCTTACCTTGTTGCCCAGCCTCCCTTAAGTGAGGGTGAGCAGGGATGACCAACTGAAAAAACAACCAACCATACATTGTTCTTGCTCTTCGAAACTATCCCTAAACTAGATTGGCTTTTAGGTTTTTGTTCCTTTTTTGGTTGTTTTGAAAACTAAATTTGTATACAGCAGCATTTGGGCCTTTGCTAAGTTAAATTAAGAGCTTCTTCTACAAGAATATCTGACCCTCAATGCGGTTATCCCATACAAAAGTAATGATTCACTGGATATTATTATTTTTTTTAACTTGAAAAAAGTTATTGTAGCTTTCTTGAAAGAATTATGCATGCATTTGACACATTTTCATTTTTACAGGATGGTGTCACACTTGCTCAAAGCAGTCCTAGTTGGAGGGGTGGGGGTGTCAGTGTCTCTCCTGTGCTATTTATGCATCTAGTCTTGAAGATAACAGCAGTACATAGTTTGACTTGACATTCAGTGAGAATGTAGTCCAGGAAACTGGTATAGAGTAGGATGGTCTACAGCTGATAATTATGTTCTGATCAAGTTGATGATTTCTTAGATTAATCGGTTTCCTTTGTTATTGTAGGGCATTGCAATTGGTTGGTTGGCAGCTGCACCGTGATTAGTTCACAGACTTCTGCTGCCTTTGAAAGATGATCATTCTCAAGTAGATTTCCTGTATTTTGAAGCAGGACTTTTTGTGGGCCTGAGATGTTGAATCAATATGAATGTTCCTAATTTATCAATTAAAAAAAAAAGTACATAGCAGTAACTCTGATGTTGAGGTTAAAAGTACGTTTGATTGGAGTTCTGTTAATGCATAACTTCCTTTATTTCCCTGCTGCTTTTGTTGTTGCTAAAGTCTGGAATTATAAGTCTAATGATGTGATTACATCTAATTTTCTGAACCATATATTATTTTAGCCTGTAGTACCATAGCGTTTAGTTTGGATTTTTTGTTAAATTTAACTGTACTTCTTTTCAGATATGTTGTCTTAAATCTTCAAGTTCCATCAAAATCAGAATGATCTTGTTCTGAAACTACTTGTCTGAACATCAGATGAGATGCTTGGCTCAAGGCGTTAGTTATCTTAGTTTCCAGACATTTTAGTGTGATAAATAACAGTAAAATAAGAATTTATTTTGTATTACATAAATGTAATACGTAATTAATATATAACTTAAAAATTCTGGAATTCTTTGAAAATGTTGATAGCTGAATGTTTGTAATATACTTCAACACTTTTGAAAGAAGCTGGCCCTCAGCCTGACTGACTTTGTGTTGAAAAGGACTGTGTTCTTACAGCTGTTTCTTAATGCAAGGTGCAGTGACTAATCCCTGCCTACAGAGCATAGTTCTTAAACTGTTTGTCTGTCTCTTTATGACCGATATGATTCTGGGTATACTTCTGGCAGTTCATCAATTAACAGGGTATTTATTCAGTACATAAGATACACAGGTTACCTTATACAGCTTGTGAATTATATCTTTAAAATGGAAGTAATGTATTTTATGCCAGTGACGTGTAGATTACAAGTTGAAAAGCAATCTGAGGCCTGCTCCTCAGGAGTCCACAAATGTGTTAAAGAAAGGAATTACTACTTTTGTCAGTAGCCTTGAGTTTGAGGTGGGTGTGCACTCCCACTAGAAATTTGACTTTGTTTTTCAAGTCAAAGTGTTAATTTGTATACTGTTCATATGATGTTACTGCCTGGCCATTTTACACTGATCAAAGTTTTTACAAATTACATAGTGCTTTGGACCTCGTTTTCACATATTTAGGAGCATCAGAAAAAAAGAGCCCTCCTTCTGAACACCATATAGTTACGATAAAAAATTTTGATTGACAAAGTCTTGTTTCTTCAGTGGCTTTAGTGGCTTTAATTTGTGTAATGTGCCGTTGCAATCAGTGTAATCCCTGAAGATACAGAACATGAGGAAATGTACTTATAGGTGCAGAATCTGGGTAATGAGTTAAAATTTGGAAGGACCCATTAGTGGAACCAGTTTATGCACTTTCATTCTCTCCAGTTAATAATGTAGATTACAGGCTTAAAATTGAAAACAATTTTAAAATAGTTGGTAAGCATAAATGAGCCTAGTTGACTTAGTTGCTTTGGCTGACCTGAGATGTTTTAATGATTTGAAGGATGAAATAGGGGTTACTCTTAATAGGCTTGTGGATCACACAAAGGGGCTGAGCTTTAACAGGAGAAATCATGTAAATATAAATGGATTTTGCAAAATACCACTTGAAATAATTAGTAATGGATTAAAAGAGGTCTTTTAAGCCATACCTATATGGGATGAATTTCCAGAAGCACAACTTCAGTTTTAAAACGTACTTCTTTAAATGCATATATCTATTAGGCTAGTATATTAAGCACATGCTCATAACTTTTGATGAGTTTAACTTTTTCATCTCTTGCTGATCTTTTGTACCAGAAAATAAATTAGTCTTCAGTATTTTTTTTATTATTTTTTTTTTAGTTTTCAACTGTCTTGAGTGCTTAAAACTTAATTGTATTTTTTGGAAAATATGCTTCATGCGCTTTATAAATGTGGCAGGTGATATTTATGTTAAAATATTTCCGATAAGCATGAGATAGTGTTCTATAATTGTGTATATGACATTAAAGATACTAATGAGGAAAAAATAGTCAGCTTCATTATGTGATTGGGAAGCTCATTGCCCTTTCTGAGTATGTTGTGTTATATGTTGATGGCTGCAAAATGAAGGTATAGAAGGTGTAGTGGATTATGCTATATGTGTTGTTAGCTATTATGCTATGTGTTACTGAGAGCAGGTGTTAGTTAGAATTCTGACTATGATCTTCCAAACCTATATGTATGCATTTAACCTAAGGAGATGGAATTGCTTTGGTTACCGCAGTGGCATCGCTTAATTTTAAGTTTTGCATGTGTAGCCTTCAGGTAGAAGGGAAGCAGATACGGTGGGGCTTTAATGTATTATTTCACCAGAATCTTCTCTGTGTGTGTTGCAGACTTGTAGCAGCAAGATTAAAGGTTTATCTATCTTTATATCCAGTGAATGATTCCTGTGTATTGTGTTATAGGTGTGATTGGTACAAGATTTTTGACAGCCATATTCAGCTTTAAGCATACATTGCTCTAAATGTAAAACAAGCCGAAGTAAAAAATGGTAAATAAAGGGACAGTAAAAGTTGAGAAAGACCATTAGCTGACCAAATACAGGACAGCCCTGGTGACACTATAGTAGCTGTCAAAGGCACTGAGCGTAGTTTGCCAAGAGGCCACCTGCTACTGAAATGCTTTCCATGGCTTTACCAGCCTTGGCTCCAAGTGGTGATTCAACAAATGAAGAAGAGAAAGAGGAGAAATGCTGGAAGAAAATAGGCACATGTGACAGTTATATACATTAAAATATGCAGCAGTAGAGAGAGCTTGAAGGTAGTAAGTGGAAGTGAAATACACTTCTGCTGAGAAAAAGGTGAAATGTAGCATCTGTAAAAGCAGTGGAGATGTATAAAACACAAGGCACTAATTTCACGTAATTCCAATTGCACATTGTTCTAAACCAACCTATGTCCTTTACTAGGTTTGCTTTCAACAGATCACTTCCTTCAGTTCCTTGTATGATAGTGGAAACCAAGTGCTGGCATTAATCGTTTTGCATTTTAAGAAGCCACTCGAGCTTACAGGGTGGGGGTGTCTCATGGTTGCTACAGCTTGTGTGTGCAATGGTTGGAACAGAGCTGTGTGGCTGGTGAGGGAGGGGAGCTGGAAATCACAGCTTCCAGCTAGGGAGGGGAGAGTGAGACCCCCTCTTGGAGGCAGCCTGTGGGGCAGTTCTGAAACTGCAGTCTTAGCGGAATGCAAATGTTAAAGAAAATAAATAGGAAAAAATAGGGGAAAAAATGTAGGAACAGTGAAAAGGAACCCATGATCAGAAGGGAGTGAGAATGCTGAGTTGCTGTAGCTCTTCTGTCTACAGTGAACATAGCCTTTGTGTGAAGCTGAGAGAATACAGAGTGGGCAGGGTGTGCTTGTTTTTTTTCTTAAAAATGGTAAAACCAGGGAGGGGAAAAGCGAGTCCGATTTTTCTGTCTTTTCCTAGCTTAGCCTTTAGCATCTTTAAATATAGCATGGTACTTGCCTTGTTAGGTTGAGCAATGGTCTGTCTAAACCATTACCCTGTTTGGGTAAGAGCTAGGCAGATCCTACAGGGAACCATAAGAAAAACCATAAGAAAAAGCAGTGTATTTAGAGAGAGCTTTCTCCTTATCTTCTGTCGTAGCAGTTTTGGGAAGTACCGTTGGGGTTTTTTTCCCCATGATAAATAATGAATTGAAGATTTTTACAAAAGATCATTCACCATCTGCATGTAATGTCAGATATTTTCAAAGCATTTTAATTCATGGTTGGATGGCTGTACATACTTTTTTAACTAAGCTGAATAGTCACTTCTTGAGCATTGTATGAAAACTTTTGAACAACACAGTATATAAATTGCCTGTAAAATTAGGAAACAAATTCATTGTGTTCTTTAAAGCACGTGATGGACTAAAAAACACAGGCTCTTCCTGCCATAAACATCACCAGAAGTATTATCATTGCGAGGATAGAAATGAGTTAACTAATCTTTAAAGCTATAAATGAAGCTAGAATTGCTATGTGAACTTGTCTCATCTCTCAAAAAATAATTAAATCATTGTAAAGTTTGTTAATTTTTAATCTGGAGGACAGTTACTCTAGACCTAACCTCAGTTGTTTTGATAACACTAGCAAGAATATCTGTGGGCAGATCTATTTTTGAGTGTGTGATTATTCAAGATACCCTTCTAGAAATCATTGTAATATTTAATTAAAATGTTAAAATATTTAATTACTGTAAACCACAAGGGATACTAGTGTTGTAATTGCATTTAAGATGAGGAAGAAAAGTAATTTGTTTTTCAAGTCTTGCTGACTTTATTAGCAGTGGCATCAGCACTTCACCCTTTTTATTGTTTAAAAACTGATTAACTGGAGCATTACTGTAAAACAGGATAATATGAAAAGTTAATATGCATTTTAATACATCACAGTAACACGGTGTGACAGTGTTGAAAGGAATGCCTTTAAACACATCAGTGAAGTTGTTTTATACATTACTGCCTCAATATTTGGAGGGGGTATTTTTTTTCTTGTTCAGCTTGGTTGGCTTTTTATTTGTTTTGATGTTTTGTGATGAGCAAAATGTTTCTTTTTGGAATACATGCTTGGAAGAATGGCTTAAGTGGGAGAATGTAAAATCTGGTATGTGTTACAGTAAACTGGTGTAAGCTACAAAGAGGACAAAATGTTTGAAATTAACCAGTCATTTTTTAATGGGAGTGTTATTAATATTTTAAAGAGAAATTAAACTAATGATGAAAGATACGTGACTGACAGCTGAAAACCTACTTGGGAATATCATAAATTGGCTTGTGCTATGGAGTTGGTTTTATGAGAATAATAATTTAAAAAGTAAATGGAGAAAAACTGCAGTCCTGAATGCCATGTATTTCATGGCTCTTAATTTATATGAAAGTGTTTGCTTCATTTGTCTTAATGTTTCAAAATGTGCCCTAAACTAGTTTATAACTGTATTACAATCTTTAATTTACATAGTAGGTCAGAGAAATAAGTTTATTTTTAAATTCATGTATGCTTACTTGCCTGGATCACTGCTCTCAGCCGATGAAGAGCTCTGGTCCTAGAGGCAAAGTACAAATCAGAATCCACCTCTGTTCCCTTCTGGTTCCTGGTAGGAGGTGGTAGCTGCCAGAGGGTGATTTGGTAATGATCTTGGGGTGGTGGGATTGGGGAACCAAGAGGAAGAGTGCTGGACAACCTGTATTCCAAAAAAATTGGGTTTAACTGTTCTGGCTGAATAATTAAAGATATTAGTACATACCAAAATCAGCAGGTATTTCTGATTTTAGAAATAGACTGCTAAGCATGCACATTTTAACTGAGTTTCCAAATGGCTTGTCTGTATGCTATTTTCACGTTTGGAAGTTGCAAAGAATCTTGATTTTTCTATAAATACAGGGATTGGTGCTATTTAAAACAAACAAACGAACAAAAAAGCACAACAAAAAAAACAACAAAATGAAAACCCAAAAGTAAACCAAACAACAATAAAAAAAGACAAAAAAACCAAAACCACAAAAAAACCCTTGAAATTTCTCCTTTTTATCTTATACCTCCTCTTTTGCACCGTGATAAAGTCAATTTGTAAATTAGTTTTGTTTTTTGGTGAGATGTACAGTGTGTTAACTCATAAATTTTAACTTAAGCAGAAGAAGAAATTTGTGTGACACGTTCATGCCACATAATTTCTAAAACATGAGAAATACAGAAAATGACTGATGTTGTCAGTGAAGTTCTATGTAAATGCTATTGTTTCGAATCTCACATCTATGTAAGGCTTTCCTCAATATTCTGGTGCTTAGTAATGATGTGGTTTTCCTGCTACAGTGAATTTACCTAGAGATTATTTTTTTTCTTAAACCAGAAAGAACTCTGCAATATGATACTTGACTGCTGTGCTCAGCAAAGAACATATGAGAAATTCTTCGGGTTACTGGCAGGGGTGAGTTCTGCTTTCTGATTTTACACTTTACTGTAGACAATTTCATTGGTTAACTATTTTTTGTGTGTCAAATTTAAATTTTAATGGATAAATTAACAGTCTTTTTATTATTCTGAAAATGGTTATATTAGTTGATTAGTTGTATTAGTTGATTGAATTAACATTTTGATTATAATAAGCATAGGGAATGCAGAATGAGAAAACTCATTTTGTATTGGTCTTTTTGCAACAATTCTTATTTGCAACAATTTCTTTTTACAGTACAACAGTAAATCAGTAGCAAAGGAATGCTACTATAAAGAGGTGAAAGTATGATGAGTTACCAGAAAGTATCTTTTTTACAGTGCTAAAGATTAATTTTGGAGACGCCTGTCTTTTACCACTTCATTTGAAGCTGTTAAGTAGGTTTTATGTAGAGTACAAGACTGAATACTTACTGTCCTGGGGTTGTGGGTGGGGGCTTTGTTTGTTTGTTTTTCAGTAAACAGCTAGCTCTTTGTGTGACTAATTGCTAACTTAGTTGCAATTTTGTTAGTTTTCCCTATCTGTGATATTGACAGATCTGACTAGTTGCAATAAAATACTTGTCTTCTTAAGGGAGCAAGTTATGCTGGAAGGGAGTGATTTTTTCCATTTGTTTGTTTTATCTAGTATTTGAGGAAATATGACTGCTGATAATCAGTTATGAAGCACTAACAATGTGAAGCTACATATTCAGTAGAATATAAATGTTAATTTTCATGTTCTTCAGAATGTTTATATCCAAAATGTCTTACCTCTAACTGTGTTCCCTGGTGCTTCTCTAATTTTAAATAGTCATTCAATAATGTCATGAAAAAAAGTGATGATGTTTGGGGTTGCATCAGATGAAAATACTGGATGTATGGAAGTAAAAGAAAGATAATTTGCTGTATTTCAAAACTGATAATTACTAATTTGCAATGCAGATGAGTTTCTTGTTCTGACAAACTGCTGAAAGCAATAAAGTGTTACTCATTTGAAGGTATTTTCTTCTCCTCCAAGTGTTATAGAAAAAGAAAATCTTGCAGTAAATATTTGCACCATTAGGTCACTTACATGTAGGTTATTTATGTCTTTAATATTTTATTTAATCTGGTGGTTTAAACTGTGCAATGTCGTTTCAGCGTTTCTGCATGTTAAAAAAAGAATATATGGAATCCTTTGAAGCTATTTTCAAAGAACAGTATGATACCATTCATCGTTTGGAAACGAACAAACTGAGGAATGTTGCCAAGATGTTTGCTCATCTACTTTACACTGATTCAATTCCCTGGAGTGTAAGTAAAAAAGGCTATTGTCCTAGATTTAGTTTTCAATAATTAAGATCCAATATTCAGAAATAATATGATACATTAATTGCAGTATTTATTCTACAATTTAGGACTACCAGTATTTGTAGCAGACTGGATCATTTTAAGTGTCTTCTCAGACACTGTTGAACAATTCTATGTTACACTCTCTGCTGCCTGTGCATCGTCATCATGCCTTCCCCATTCTTAAGCAGTTGATTTAGAATTTTGAACTTTTAATCAGCAATGTTAATAACAGAACAGTCTCTAAAAAACAAACCTAAATAAACCTTTTAAAATTACATTTATATATTAAATTTGAAGTTTTATCTAACTGTAATAAACTTTAAAATATTGCCGTTTTGTGATTTAAGTGCCAAATAAATAAAGGCAGTCTTGAATTCTGAGAGATTTATTTCTTCATTTTTAATGTTACATTATTATATCAAGGTAACTTGCTGTTCTCTTACTGGTACATTCTTGTTTCAAAGCATAGTCTAATTGTCATTCTTCAGGCACACACCAGTCAGTCCAAGTATTTTACGTCTTTAGAATTTAAGTCCCACATCTTTAGCTTCCCAGAAGTTCACAGACCTGACTTTCTCTTGTGAAGCTTTCCTGGATAAAATAAATTCTTAAAGAATTACTAGTGTAAATATGATCAGAAACTGCTCCCACATGGTATAAAAGAATTTTTGAGGAAGAAAGTCTTGACTAGGAATTACAGGGTTTATGTTCTTGGGGAGTGTGGGGGGAAATCAGTCTTTATTGGTCATTCCAGGAGGATAAGGGTGTTCAAGATAAAAGAATGTATATATGTTGTTTAAACATTTAAGAGTTTTTTCTAAATATTTTTCTAAATATTTTTAGGTCCTTGAGTGTATAATACTGAGTGAAGAAACTACCACATCCTCCAGTAGAATTTTTGTCAAAATATTCTTTCAGGAACTCAGTGAATATATGGGACTTCCTAATTTAAATGCAAGATTAAAAGATGAGTAAGTTGAAATCTCATTTTGAAAACTGTAAATTTAATTAGTTTCTTTATCTGAAGAATTCTGATTTTAAGTTCAAGTAAGGCTGCAGTACTTCAAGAAATAAGTTCATGCATAGATTTAGTCATTGCAAAGAACGTCCCATTAAGCTGAGTGTGTTACCATCAATTTGAGTTCAAGTATATGCATGACTATTTGCAAGATGTATCTATTTTTTCCCAGTGATAGTTCAGCTTGTATAAAAATTTTCCGAGTGTGAGTCTGTTTTTATGTAATAAATGTTACTGTGATTTCTTCTGACAAAACTTAGAGAAAACCACATAAGTATTATGAACTATCAATTACACCTTCCAGTTGCTTGATCTATTTCATGTAAGTTGGGATTTCTTTTGTGTATGATGAGGAATTTAGCAGATGCTTTAACTTATGTAAACTTAAACTTGAAACTATAAGTAGCCCTGTTCGATGGGATTTCAGCATATATACATAAATCTTTGACCTGCTTGGTCAACAAGTATTATCCTTTCCCGTCACAGCCTACTTTGATTTCACAAGTCTCATCAGGGCCTCACAAAATCAGGCTTTCTGTTGTCATAATGTGACAGTAGTATGTAATTCTGTGTGTGAAGAACCTTATAATTTCATAAAAGAGCAAGTTGTTAAATAGCATTTCGATCAGATACATCACACACATATAAACAATGAAAGTATTAAAAAATGCATAAAGAGAAAACTCATGTTGTCCTACAGAGATCTATTCAGTTTCCTTTTCAGTTTATTAATGTCAATGAGAGTTAGAGCTAAGCTGTCATGGTATTTAATTTAGATGTTTGTTTTCATCAGAACATTGCAGCCTTTCTTTGAGGGATTGATGCCTCGGGATAACCCAAGAAACACTCGCTTTGCCATCAATTTCTTCACTTCTATTGGCCTTGGAGGACTAACGTGAGGAACAATTTCCTGATTTTATATTTACTTTCATTCTCCCCTCCCCCTGCCAAAAATAAATAAAATTGAAAAAATATAACTTTTTTTTTGTTAATTAGGGATGAATTACGGGAACATCTTAAAAACGCACCAAAGATGATAATGACACAGAAACAGGATGTTGAGTCAACAGATTCCTCTTCGTCTTCAGAGACAGACTCTTCCTCAGATTCTGATTCTGACAGCAGCAGCAGTAGTAGCTCAGAGTCATCCAGCAGCAGTGACTCCTCATCTAGCAGTGGCAGCAGCAGCGACTCAGGTACTTAAACACTAGCTATAACTATTTACTACTCTTTTATTTGTTTTTACACACCTATTTATTTCTATGTATATTTGTTGAGGAAAACCTAGCTATAGGCAGTGTTAGTTTCTCTGCTTTAAAAACCAATCCATTTCTTAAACTCAGAAGTTTTAAAATATTAAGTGTTCCTCGTGGAAATTTATTTTTAAAATTTAGAAAAACTGAGTTCCATTTTTAGAGACTTAAATATTTGTGGAACATTGTTTCATAGATTTTTTTTTTTTACACAGTTAATACCTGTTGCACAGTACTGTCACTTCAGTTTAGTGTAGGACAGAGGGATTAGTGTCGTTCCCTATTAATATGTCTTTGGGATGATTCCTGGTGAACTGTAGAGACTACAGCTCTTTTTTGATGTCTTGATTGAGTGAGCTTCATGCTTGTGTCCTTCCCTGTAACTACATGCCCCTTAATGGGCAAATGACATTGTTCAGTTCTAGCTGAATTACTCTCCTTCAAGTTTCCATTTCTAATTCCTCTTCATCAGGAAGAGTTTATGTGGTGATACAGTGAAGGCTCTTGTCTATAGAGAAGTCTCCAAGGAAGAATTAGCTTTTGCTGACAACTTAGTATTTTGTAGTTTTATGCATTATAATTAGCGTTTAGCATTTTATAGCATCCTGCTGATGTAGAACCTTCTATTTGACATGAAGTGTCGTAAACATTGCTTAGTCTCTAAAGTCCATGCTAGTGTGAGTTAGTGTGTGCAGTCTCCCCCATGGTATACAACGTGAGCAGATGATAACACAGCATGACTTTCTATAGTACAGAAGCTTGCTGATTCAAAGTTAATTTGATTTATTAGGTGCCTTTGAATTGAAAATGTTGATTAAGAAAATAAAAGCAGTGTGAACTGTTTGTGCTTTGGACATGCATCTTTGTTCTGCGTTGCAATCCTACTGCACAAAGTCTGATTTGTGTGTCATCACATTAATCGCATTAATGACGACAAAGCACTAGAGGAGGGCACAGTTAAACAGGGTCAGAGGAGGCGTTAGTTTAGCAAAGGGCCAGATGGCTCCTGCATAGACAGCTGCAGCTCTGCTGAGCTGCTTGATAGGAACCAGAGAGGTAAGTCCTTAGTGACAAACCAACTGAATCTGCAGTCTGCTAGTACGAACGCTTTATATTTCTAAATTTAGGACCTTCCCTTATACTACTTGTCCATTCTCCATTCAGGAACACATTCATTAAAACTTGCTTTCTGATATCTTTGCAGCCTGGTTTCACTGGTTTTTTTTCCTTGGTTTTTGTGTACTTAAATACAGTGGTCAGAACACTAATTGGAGGTAACTGTATTCTTTAATGGTAAACCTGGTTGAAGTTCACTACTGGTTATATCTCCCATCTCCTATGCTTGCAGCTTTTTAAATCCTTAAAATATCTTTGTAGAATTGAAACATGTTTTTCAGAGGAATGTGCTGCAGTATTTCAGTGTTTAAACAGTGCAATATATAAGAGAAAATAGAAAAACTGCTGATTAGAAATTGAGCGTAGAGCTAAATTAGAGATTACTTCCTTAGTGACGGTTAAAGTGGGGAACTTCAGCAGCTAGCTCAGCACTGCCCTGGAGAGGTCATTCCAACCAAAACAGGACCAGCAGAGAATGAAATCTCTGTTATTAAAGGAGCTCATTCCTGTATATTAACTTTCTCAGGTGTTTTTCTGCATTCTGGTGGATATAAAAATAATAGGGAAAATACTGTTTTAAAAATTTAAAATCTATCTGAAGGGATCTGTCATCGCATTTTATCAGAATTCCAGGAAGCCTTAGTTCAGACATGAGATTAGCCAGCTGCTTGCAGAAACTCAGATATTTGATGTACTATTAAATCAATTTATGGCTCTGTAATTTTCAAAAAGTGACTAGAAAGAGTTCATTGATATGATACCAAAGTTCATACAATAAGGTGAATTAATGGTTATTCTAAATGACTGTAACTTCAGTGTTTACTGAGAAATAATATAAAGAGCAAACAGGAAGAATAAGGCCTCTTCCACTGAGATGAACACTACTGTGTATTTAGAAATACAACTTTTAATCTTAAGTTGTTGACAAAGCTGTCACTATTTCTTCTGAAAATGAGCCAGAGGGCCATTGTTATATTGCTGCAGTGCCACTATCTCAAGCCATTTCAGCCATTTCTGTTTCCTCATAGGATAGTGTTGGGAGATTTTTGCCCACCTGCTGGTTTTAATCTCTGTTGACTGATAAGCTCTTCCAGGAAGTAATTGGAAAAGTAAATGATTTTAAGAGACTGTATTGTCTGGGACAGGGGATCTTTAAAAAAAAAAATTGAAATAAAATATTGTGTGAGTGCTTTGATAGGTGACTTTACAGCTTGTGCCTGAACCCTTTGTACAAGTAAACAAGGGATGATGATGGGTAGAGGTTCTCAAAAGTCAGGCATTCCTTGGAGATAGCTAAGGGATAAAGGCCCTTCTGATGGATACTCATGAGTGGCAGCTACATTTGTACAAATTTGAGTTGTTCCCTCTTAAGCAATTAACTGGGTGAGGAGGGCAGGAAGCAAGGTCTCTGAAACATTCTTGGATCGAAAGGTTTGCAGACCTTATGTCAGATTCACATTTACTGAATTACTTTAACACTGATGTGACTCCTTAGAAATGTCTTGTGTTCAAATGCAGGTTGGCTGGGTTTTTTTGTAAGTTGAGGAAGAAGTTTCTTTTTAGTTTGATCTGCATCATGATCTCGATACCTATATAGGCATTGTAAATGGGATGAAATACAGAAGGCTGTTCCCTGATTTCTTATTTGTGTGCTCTTAAGGTTTTCGTGTGATGTGTTGTGACCTTGCTTTTTGTTAACGTGTGGTTCTTGTGTTAACAGCAGTGGAGTTGTAGATAAATACTCATGCTTAGAGGAAAAATGGAGAATATTCTTGGGTTTAATACTCAGTTCACACTTTTATGGAGAATTTCTGTAAAATAAAGAGCCTGTAATGGAGACAGACATTTAAAAATAGTCAGGACCTGCTCAATTAAAGAATGGATGAATTTTCCCACATTGCATGAGACACTTAGTTGGGAAGGGGGAGGAACAATAAAATGAAAGCTCAGTATTTTGAAAACTTTGTCCAGGTACATACCCACAAAAGTTTTCTGACAAAAAAAAAAAACTGTCTAGAACTTTTTATGTAATTTAACAAGTGTAATGAATTAAAACGCAACTTTATTCCTATAATTTGTTATAATTTCAGATGTTCCTAAAGCCAAAAGAAAGAGAATGCAAAAGAAAAATAGAGAGTCTGATAAAGTTTCCAGGAAAAAACAAGAAAAGAAAAGGAAATCACTTGAAAAGAAAATGGGAAGGAGGCAAGAGGAAAGAAGCGATACTGAGAGCAAATCAGAAAGAGATCACCGACACTTGAAAGAGTCACACAGGAGAGATGATGTATCAAAATACCATCACAGAGATGAGTCCAATGGCAGAGACGGTTATCATAGTGGAAAGGATAGGAACCATGAAAGAAGTAAGGATCTAGAAAATAAACACAATAATTCAAAACCGAAGAAAGCAGAGAGAAGAGTTTCTTTGTCTGATGATGAAAATTACAGACACTGGAGCAAAGATAATGGACATCGCAGTAAAAGAAAAGAAAGATCAAAATCCAGAGAGAGAGCCCATAATAATTCAAGTCCAAGAGAGGAGGAACAAGACAACCGATACAGAAATGGTTCAGAGAAACACCGAGAGAAGTACAACCGTTACTCTGACCAGTACAGAGAATCCAGAAAGAATGAGGACAGACGAAGGGAGAGTTCCCCGGACAGACGAAGGGAGAATTCCCCACACAGACAAAAATAATACCCAACTCGATTTTGAAATAAATGTGCATTTCTGAGCTGTTAAAACTGTATTTTAAAATCTATTCCTGAACTTTCTTTAAAAAATAAATTGTATAAAGTGATAGTTTGCATTTGTAAATTTTACCAGACTTTTTCAAATTTTCAGTACCACTTTTTTATAACTATTGCATTGAGTCTTTCTGTTAAATTCTTCCTTTGGAAAGATGAAACTGTTTATTTTGTGAATAAACTGTTAAGATCTCTGCGAAATGGGTGGTTTTGTCACTTAGTTTCAAATATTTGTAATTGTAACTTTGTAGTCTAAAAAACATGTTTTTTAACTTTGCTTGTTAATTGAAAGCTAGATATGAGGCTATGGTGATAAATGTAAAAAAAGCAGACTACAGTGTAAATGTTACATGACAAGGCTTTATAAAAAAAATTTCCAAACATCAGTATGAGCACTTCAGTCATTCTGTAGCTGTTTATTATTTCAGCTTTGTGAATATGAAAGCAAGTTTGACTAAAATCTTCAGAAAATACTTCAGTTGATTTTTTTTTTTCTTCAGGAGTTAAAAATTGGAGAAGTGGAAAAGCAATATTGCTGTTTTAAATGTGACATTTGAAAGTGTGTCAACTTGTTCTGTTACTTTTCACAATGTTTTTTTAATATTGTAACATCCTGAGCTAGTTACACTTGTGATCTTAGAAACAAGGGAAAAGTTGGGGTTTTTTTCTCAACTATGAATTTGATTTTTAAAGTCATAGACTTCAATTCTGAGCCTATGAAGGATGTGTTTTAGGAAAATCTTTCCCAGTATATTAAAAAAACAAAACATCTGAAATAAGACCTATTTAAAATCTTTTTAGATGTTTTGAACTACATGGCTTGAAGTGCTCAAGTTTATTGGAAGCAAAGCTTACAAGAAAAAATAATCTATTGCTGCGGTAGTTATAAAATTGTACTTGGAGTCATTTGAAGCAACTAGCTCAACATTCGTTGTATGAGTAGTAAAATCGTCTGGTTAAGGCTCTAAATCTCATTAGTAACTAAGGAAAACTTCAAAACTCAGCATGAAATAGGAAGTAGTGTGAATGTGGTCGGTAGGAAAGACAGGTGAGACTTGTATATTATGCCATTTTTGGTGCTGTAAGACTACATTTATGGTTTTTTTTATTCTGTAAAATGAACACAATTGCTGGGCATATGAGAACTTACACATTTCATATGTAAATCGTACTTCATCTTGTATAAAGCATAAAAAAAATACTTGAACTGTTTTATAGCAGAAAATAGAACAATTCCTAAGGAAATAGATCCATTTTGCCTAAATCTTGTCACAACATTTTTCTAAGAAAAATGTCACATTTTTAAAATTTTTTTCTGTATTTAGCAGAATTTATTTCTGCAAGCTTTCATGTAATAAAACATTTTCAGTCAAAAAGACTTGCACAGAAAACATATTGCAGGATAAAAAATAAGGTTTCTATCTTGTTATACTATACAGCTAAAAATGCTTTAGTGGCATCATGAGGTATATATATTTAAACTGTGGTGGGTTTTTGTCCAACACACTTGTCACTTTCAAAATGATTTATGCATTTTGGCAGTGTGTGTGATTCCAGGAAAACTTAATTTGAAAGAATGCTTTCTAAAAAGAATTTTGCTGAGAATTGTTATGCTGCTTTGATAGCTCTCTACAGACATTAGTGAAAATGATCTGTACTTCATAATGGTTTAATTGTACAAATTTAATTTATTTACAGTAATACTCTCCTTACTATGTTATGGGTTTAATAGCATCAATTTTATTAACCCATAACTCTTGAGATATTACTGTTCAAGTTAAAAAGCTTGTTAATGACATTTAATAAATGGTAATACATTAAAACAAATGTGAAAACATAAAACATTTATTAAAAAATTAAGCATTTAATATCAGACATACACATCAGCGTATGCCAGTTTAAACATCTCCATTTTTTGATGTTATTTTATACTGCCTGATAAAAATAGTGTGCTCTTTAATGGTAAAAAAAGGGAGAGGGTTTGATTAGGGCCTGAGCTGTGGTCTTTGCTGCACTTACAATTTCCTGGTGGCTTTTGTTTTTCCCATTTCCAGAAATATTAACAGATATTTAATAGGATGACCAAATAAAGCTGTTACTTTTACCATTGCTACTCTGAGCAGGCTGATGTTAGCTCAAAGCAGGGAGAGGAGGAGCAGTCGTTGTGCTGTGCGTGTGGTCAGAGGGGCGCTCAGCAGAGGGGCAGCCTCTCCCGCCCAGGGCCCTCACCCCTTCCCATGGCATTGCCAACTTCTCAGGCTGGTGCTGAAGCACTTCCTGAGCCCGAGACACTATGTGTGTCTCTGAGTAAGGGCTTGCTCGTTAAGTGACCTAATTCTTCACTTATTTGGGGGGGATTCTGCACTATTATGTGCCAGGAGTTAGCTCCAGTATTTTACCGTACAGTGTGTGTAAAAGTATGTTCTTTTTATAGCTTCTGCCTGATGACTTCCATTTGCTGTTTTCCAATGCGTTTTCTGCATACCGGGGTGTAGTTGTTTCCTGCTTGCCATCATGTGTGTGATTTTTGTAGACCTAAATCCATTCTTTGGATTTCTTTTCCAGAAGTTAAAATTCATCTGTAATCTGTCCTTGTCTGGCACTGCTCTATAGCCCTGATTAGTCCTCCTGCCCTTACTTATTTATGTTACTGTAATCTTTATAAGGGAGAAGAAGTCAAAATACTCTGTATCTTCAAAATGAGGGTATTCCAGAGCTGCACCGTGACACAAGGGTTTTGGGGGTTGTTTTCGGTCCATCCTCTCGATTGCTGTAGAGTCAAGTGATCCACAGTGATCCTGGGCTGCCTTTCCTCAGCTAATTCTAGACCATGCACAGTAACAAAGTGACTCATGTCTGGTCTATAATTAATACTGGAGCTCTGTGTTGGGTTTTGAATAGGAGTTTTGACTGAAAGTCTTCAAGAAGTAGAGGTTCTATGACATTCTTCACTATTTTGCTCGGTGATTAATCCCTGTCACTTAAAAGCGTGATTGAAACAGCCTGGCCTTAGCTCTCTGCAATTGGGTCTGCTTATGACTTGGTTTAATCAATCTCTGCTGTCAGAAGTCACCTAGTGTAGGTGTCTCTGGGCTGAGTTCAGGTAACGGCTTGGCTGACTCTTAGATGAAATAAATTCTGGGCTGCTGTGGTCTTCCTGAACTGCAGGCTCCAATCACAAGTGCTCTTGACTTGGATGAATGAAAATGTCAGAGAACTGTGCTGTTTAATGGCCCTGTACCTAGTGACCTGTTCCATTGGACTTAAAAGTGTGTTTTGAGTGAAGGTGTTCATCGCGATGCGGTGCTGGGCATCAGGGCCTCGGTCTTTGCAGTGTTTGTGAACACAGGACTGTTGTCAGCTTCTTGGTTTGGCTCCCCCAGCCCCTTGTGCTGGTCAACGTTCAGGTGTGAGTTACTGTTGGGTAGGACTGTGGGTACCCACCGCCTTCAGCCGCTGAGGGGAACAGCTGCTCCAGGAAACTTCCAGACTCCGCCTGATCTCAGCTGGTACCAACCAAAAGATGTTTGGGAAGGAACTTGTGGCAACCTGTTCTGAGATTGTGCACTTCAAATTTACCTTTCAAAAGTGGTTGTAATATCCAAGCCCATAGATACAGTAAGAGAGACTGCACCCCTTTTGCTAGGACTCCCTGGCTGAGTTTGAGTTTCCTCATGGTGGGGACATTAGGTGGTGTAAGGATGAGCTGCTGACTCGCCCAGCGAATTCACCATCTGTGTAGGAATAAGTCTTGACTGAAGTGTTTGTAGTATTTTTAAGAACCATAATCCTGTTCAATTTTATTTGGGGCGAGGTTTATGAAGCTTGATTATTCATATACTCCAGTCTAAATAATGTTTTCTTGGGAAAAAACGACTACCGCTGTTTAGGCCGTCTTTTTATATCAGTCATCAAAATATGACCTCATAGTGTGAGAGCAGTTAAATATATTTTGGGAAAAAAATATTCACTCCCCTAAAAATACTTTAAAGTTGTCATTAACAGATCATGATTTCTAAAGCAGTTTTAGTTGTTAAAGCAGTATTGCGGTCTTAAATTCTGGATAGTTCATCTCCACAGTTCTGTACGGAAATGGGAACCAGAACCTGGCTATAAAAAAATATTTGTTCATGTG
Organism: Calidris pugnax; assembly: GCF_001431845.1. NCBI lineage: Eukaryota > Metazoa > Chordata > Aves > Charadriiformes > Scolopacidae > Calidris > Calidris pugnax. Next base: position 11,931,315 of record NW_015090990.1, on the reverse strand, counting down.
TTCATGTTAAATTAATTTTACAAACACATAATGTAGATTTTGAAAATGACTAGTTTTACTAATTCAATTTAGACGGTATGTTATTTTAACCTAGCGATATGATGTTAATTTACTTAAGGCTCCAGTAACGTAACTTCTTAACTTTTGAATGCAGGCTGTACTCTGAAAGAGCTTAGCACGTGTCAGCCACCAAAAAAATACATAAGCTGTGGTGGACAATTCCATCTCCAGTAGCAATGCAAGTGCTTCCCTGTCATCAGACTTGTACGGTTTTATGACTATAAAAGAAGACACTAGCTCATCTTTGTTCACCATTCTTAAACTACTTTAAATTATCTTCCACTGTTGAGGAAATGTACCTAACTGTAAGGCTAATTTTCTTGGAGAATCTAAAAAATGAAAGAGTCTGTTATCATGCTTGCACATAGAATTGACTCCAGTTTCTCAAATAATATTCACAGAGCGGAGAAACTTGTCTTTTTAGATGTAAGTTAGTATTTTTAAAAAGCTTTTTTATTAGTTAAAATCTTTTTTAAGATACTGTGAAGTCAAAAATGCAGAATAAAGGAGTATTTTAATTAAAGCTACATAAAACATGTATTACTAAGTTAAAAACTGCATGACCAAAATACTACTTTATACACTGGAAAATCTTGAGGTCACTTCAGAGATGTTCTGCTTTTTATATGTTTTCCTCAAGCAGTCTATAATTTGGCTGAGACTAGAGTCAGGGATTTTCTTTTCTTGGCTGCACCTCATGGCTATCATCAAGCGTTTTCTTCTAACTTAAAAAAACCAAATAAAAACCAAAAAAAAACCAAACAAAAAAACCAAAACAAACAAACAAACAAACAAAAAAAAAAACAAAACAAAAAAACAGGGAGGGGGTGCAGCTTTAGTGTTGTGGGAAAACAGTTTGTTAACCCATAAGGCAGACAAGTCCTTTAAGAAAATAAACTGTCACATTTTGACTCTTTTTAAGCTGTGTCCACTTAGAGTTATCTTTTTCTGTTATTTTGTAAAATGAAGTGAGAATATAAACTGCAACATTTCTTAAAAGGGGAGGGGGGAAGATCAAGGGTGTGGAAGAGGATGCAAAGCTCCAAGAAACGAGAATCTGCCTTCAGTGACAGGGTGCCATGACAGGTTTGGAAGCTCTTCTGAGAGGTGTCTAGGTGTAATGCTGACTGCTTTTGGTGTATTGACTGGTATTGCTCCTTAATTACTTAAATGAAATGTACATTCTCCCTTTAAAATTGCTGGGCCCCTGCCTTCTTTTCAGTTGCCTACGCATTGCTTTTGGAGGTACGTCATATCTCGGTCACAGCTGTGAAATCTCTTGTGCAAGTTCAGATTCTGGCCATTTTGTATAATAAAAAGCTGTGTAAAAATGCTTTTGTCACTAGCTTACCTAAAACTTGTTTTAACTTGAGGAAGATACCTTATTTTCAAGTTCCTATGGATAAGCCCACTCCATCTCATAAAGACTGAACATATTTAGCAACTTTTTTTGCTCTGGAGTAATACATTAATTGGAGACATGCCTATTGATTTAAAAGGGAGAGGTATAAGATCCTTTCATCAGGTTGGTTACAGATGCTGCTCTGTCTTGACTGTATTTGTGTTGCTCAGTATTCTTGCTCTCATTAGGCTTATCCTCATTTTCTCCTGCTTTAGCTACCATTTTTCCATTATTTTTTTTCTAACATTTCTGAACTTTATCACATGCAGCATTAGCCATTTAGAAAGTATAATGCCAAAAATACACATAAAAAATTTACTATGTATCACTTGCATAATGCATCAAAAAATGATCTTTAAAGGATAACTTAGCTAAAGGAGCAGTATGTGCACATACGTGTCATAAAGAACAAGTGTGCAACGTGCTTCTTTCCTCCCCCTTACCTCAGACTAGTGAGTTACAGGACAATTGCAAATTTGATGAGGTTGATCAGTCTTAAATGTGTGAATGTTTCATTCTGGTTGCCTTTACTTTGCACCACCAAGAAGTATTGATGGAGTTGTACAGGCTTCTGAATTGAGATAAAGAGGCAGTTTAAGTGTGGTGAATGCCAGTATTCCCTCAGAGGAGCTGTGGTGGTGCTAGTAGCAGCAGAAAAAGTGAACAGGGGTCAAGCTATAGTGTGGGGTTAGATCCCATAGGCTTCTGTGTGCCTGTAGGGAATACTGAGAGTTGGTATCTTCTTACTGGCAGACTATGTAATTGACCTGAGTCCTTTGGCTGTAAAGGCTCATGCAGAAGTTCATAGAGAGGATGTCCACTGGTTAGCCAGTTTACCCATCCCCTGTCCTTGGGCAAGGCTATTAAGGAGGAAGAAGCATTATTTTGCTGTTTCAGTCTTAGCAAGGACACCATCCTCCCTCTCTTACCATCACCCCTTACTGCTGGGCCTGTTAAACACACTTCCTCAAAGAAATGAACAACAGTTCTCTCTCAAACTGTCTTCCCCTTCCCATCTCCCGTGTGTCCCTCATAAAGGAAGAGAGGGTCACCTCTTTCTGTTCCCTTTTAAATATGGCATCTCATGCCCCAGATTTGATGTGTATGGTTAAGAAGCAAGCTTGGGTTTTCTATGGCCTTCTTTGGGTCTTTTCTGTCTTTTAACCTGTATTAGCAGACTTCAGGGTCAGGGGATTTTCATGGTAGACAGAAAGTTGCATTAATTTGGGGGTTGAAATAGCCAATTGAAAAGTTGATTTATTAGATCATATAATGCTAGGGGTGCAGACAGCCTTTGTGGCTTCCTATGAGGGAGGAATACATAAGCAAAGACTACTTGGACTGGGGGGGACACTTTTAATTAATACGTTTCCTTTGTTCAGGCCTTGAGGTTGGATGTCTGGTCCATAGGCTCTCATTCTTTGATTAGATTCACAGGGCCCACTGCTTCTTGTGCTACACCCTTTGTTATGAGTCACCAGAGGTGGAATGCAAAAGTGCTTAAGAAAAAAATTGAAGCCAAGTGACTGACTTGATCAGTGATTGAAATGAGAAACTGAAAACACGCATTTGGGGAAAAAAAAGAGGTCCTTTTGCAGCTCTGTTCCTTCCTGTCCTTTCTTCTTGGAGAGAAGAAAAAAATCCTTGTTATAACTCTTTGTAAAAGAGAGATGGTGCATTGGCCTCTTTTGATCACTGTACCTGTTTGAAACAGGAATTCTTTGAGATGTCATCCGCAAGTGCTTCACAGCCCATCATTTCCTCCACTCTTGCTGAGTATATTTATGTGATTATGGTTGTGAGGAGAAACTGTGAGGATGGGTTCATTGCTCTGCCTATAGCAGGGAAGCGCTCCTCCTGGAACCTCAGGCTAAATTCATCCCTATAAGTGAAGAGTCAGTTTGTTCATTTCATTTTGTAAAGTAATTCTTTCCTCCCATTTCATTTTTAGAGTTCTATTTACAGAGGTGCAGACCTATTGGAAAAGCGTATTTCAGTTTCCCACACATATATAAACACACACACTTGCATACAAAGCCTTCTACTTTCATTCTCTTTGAACATAGGAGTTTAGGATTAATTGTATGTGTGAATTAATCTAGTTCATTGGAATAAATTTCAGCTGTTTATACTCTGTGTAATGAGCTTTATCACCGTACTATCTGAATAGCTCCTAGGCACTATTTTTCAGCTATACCCTGTTAAACAGTGTAAAATATTCATATCTTGATGTTGTGAAATCTGGCTGGAAAAAAAATTGTATGTGGTACATTAACTGAGTTTCTGTTGTGATATATTATGTAATATAAAGCCACCAAAGTGGAAAATTGTCTATTTTTTTATTATAGTACCTAATGACAGGCACTTCAAAAGCTGGGATGACAGATACAAGCATTGTTAGTGTATGTTTTGGTGTAAAATTCTGGTGTTTTGTATACAGGCAATTATACTTCCCTTTGCAGGAGTAATTGAAGTGGAAGCCTAACCAGAACAGTACGCATGTCGAGATGAGGGTCTGCCTCAGTGTACCAGGGAAGATGGGTGGTGCAGCCTGTGGTCTGCATGACTGTGGTCACCCCTGTGGTAAGGAGCAATGACTGGGTTTAGCGCACAGGGTTTCTACCCAAGACTCGAGGTCTACCTCATTTATGGTGCATATATAATCAAAAAATTTCTTTGTTTCACGGTATTTATAGGAAGGGTTTATTTCCATAATTGCAGTTTCACTGTCATTTATAAAGAAAATAAAGCGTGAAGACCAATCGTTTTAATGATCTGTATATCGTACTCCAGTCGAGGGAGAGTGAGTTTCAAGGTTAGTTGTGTGGCAGTTGTCATCAGCCTGTGAAATTCTCATTTTGAATGATAGGTCTGGTTTGCACTTTAACCTTAGTGTTGGCTTTAACTCCATCTTCTTCCTTGTTCTTAATAACTTCAGTCTCTCCTTTTTCTGTGAAGACCACGATAATGTCTTTCTATAAAAACAAAATAAAGAGGGGGAGGGTTCATATCTCCAGAACCCCTTTAATTTTCTTAATAAGCCTTCTGCTCCATCTGATTGTTCTGAATTACATGTGAAATATTCAGTTCCTTATTAGTGTTATCAGAGGAAGATGCCACAGGTCGTGCAGACTATTATTATGAAATCATCCACAACATTAATAGAAAAAAGCTATAATCTGTTATAAATGTGTTGTTTTCATTGCATGTCTCTCCCGTTACGAGATAGGGTAAGAAGTGCTCCCTCATTTTCTTTCCCATATAATATTCATTATTGCCAGTGTCCGTGGCTAAGTGCTTTTTTGTTCCTCTTTTCTGTAAACACTTCTTCAGAGTTTCATTTCAGAAAGAAAGCCTTCACAGCCTATAATCGTTTTTATTCCCTCTCCTTTCTCTCTTGCTCTGTCCTCTGTGATTCCACGCTGTACTTTGGCGCCATCAAACACAGCATCCCAGTTGATGGGACCATACCACTAATTTTCAAAATTACATTGTATTTTCTGTATTATATTTTTGCTTTTCCTTATGCTTTGGAACAGTTTTTTTGACAGCCACTGAATGTTGATCAGGGAGACTGAGCTGTCCTCAGTGATGCTCTGGTCTTCCACAATTTGTTTGCCAAACTTACATGAATAATTCACAAGATTTCCTTTAATGTCCATTACCATGTTCTTGTCAACAATGACTTTCAGTTGTCATTGTATTGTCATTTCAACTAATTCAAGTTCTTTAGTTTCCAATCGCTTTTGTTTCAAGTAAGCTGAATGATAGTTAGAACTTCTACCTATCTACACAATGTTACAACATGGTTTTAGCACTGTTTCACTGTTAACCTATTGCCATACGGGATATTGACCATGTCGTTGTACACTTTATATTCCAGCACCATGATTCAAATCCCTGATCTCTTACCTCACAACTGGCTGGTTTCTTTAATAGCCTCTTGTACAGGACTTGTTAAAAGCTTTTTGAAAGTCCAGATGAATAAGATTATTCTAAGTAGGTTCCCTCCTATATCTTTTGGTGGTTCCTGTAATTTTAATTACATTTAAGTTAATAGTTTTAATTTTTATTGAATATTTACCTTGTAAGTAAAAATGAGGCCAATAATTCCCCTCAAGACCTTTGGTACAATTTATACAACTGACAACTTGAATTGAAGGATTAAATGATTGAAGAAAAGATGAAAATCTTTCCAGGGGCATAATTCAAGGACTTTAAGTTCAAATACATTTTAAAGGGTATTTAAAGGGAAAGGTACTTAAATGAGTGAGTGTAAAAAATCCTTTCCCTTGTTGTGGCTCCAGGTGGTTGAGCAGCTTTGTGTGAAACTACTTCAGGAACAGCTAGAGTTTAATTTGTTTCATGACAAGGACCAAAAAAGCAGTGAAAAAAAATATTTTACTTACTGAAAACCATCTTAATCCCTTGAACTGCTTAGTTCAATCACAAGTAGACATTAAAGACCCGCTGTGTCCTGGACTTGCTACAGTAGTTGACAAAAGCAGGAAAAAGTGTGAACACAGCATTTCTTAATTAATCTGGATTTATTAATCCACTGTCAGGCCATGTGTTAGGCCAGACGCAGAGAGGCAGCAGGCTGACACGCAGCACAGGGAGAATGTTGCATGAGAAAAGGCTTGGTGACAGCACTGCCACATCTCCTCTGCTTGCCCTCTGCCTCCCTTTGTTGGGAAGTGCTTGACCGGGCCCTTCTCCGTGCCCTCCAGCCAGCTCAACCCATGGCAGGATGAGGGCACTGGCTGGCAGCAGAGGGAAGCAGACTGGTGGGAGGGAGGGCAGTGTCCCAGAAACAGCCTGGTGCAGGGGCCCAGCACTGGCCCATGGCACTGGGTCCTCCTGCATGATGTGGCCCTGAGGAGAGCATGCGGGAACCTCCGGGGTGGCTGATACAAGGTCATACAGGAACAGGAGAAACAATCTCCTGGGCTGTAAACTCCCTTATTGTAGACAACGTTGCCTACAACATGCCCTATTTAAGTGGCACATGCGTTCTTCATGTGCACAGGCCATGCTGGAGAAGCTCAGAGCTAGACAGACAGGGCTGGGCTGCATCTTCCCAATCTGTTCTGCAGATGCCTTACCTTGTACAGAGTTGTTAGCGAGTTCTCTAACTCTTCTTTATATTGTTCATAGGTCCTAATCTTAATGGTTGGTCTTAAACAGGGTTGTAGTTTACAACACGAAACAGCAAAATACCACATGCTTAACGTTCAGATGTAATTTGGTGTATTTAGGGTAGAAACCAGGAAACACGTGCTCACAATCCAAATAGACAGGTATCCACCACCACCACCAGCCTGATTTCAAGAGGAGAGGGGAGGAGATCCCTGTGGGAGAATTCTTAGAAATTAATGGTCATCCTGTGAGCACCCCAAGCTCTGGGCAGCTGTTGACAATAGGCCTCTGACAATAGTCCAGGCCCTTGACGACAGTGCAGGCCTCGAGGTTACCAAACGGTTAAGTTGTGATTTGTAAACTAATGAAGCTGGCCGAACAGGAGAAGCTGTCTTCCGGATGTACTGATAAGTAAGACCTTGAGTAGAATAAAAAAAAAGAGAAATGACTGTGTGTGTAAACAGCTAATAATAGCCAACTACAAAAACATGTAACTAGTTATCACCTGGTAATAATAGTCCACTATAAAGGAATCACCTGTGAATTGTCTATAAAAGCTGAGCTATCTGTGCAATAAAGTGGCATCTACCTGATCACATTGATTGTCCTGTATGGTGTCCGAAGCTTCTGTGTCATTAGATCCCCAAGTTGATACCAGTTTTACTTGTAAGTATAGATAGGGCAGAACAAAAATGGTCAAAATATTTTTTGTCACAGCAAAATTCTGTAGGCGGGATGGGAATTTTTTGTTCAAGACCTATATTACTCCATCAGAAGGGACCACTTGGTAGAAGGTTCACACAGAAGCTCCCTTTGCTTTAATCAGCTGAGAGCGAGGTGGTACTCCTGAGGGGCCGATGCTGCCCTGATGCCTGCTCAACAAGGGCTGCTGACAGGCAGCAAACAAGCTGCAGCTGTGAAGAGCTCTTGAGAAAATGTTTTTCTTGCCCATTTAGTATTCTTCATTCTACTGCAAAGAAAGAACAAGTGCAGACTCTTAGGGGGAGCCTGTCTTCCCATTAAGTTTGCTGTCGTGAAGATTTTAAGGTCCAAAGGGAATTGGTGGAGATTGTACAGTTTTGTGGGATGATGCCCAGCAGTAGAGACAGTCATGTCATGTATCGTTTCCTTTGCTGAGACACAACAGCCTGTCTGTGCCATGCAGTTGCCAGACTGTCACATATTTTTCAAAGGAGATGGTTTCCTGTGCCTACTGGGAAAAGAAATATGAAAAGTTGTCCCTAATGAGGTAAAAATTGTGACTGATAGGGACTTTGTGTAGGTGTAGATCTGAGCACAGTATCACTTTGTCTTCCTCCCAGTCTGATCCCAGAATTAATTTCTTGTTATAAGAAAATGAGACTACCCAGTGTCTTGCTTGATTCTTTGCTATTTGCATGTTGTGCAAATGTAGAAAAAAAAAAAAAAAAAACAACCTAAAACCAAGCCCTACCGTTTTAATATATCTGGATTGTTTAGTGTAAGGAAGGTTGTTTTTCATTTCTGCTGAACACTGGCTGCAGCCACGATTGCTGATGTCCTGATCAACTTAAGTCATTAATTTCACCTTTATGGTGAAGTGAGAGGGAAGAGGGAAAGAGTGAATGCACATGAATCATTTGGTGAAATATCCTGTAGGTTAATAGCTCATTTACCCTAAGTTATTCAAATTTCATTCAATTCATTTCTCAGCATAATTAAAGGGTGGTCCAACTTTGATAAAACCTCCCTAATATATAAACTGCATTTGTTGTTTTGTAGATAAATGTATATCTGTGCACTGAAGCATTCTCGTATCCACGTGGAAAGCAGAATATTCATCAGTTTTCCCCTTGGGGCTTCCATCAAATGGACAGGGTAGGAGCTCAGGGGGAAATTTTTTCCGCATTCTGGCACAGGCAGTAAATCTAGTACCAAAATCTGCACATTCTCCAAAAGCTATAATGGGCCTTGAAAAGCCCCCAGAGACCCCTGTGCCTTATCATTATCCCTGGGACCGCTGCTGTATTTCCTTACAGCCTGTCGCTGGCTCTCACAACACCCAGGAGAGAGATTTGTTCTACAGCCAACAGAGGCTTCGTGAAATAGAAACATCATGATATATTTTTTTACTAGTTTTGAGGAAGCGCGGTGCCTGGCACGTGTTACAAACCAGTGCCTGAGGGCTGTGTGCCTGCAGAGGTCTCTGACCGCGAGGTCAAAGAGATCTCAGCCCCATATCTGGCAGTGACAGGAAGGGTTTCACAGGGACCACCTTCCCTGTGCTCCTGCAACATCACTGCTCTCTGAGGAGCTCAGTGTGGTAAGAAATCCACCAGTACATGATTCGCTGCAGCTTTTTTTTATATTCAACTGTAGTCTAAGCAATTTGCTTCTGAGATCTGAGAGCTTCCCATTCCACTTTTCCTTTTGGCAGTGCTGAAGCTACGTGGGATTTTTTTGTACATCCTGAGTCTCCTCTTAGAGAGAAGGCAGAACTCACAGTAGTGCAGATTTTACCTTGCACGTGAGGTTTGATTTGCTTCTCTGTGGTTACATGAGATGTAATTTGGTTTGGTGGATACTATTTTGGTGACTGTTCTTTTTTGGAACTGTGTAATCATATGGAGGCAGCTTTTGATCTGTTCAGTATATAATTAAGCTGCATCTATTGCTGTCTTTTTTCTGCAGAATGAACGAGTAAACGAATGAAAGAAAATCTGCTGGGAAAAAAAACAAATATTTTTTTCAGCTGAGTTATAAACCCTGAGAAAATCAGATGTAGAATTGAAACGTGGCTATAATTTCTATTCTATCAGAATGATCTCCTCCTAAAATCTTAATGTACAGGATCCATACAAACAATCTAAGGAAAGATTAATTATTTAAAAATTGTTGTGGGATTTAGTAGCAAATACAGTAATTGTAGGTGTATAATTTTGTAATACAGTGGTGTCATATGTTTAATAAGCAGCTATTTAATTATATATTGTGCTGGGTTTTTAAAATTATAATGTAACTACAAGGCTGCGTATTAAAGTTAATCCGGAAAGTGAGGAACCCATCTTAAATTTCCCAAAGATATTTTACTGCATTATCTGCCAACTAAAATTCAGTAACCGCAATATTGTTCTTTAACCAATAGTATAATCCAATCTCAATACAATGCATTAAATCCCTTTGTCTTTTAAAAACCCTCCTGCTGGTTAAGTAGAAGTAACTTGCTGGAACTCAAATAAATATATGTATACAGGCATAAAAAAACCCTATGAAAGTAAGACATTAGAAGAATCTAAATATTGTTCTTGGTCACCTTTTGTTTCTCTTTCTGTGCTGTTCTTACAGCACAGGCATGCTTTTGCAGGTGTCCAATTACCGTGCCCTGTAGACTAATTCATGTGACTCATCCAGTGTGTCTAAGAGACATCCACCCTATTGATGCAATTTCTCACATTTCTACTGAAATTAAAGAAGCACAGCTGCAGCTTGTCCTTTAAATATTCTCAGAACTGGTCTCTATTCAGATTTTGCATGGATGTAACTATTTAAGTTAGGTTTGGGGTTTTGTCCTGTATTTTTCTGAAAAAGTCATCTTTTGACAGAAAAAAGGAAAAAGGAGGAAAAAAAAAAAGAAGTTTTAGTATAGAAAAGGAAAAGTTTCCATATCAGAGAGAAGTCTTGATATGCAGTCTGTTTGCTGGTGTGGGAAAAAAACAAAGCAACAAACCAGTAGTCAAATTTTCAGAAAAAATAGTACGGCACACAGTGTCCAATAACACAGGTAATGCTAGAACAAACTTTTAGTGTGGATCTTTGTATCAATAAAGCTGATGTGTATACGTGTATCCAAGTATAGTAATGTGCTTGCATAGCCTTCCTATACTGGAATATGCTGCAATACCAGCATAAAGAGCCTAATAGAGGTTTCTACATCCATACATGGAATTTTATGGCATGTTATACCAGTTCACGTAAGTAGCTAAGTAGTATCACCTGTCTTGCCTAATTGGTGCTGGTAGTCTTCTTTAAGATACAGACAGAGCTGCAGTTAGAGCCAAATCCCATTCTTCTTGTCACTAGAGTAATTCTCCCTGGGGATTAATTAGAAGGACTATTATTTATTTTATAATTCTGGATCACTCATTGAGATTTCATGATGAATAGTGTTAATTCAAGTAGTTATAATCAAGGTTCACCACGCATTTTCATGTTTTCTTTTATTCTCATTGTTCAGAGAAGGTCCTGAGGCTGTTGTAAAGAAAGGAGTCTGTCTTTCACTGCCATCCTTCTTATTTTACCCCATGTTAATTTTTCCAAGGTAAGCTTTCAATACAGAAAGAGTAAAAGATTACTCTTAGCCTTGGTACCTTTTTCAATCCATACCACAAGATGGAAAATGACTAGTTTCCTGTGTGACCTAAACCACTGCCATTTACATTGGATTTTGTATTTCATAATTTTCCATCAGGGGAAAAGTGGCAAAGTTATGCTGCATATGCCTGGCTTGTTGTCTGTCCCTGAAGTGGCAGACCCCTTAAAGAAGAGACTGTCCCTTAGATGCAGAATGATCCTTTAATACAGATTTTCTTGGAATAATAGTTTATTGTACTTTTTTTATATTAACAGAAAAATTTCCAGTGTATAAGCATAGATGATACATCATCCTTGTTTTTGACTCATTGACAGCAAAGAAAAAACATATCCGCTCCATTTTCTTATGCCACCCTTCTCACAGTTCCTCATCTCTTATGCTGTGCAGGTAGTATTATTTTTAAAAACAGATGGGAACTCAGGAGGTGACTCTGATCTTTCACCTGTACTTTAGAAGAGAAACTGCATAGTTATTATCTGGAAATCCCTGGTGATTTTTAATGGACGTTGGTTTAGGAACACTGAGGGAAAGAAATATTCTAATCGGTTTTGGTTTTCAGCTGAAGAACAGTTTGCTTCTATGTTAAATGAAGTAGTGAAAACAAATAGTATGCCATCTGGCTAAGCCTACCTGAGTACTTTACCAGGAGGTTTTCAGATTCAGATATTTCTTCTGCCAGCGTACAACATCTTTAGTCCTGTATAACCAATGTACTTTCTTTACCCCATTGTTCTTCCCTGACTAGGAATTATTTTATTCCTTGAATTGAATTAAAATTTTGAAAAAGTCTGACTCTCTCTTGCAAAGATTTTCCCTGTTATTGGAATTATTTATCCTCTAAGTTACAAAATCTCTAGTGTTTCCAGCATTCACAGTAAATCAGTTATGCAGAGGAACAGACCTCCGTGTTATCTGTGAAGCTGATATTCTCAGGGGACAGGATAACATTGCATAGTCTTAATATGTACCAGTGAGCTCTCATTCTTAGAACAGATTGTGACTGAAAGGAAGGGTTTAGCTGCTTTTCAAGTGCTTGGAAAGATGTCATATGTTTTTCTTTAGATCACTTTTTCCTGCTTCAGTTTCTTAAAGAAAGAACATTCTGCAAAAAGATAAAAACATTTAACATAGCTGGGAAGGTAATGAAGTACAGATGCAAATATTTCATCAAAAGAAAATATTGATTGCTGATTTGCAACTTTAAATATTGTTTTTACTTAGTATAAAACACAAACATTTGTTCACAAGTAATTTGGAAAAGAATTTTGAGTATATAAATGAAAACAGGTCTGTGAAGAAGCATTCATGTGACTATCTGGTTATTCTGTTATTTATTATTTATATTGAGCATGCACATACAACCCTCATCACAGCTAATAGATGTGGTGTTCTGAGCATGACATAGACAGATAATAAAGAGTATTCCTTGTGCCAAAGAGCTTACAATCTAAATCCACATAATTTTACTCGACATGCAATCAGGAAATAGAAACGCTACCATGGGAATTAACTGACCTCTCACACAGTACAAATAGCATAGTTATGTAAGATTGGATGGTTGGTAAATAATTCAGAGAGTAAATTCATATAAACAACTTATCTGCATTATTCAAAATTATCTGATAATTTGCAGGCACTCTCCCTAAGCTAAATTCGTCAGAGTCTGTGCATTCTAGCTATAGCTAGCAGACACAAATTTTTAAAAAGGGGTATCTTTGAGCAGTTAAGAAGACAAGTGGGACACTTTAACACACTTTATAATCACCAGGAAATTGGAAATCTGTGGGGAAAAATAAAAAAGAGCAGTAAAGAGTTAACAGCAAATTGCAAAAAGCATCTCAAGTAACAAGCACTCCATCAAATATAGATGCAGAGTAAACAAGAACAACAAAATAAATCATTGCCCTACTTAAAAAAATAAAGATAGATTGGTTAGCAACTTGCAGGGTTGCTACTAAAGTAGTTGCTTTATATGTTTTTACAGTGGAGGCAGATGGAGTTTTACTAAATCTGGGATTGTTTCCCCAGAGGCAGTAACAGGGAAGCTATAAAATGTACAGATATATAAGATACCTGGTTATAAAATGTCAGATTCCCTTAGAGGAACCAAAATTCAAGATATACATAGAGCTGTGAATTTTAAGTTGAGTAAGGAAATCAATGAAGTTTCTAAAGTCTTAAAAAAAAATACTTGATCCAGAAACAATGGTAAAGAACTTCTTTACTGGGAAAAACAAAACAAAAAACAAAACCAAAAGCCAAAACAAATAAGCAACAAGCAAGGAACTGCATGCTGGGGGAAAAATTCTTAGAAAGTCTTTTGAAGCAGCATTGTGAGATAATACCAGGAAAATCTCATTTTGATTAGGATTCAGGCATGGAAGATCACACTTCAGTCATTGGAGGGACATTCTTCACCATATTTTTTCCATGCATGAAAGTAAAGTGGTTAGATTTTATTAAAACTCTGTTATCAGACATTAATTTTGAAGATCATAGGAATGGGTGGAAGTCTTCAGAGAAAAAAAAAAGGCAAACACCTCTCAAGGTTTTTCTTCAGATTTATGTGGTGACAAGGCTATTACTGTCTCAGAATGCGTAGAGTGCAAAGCAAACACAGAAGGCTGCCCATAATCAATTAAAATCAAGAGAATATGAGTTTAGAGAGTCTGGGCCAATTACCCTCAGAAATAAGATGTGCTGAGACAATCTCTTAGAAACATATCCCATTATCAGAAGAACTGATACTTAATGGAGGGGAAATATTGAACTAACTCTACCCATAGTCTCTGTTTCTACACCTGGTCTCCCAATTCCTGAAGTCTTTTTTACTGAAATGTTTCTCACCAAGGCTAACATCCAATAGGTTACTGGAGAAGCCCGTTGAAAAGGGGTACTGGAAACACTTGGGTTTATTTCCACAGAGGGAGACTTCTGTGGTGTGCCTTGGAATTATTAATTCTTCTCTTTGTTCCTTGTGTTATTGGCCTTATGGGATCACCAAAAAGGCAAATTAACATTGGAGCACTAGGCCACTAATCTAATATTTTGCACAGACCACAAAAAAAAAAAAAAAGTGCCTATATTCCTACCTCTAATGCCCTGTGGTGCTGAGAAACCGTATGTTTTTGAAATGAATGACAATAAAAAATTATTGAGGCTTAATTCTCATTAAAAAAATACAACAGTCAAGTAAACAAAGATTTCCTTAAAGTAAGTAGTAGGTCTTTCATATATATAAAATGGATTAGTGCAGAGAACTCAGTAGTTGCCTTGTTTCCTGGAGGAAAGGGAAGAAGTTACTTAGATTTCCTGCATTATATCTTTTACAGGGTGAATCTGGCCTGAGGGTTGCTTGAAGCCTCCCAGGGGTTCCTTTCCCTCATAATCTGATCCAAAGTATCATCCAGCTTTAATATTACTGCTCGATTTGGCTGGAAATACTTCCTAGCTCTTGGGATTTCCCTTACTGATTTTGGGTTGTGGGCATCCCTGAGAGGTTTCCTTGCACGCACCATTCTGCATGGAGCTATACCTTTCAGTAAAAAACTTGTATCACGCTTAGTCTGTTCTCAATGACAGATGTTTTAAAAACCCCAAACCATCTAACTTTATTTTTGTAGAGCCAAATTTAAAGTTCTGAATAAACTGCAAGGATAAAATGCAATTCTAATTCACACTCAGCGTGTCTTCTTCCTACTCTATGTATTCTTAACTTTATTCAGGATAGGATCCCACCTCTACCTGTTTTCACAAGTTGGTTTATGCAGCTTTTCAGTGGAAATGCAGAAAGTAGCAGCCTCTCCTTCCCATGAGGTTCCTCTGAGTTTACAGACCAGTTAACTCCTTATAAGCTCTCCTACATTGAGCTTCCTGTTACACCACTTTTATAGTTGTTTTGATAGTCTTCAACTCCTAAGAAATACTAATTGTATAACAATTCTGAATTTCATCACTTCTAGTGTGCTTTCAGCATTTGACAGAGATGAAATGTAACACTCTAACAATACAGACCACAGGGCATTTAAAATATTCCATCTTTCCCACCTTTACAGCCTTGTAGAGCACAGTATTTGATAAGGAGCTGGAGTCAAGAATGGCGAGTTTCACAGTGGAAGACTTAGCTGAAATGTTTCATAAAGATGTTTACAATTATGTGTTTAAATGTTGCTGTTTCTGATGAGAACAATTCTTTCAAAGACAGATCCAAGATATACTTCTGCATAAAGTGTTCAAAACCATACACAATTACCTATCCACTGTTACATGTCTCTGTAGGAGGTTGATGGTTAGCATTCACTGAAATGTAGGGTTTTTTTTATAAAAAGTAATTCATGACCCTACTGAACAGAAATGTATTTGTTCTGAAGAATGTTATAGTATTCGCAGGGGTTCTTAAACATTTTCATCTTAACAGCGAATAAGGTACATGGTCATTGTAGACCACCTTTCAGTGTGAGATTGAATAACATCTCTATGGCAACTACAACTGTCGCTTACGTAGAAAAATAATATTGCGTGAACATAATAGTCTTACTTCTCTACAATAGGACTTAACAGTTGGATACGAAGAGAAAAATGGCTCTTTTTTTTTTTCCAGTCATGATAGATATTTTGAGACTTCTGAACATACTTTGGAGACTGTTGTCTTGAAAAGGGCTAAAAGGTAGGCAAAAGATAATGAAATAAGAAAATGTTGGATATTGCTAATGTGTGGTCATGCATGGATGTTTAAAATAATCAATTTGGTGGCTGATCAACACCAAATTCTGCCAGCCTGTGTCTTATGGGTGGTTTTTTTTGTGGGCTGGGGTTTTTTTTTGTGTTACTGAAGGGGTTGTTTACACTTACTCTCTACGGTTGGTCCAGTGTTCCCAGTTTCAGTTGTGGATTCTTTCTACTGTGTCATCTATTCCGCGACTACAGATTCAGGCAAACTCAGAATTTCTGGCAAAAAGAAATGTGTCCTGTTTTCAGCTTCTCTTTCTCTCTAAGAGACATCAGTAAATCTTCCAAAAACAGGTAGTGATGCTTTAGAGCTCAAATTTCTTCTGAGAAAGAAGTTTATGGTAGGTAAAGCACCAGAAGAAGGGCTATTTTCATGTTTTCATGGGATGATTAATTCAAAGTTTGAAAATTTCCTGTCCTGAATTATAAAAGAACTTATTGAACATAAACCCATAAACAAGGTATGATGCAATTCTTAATGGTATGAAGTAGCACTGCTCTTCTCCAAAAGCTGAAAATAAAATACAGCAAGAAGGTTTTCTCCAATGTCAGGCGTTCTTGTTTTCCTTTCTGCAGAAAAGCAACAAATTAAATACTGCAGGATTTCCCTATTTCCATCATGTTCTACAGGAGAGATAGTTGAATGATAAAAGCTGGTATTATGAAAACGTTTATTGTTGTTTGTATTGATTTTAATGTTTGTCACTTATTATTTTTCTAATAAGCACACTTGCAAGTGATTATATTTACATTACGGTTTTGTAAACTGTACAAAACCAAGCTTGCTAGCGGTGCTTATTGTTTTAAACTGCTCACAGGTGGGCTGACAAAGCCGAAGGTTTGGGACGGTCACCAGGTGTTTAAATTTAGGAAATAAAGGCGACCTGACGACTAGAAACTGACCAGAAACTGACGGGGGGTGTAAGCAAAGCAGCAGGCGCGGCGCTAGGGCCGGGGTTTGGTTGGAAAGCTGTTGCTTCTGGGACGCGGCTGCGGTACTCCCGGCGCGGCGAGTCTCAGAGGAATGGGGAAAGGCTGAGGTAACCGCCATCGGCCGCCTCTGGGCTCGCCCAGGGAAAACAAACGCGCTGCTGTGCTGCAGGAGGCTGCTTCCACCTGCGGCCCCCCTCGCTGAGAGACTCCCGGGGCCGGGGTGGCGGCCGGGCCGGACCCGCTGCAGCAGCACCCGGGCGAGGGAGCGGGCGGCCCCGGGGGCAGCAACTCGCAACTTCGTGGCGGTTCAACCCTCAGCGGAGTCGCCCAAGACGCTGCTCCCGGGCGGCGGTGGGGCCGCCGGGCCCGGCCCTTCCCCTCAGCCCGGGGAGAGCCGCGGCCACAGGGGAGGGCCGCCGGGGCCGGGCGGACGCATGCGCCGGGACGGCGGGCAGCGGGCGGACCGCCGGGGTCCGGCGGAGTTGGGACTCGCTCGACATCGCTCCGGCCGGAGCGGGGCTGCCGCGCCGCCTCCCTCCCTCCTTCCCTCTCGCCGGCCGCTAAGGTAAGGGGGCGGGCGGTGGCCCGGGGCGCGGCAGGTGCCGGCGGGGACCTTGCTCAATGTCACGGCGAGGAGGAGTTGGGGCGAGCGTTCTGCTCCCCGGGGATGCCCATACGGGCGGCGGGCAGAGCCGGAGCCCCCCCCGGGTCGCTCCGGGCTGGCGGGCAAACTTGTCCGCGGGCGCGGAGCGGCAGGGAGCGGGGGCAGCGGCAGGGAGCGGGCGGCGGCGGTGCGGGTTTCCCCGGGGTTCCCGCCTGCCTCAGCCCGCGGGAGGAAGGGGTTTGTCGCCGTCTCTCGCCCCTGTGCGTTTGTTTGCAGAAAGGATGAGGCGCGTCTCTAAATAGGTCAGGGTCTTCAGCAGTGCATGGGATTTGCGTAACGATTTCTCTTATCTCGGAAAGGTGCGGGGGTTTCTTTCCTGCGCTTCCAGGCTCGACGGAGCTCTCTTTTCCTTGCCTACCGAGTGACTTTTTAAATAAGATAATTGCATGAGCCGAGGCCGGCTTTCTTGTTTTATAAATCACGACGACTTTGGGAAAGGCAAATTTCTTCTGCAAAGGAGGAATTAACCTACATGAAGGAGTTATCCTTGATGAGCTAATTACCCGTGATAAGTGTAAGTGCTTGGCTTCTCAAGCTTCTTCATCACAAGCCCGTGGAAGGTGGTGGCATGCTTAAAATGTTAAACTTTAAGTCCTGGTGGTGCTAATGTTTCAAAGCATGTGAAGGAGACATAGGTACAAAGCTGTGTTTTCTGTGGGTACAGACACGAAATTTCCTTGTTTCAGAGGAATTGCCAGAATATTCATGCATGTGTGAATGCTCAAGTTTGTTTTCTGTTGATTTTTGACTCCTAGGGAACAAACTAGGGAACTCTCTTACTGGGTTTTAAGTCTTCTGGGCACTAGGTCTTTATTGTTAAGCTTGAATGGAAAAGTCTGTAAATAAGAAAGTTGAAGAAATGTGGCACAGTGAGCACTCAAAAGTTTAAATAAATCTTCAAAGTGAACATTTAACTATGGCTAACTACTACGTACAGGAGGGAGATTATAGGTTTGTTTTTTTTTTTTTAACATCCTCTTTGCTGCAACTTCAGTGATGTCTTTCACAAAGTATAAAAATGAGGTGCAAAACAAGCCCTCTATTGCTGACAGGAACATGTAAGTTTTCTTATCTGAACGAAATATAATATGAAGCGGTAGCGTGAAAACCTTAAGTTGAATGAGGATGCGTCTGTGTGATTGCAGTACATGTAGATGAATCATGGCTACTGCTTGTCCAGAGTGAGAGGTGGGATGCTGGTGAGATGCCCAGGCTGGTGAATGCAGAGAGTTCGTCCTCTTTGCAGCTTCTGCCTCTCACGGCTCAGCCTCCCCTTGCCTTGTTGCTTCAGTTCTGAAAAGGAGAAAAAGGTATCTATTTGCACCAGTCCAGAGCTGATGCTAGGCGTGTTTGAATGGGTTATGCTGCTTCTCCTTTCCCAAATAAGTAATCCTGCTACTCCTTCCAACTCACCAGGTCAGTAAACTGCTTGGAGGGAGGGATGGACGAGGTTTTTCTTTATTCTTTTTGGTTGCTGAGGTGTTCCTCTATGGCTGCAAACTTTTTTCTGGTGTTCGATCTCACCAGATGATTTTTCTGTACCTCACACCTTTTCCAGTGAGCAGGGATTGATGTGATAGTGTGAACCCTGAAGGCAGAAGAGAAATTGGGAGTTGTGAAATCGGCCATGCTACTAACTTCTTTTTCTGTTGTTTGATTAAATAATCTATAAGGTAATAAGAAATTAGAAAGGAAACAATCCTCTTGTGTGATATCTTTGCGAAGTTACCGAGTTCCCGTGTTTTTTTTCCCCCAGTGAATGATATAATGGATACTTGGTTAAACTTTATTAACAAAAACTAGCAGGTATCAGGAGATTGTCCCGCGTTGCCTCTTCCTGCGCTGGTGGGAGCTGTCCATCCCCTGCCGGCTCCGTCTGCGCTCTCCCACCGGGGATGGATGTGCTCACACCAGCATCAGTCTCTCTCAACCAACTGTTCTCAACCCCCCCCCCCCCTTTTTTTTTCGGTTCCTGTTCAGCTGAGTTTTAATTGAGAGGATGTCTTCCTACTGGGGTACAGTTGCTCAGGGATGTGGCGGTATGAAAGCAGGAAAAAGCCTTGTGGAAACTAATCTTTTGGGGGAGTGTGGGCTTGTTAGTTAATTAGCTCTGCAAGTCCTTGGATTTCAAACAGCAATGAGGATTGCTGCATAAAACATAACAGATGCTTAACCGTCTTTGCTCTTCAGGTTATCACAAGGGACTGTGGTTTCAGAACATTTGCTTTAAGAGTTTGAGAATTTATGAAATGAGGCATTAGCGTTATTTTAAAAATGAGCATATGGTACAGCTGTGGTAGTCTCAAATCCTGAAACATTTGTCAGGCTGTTGGGATGTAACAGTATGGAACTGGAGGGCAAGGTTCTCTCTGGCGTAGTGAAATAACATTGCAAAGCTTGGGTCACCTGTTGTTAATGGGAAGAAGAGATGACTTTGCAGTCTGAATAGCTTGCTTTCTGAAATTCTGCTATCACTTCATTATATGATTTAAAATCATTGAAATTCCTTGAATTTGTAGTAGATAAATATTTCAGTCCTGTAACTTTTGCACTTCATTCAGAAAATTGTAGTACTTTATATATGCCACCCATCAAGATATAAGCATGAATATCTTGTATGATCCTGTATTACCTCTGATGCAGTGAAGGTAGACAGATGTTTAATGCCATAATATGACAGTAAACAAAAGGGAAATTTGCCCAAATCCATAGATGGCACTTACATCTTTTATCCTCAAGCTGATGGAAGGAATTACAGGAACTTCACTCTCCTGTGTGACTGTAATATCCTTCTAGTTGCGTAGGTTGATAGATTTTTAACTGGATGCTCTGCTTGCCTAACTTTACAGATGCAGTTAAAATATTTGTTGAAGAGCTATTTTCTATGGTTATTTAGCACACAAGTGCAAAATGTACAGCTTCTTTTCAAATGTGAAATTTTTCTTTTTACTGCAGTTTCACAGAGCATGCATGATCTTTCTATAGGAAGTTAATATTTTTTATTATTTAACTAATGACAACATATTTAAAACAAAACAGCTAAAACATTTTGAAAATTCATGTCGTAAGGATTTTAAAAAATATTTTTCATAAAATAATCTGTTTTCTGGTTTTACATAATGCACAGAGCGACCTCGGGAATTACGACAAAAATTGGATCTGCACAGTGCAATCATTTGACATCATTCTACATTGCTGGAGAAAGTGTTGCAAAACAGTAGCTAGTATTCTAATACAGTTACATTCAGTGGAAGCATTTATTATTAAGTAAATGTTGCTTAATTTATGGCATCAATTGTATGTTAGTAAAAATAACAAAATACTTGGTAATTTATTTCGGTATAATATGTTTTTTATCAAGAGAAGGTCATAGTGTTACTCTGCCAAAAAGAAGTGGTTTTTTTTTCTCATTCCCTGCCATACATCACATTTCATGAAGTTGAGCTAATATTTCTAAGAGTGGTGAATCATGCTCGTTAACTTTTGGAATTTTATTGTTTCCTTTCTAGATAAGTGTCTGTCTGCAATAATTCTTCTGAATATCTCAAACATAACATGTAGAATCTTAACACTTATGTTGTACATTCTGCATGCAACTGTGATTTTTCTTATGTATTAGCTAAAGCTGACATTGCTTTCTATAAACATATTAATTGACATGTTAAAAATTCATTAGAGAAACTGAGCAGCTAAGGCTTGTAAAAATAGAAGCCTTGTAAACCAATCTAACTGTATCAGTGCAGTTCCAGTCCTTTGCTTATCAATATTGGTACCTTACCAATTTGTTGCTGTTGAACTGTCAGACAGATCTTGTAATCACAGGTGGTGCTAATACACATCTAGGAACACTAGAACTGCGCTGTTTACATCATTAATGATTATTTGGATATAAGCAAGTTAGAGTGTTATGAGAACATTGCTAATACTTCATTCCTCAGTGAAATTATCCAGTAACACTTTGTTTATTGACAACAACTTTTCTTGGGGGTAAACACTTATAATAAAGAATTTAAGGGAGGGTTTAGCTAAACATGAGTGCACGTAGAAGCTTTAGACAGATAAAGTACTTTTGACCTCAGGTTATATATCTAAATGTTTTTCAGTTACATAGCTTTCTCTGTTTAAGTGTTTCGTAGACTTTAAAATATTGCGAGTCTGCCTTGAACACAGACTGCATAAATAGGTTTCAGTTTGCAGATAGGTGAAACGCAATTTCTTCTGGGGCAGAATGCAGGATCTGCATAATTGTGCATCTTGGTTCACTGTTTTCTAGACTTTTTTGTGGTGACTTTGCTGCGTGACGGGATGGTGGGTTGTGGTATTGGTAAAATGCCGTGATTCTGGAATACACTGAACAGCATTTCATTACTCTTGGCTTTCTGTTGGTGAACTGTTTAGTGCAGACACACCAGTGCTCAAAGTACAGAGGACTTGGGACATACTTGCAACTAAGTCGTTCATTCCACGTGTGAAGTAGGGTAATGTCTCCTAGAGCTCACTGAATCATACTGAGAGGTGTCTCTCAAAGTCTCCTCTTGCAAACGAACCACAAAGCTCAAAGCCAATCCACTCTGTGATAATATCATAACCCCATTACTTGCATCTGTGTGGCAGGGACGGTGATCCTTAAAAGACTAAGGGAAGTCTTGTGGATAAAGGAAGACTCTGTAACTGCTTACTACAGGCACTGAAGAACAATTGTGTACCTGACTGAAATGATAGGGTTAAAGTCAGGAGAGCAAACTAAAATTAACTGAGGTGAACCTTGAATTATTTTGTGACATTAAAACGTACTCCTTTTTTTTCCTGTGTTTTTGTTGTGTTGTTTTTTTTTTTTTTGTTAAATGTGCCTTGGTATTTTTATGGTTTGTGAAGATTTTGGTGCAGCATGGCAGCCAAAATGCTGCCATTCTACAACCAGCATCTTCTCATGCTAAGTGGTTTATAATCGATTTACTTAATGGTGGGCTGGTGTAGTGCTGATTCCCAGCCGAGGATGCCACCTACTGAATCTTTAACACTACTCAGCATTACTAAACTTGTAAGATCTAATGAGTTTATAGCCTAAGTCGTTATGGCTGTAGGCCACGTTGTGTTCTCTGTGTATATTTGTGCAGGTACCAGAAAGTTAAACATATGGTAGGAGATTTTTTTTTTAACAGCTCATGCTGTTGAGTTTTAATTTGACACTTCTCAATACATCCCATTTAAATACAGTAGACTATCAGGTCTCCTTAGTCCTATTACAATTTGATACAATTTCAAAGATTAATTAGTTTAAGGACTAGTGATGTGACAGGAAGCATTACTACAGTAAGCTTCAAAATGGAAGGACAGGAAAAAATAGTATAATGTGATTTTTATGTAACTTGGTTTACACTTTACAGTGTGTATTTTTCTGTATCATAATATTGAGCTTTAAAAATGAACTTGTTTTCATAAGCCAGGGAAAACAGTGCTTTGAGCACAGAGACTCATTATTACGATGTATCCCAAAGAAGATGAGTTTGGGTAAGATATTAAGTAAACACTCTCAAAGTTCTTACCCTGCCCTGTGACTTCCAAAGAAGGTATGGGAACCTCTTAATGGCATTTTATAATGGAAATGCTAATACAAGCTAGCAGAGGAGTACCTAGTCTCTATCTTTGCGTGACTGTACATGACAAAAAAAAATTGAAAAATTGTCTAATCTTTCTTCCTTTGGCCACCTGCTAATAATTGGATAGTGAGTCTTTGGCTTGGAATTGCAAATGCATGTAAGTGCCTAGATGCACTTCATCTTTCTTTTAAAATGAGGTTATTCAATATATGTTACTAATTAAGAAATCCTGTTATAAATCAGTGTCAAAGCTTTACGGAAAAAGATTCTGCCTTTGTCCATTCCTGCAGTCTGTTATCTGCAATGCAGGTGCAGTCTATGCCAGAAAGCTGCATATTTGGTAGATCGTGGGGCCTGTGCATAGTCAATACTATGTTTGATGCTTAACTTAGTTCCTTGTTGATCAGAGAAACAAGAAAACCATATAATAGACATCAAACAGCATTAAGAAAACTTAAGAAAGTTGCAAGGTTAACTATTTGAAAATTAAGAAATGCCAGAAAGTCTGTAAGTCTCAGGTTGTCTATACAGCCTTAACTGAGCCTGTTGCTGTGAATAATCACAAGTCACTTTTGTTTTTTCTTTTTTTTTTCTGTGGGACTCTCATTAGGTTTTGTGCACAGGATAGCTAATGCTTGCTTACTGACAAATGACTTTTCCTGGACCTCTTAGTTCATGGCTTGTCACTCAAAGATTATTCTGAAAATGTGGGCTTTTCACTGGTGCTCAGCCTATAGTAGCTGTGTGCTTCACAAACAGCAAAAAGAAAAAAAAAAAAATCTCTGCAACACTTCCATGACATAAACAAATGGTCTTCTCCCAATATGGAGGGGGAGCTTCAGCACAGAAGAGGGGTCTTCAATGATGTTAGATGCTCAGTTTGAGAGTTGTGGGGACTGGTATGTCAACGCTTGGAATGATGTAGTGTGTGTTCACAGCAGAGCTTCTGTTGCTTTGAACTGCAGCATAAGCACTTCTATAAATTAGAGCTCACAGGTATCAAGTTTGGCTCCCAGAAAAGGCGTGCACAATTAGTGATTGTGGGAGGATTGATTTAAGCAACTTGCCTAGCATTACTAGCAGCTCTGTGGTAGAGCCCAGGCTACAGATAGATTCTGCACTGCAGCACTGAAGTTCCTTAACCTTGAGAGAATCTGTTTCTCTTGGCAGTCTCCTGCTTTTCTTCCAACTTCTACAGCAAATAAGGTAGTTTTTTTCAGGAGGTAGCTGTTCTTGTGACTTCTGTTCATTGTCTTGATTATTCTCCAATCTGTGAGGAGAGGGAAAACATGATCTTGTAATTTAAAGAGCCTATTAGCTGTCTTTTTAAAAAAACAAAAACAAACAACAAAACCAAACCCAAAACCAAGCTATACAAGCTGTAAATTCTTTCCTAAGGAATCATGATAAATCTTGAATTGTTCCTCAGTGCTTTTCAAATGTGTAGATCCAGAACCTGGCTTCTGGAGCTTATGGAATGATTGAAGAAATTCACTTCGTATGACTATGTGGAGCAGAATTAGAGGCTTGACATGATTTGACTGAATTTCACTGGTATTTGCTCAGGTATTGTCAGATCCCAGCCTGGGGAACTTCAGCACGTTCTTTTAGACAGGTGACATGAGAAGCCACAAAACCTTATTATAGACAGTTTTGGCCAGCTAAAATGGAGTTATGACAGTCCCATAAACAGTATGAAAAATGTGAACGGTTCTAACATATCTAGAGAGATATTTGGTGCCATTACCCTATTCTATATAGCATTAAACTGCTCAAAATTAATAATGTTTTCTGCAAATATATAAAATAAATTTTGAAGACGGAAATCACTCTCCTCTTAGAATTACCAGAGACTGCTGTAGCTTTACTGATCTAGGGTTGAATTTAACTAAATCTACTCTACCGGGGACACTTTCTCTACTGCAGGCAGGTGATGGATGCTGTGGAGTAAGTGATATTCCTGAAAGGCTAGGCAAGAGCTGGAATTCTGTTTATCTTTCAAACAGCTTTGAGAAAACATTTCAAGTCAAGTTCTGCTGTCTTTCCTCAGCACGTGGGTTAGTCTCACCAACTCAAGAATGATGCAAAAATAGCTTTAGAAACCAGACTGGAACTTTATGAACTTCAGCAAGTATCAAAGTAGGTTCCACTGGTAATCGGTAATAATAAAAGTTGACAGAACTAATGTCAAAGTTTGATTATATTGTCAACTATGATACAAAGCCCTATTGGTATGTATGGCACTGCAACATAGTTGACATTCAACTCTAAATTTGATGAGTCTTAATTGTCCCCTTCATAATTACAATTTATCATGTAACTCAAATAGAATCAGGAGGAGAAAGCAAGAGGTAGACAAAACAGGAATGCTGTAATGCTTGTTTCAGTGTGTTTGCATTAGCCAATATTTCTGCGTATAACTTGGTGCTGGTTTGTTGGTGGTTCCAGTTTAAAAGAGCTGGAGAAACCTCTGCCGTTGAAGGAGTCTCATTGAGGACTCATGAGTTACCTGTAGCTCTCAGAAGCTTTTCACCTTGCTTGCTTAACTGTAAATTATAATATTGATCAAGTTTTCTGTATTGTAAGAAAGAATTTGAATCGTCTTCTCCATCTGTAAAGTGGGCATCTAGATCTCTTGAGCAAGGGTAGGAAAACTTCCTTCTCATTCAGAGGAAAAGATTTACACATCTGATTTGGCAAATGGTTGTTTTTTTTTTTTTTTTTTAAAAAAAAGGGGTACAGGCTAGCGTTAAACCCCAGATGACATGACGCAGAAGGGCTGCAAGGAGTCTGTAGCCAACAGGAGCATGTGGGGTTTGTAATCTCTACATGCAGCACCGCGGCCGCTTCCTGCCTCATGTGCTGTACACGGTTGATCAGAGCGGTTTTTTTACCATGTGGTTGTGATAACTATGGGAACTGTCATGGGGACTTCGGAGTCAACAGCGTGTTTCCTGCTGAGCGTGGGGGTCTTGGCAGACTTGCTTTTGTACATTACTACCATATAAATGTGTTTGTAATATTAACATGATGTTTTGTGTAGAGCGGTTCTTGTTTTTACAGAGCTGGAGTTTGCATTTTGTGTGACACTGCATCAAAGTTTTGAATGTTTCTGATTATGTATTTTTGAATCTGTTCCTCTCATTTATTATGTCCCTCTGTCATGATGATTCTTCTGTAACACCCTCAAATTCCCTTCATGTCAATGACTTGTTGCAAAAACTGGGTATATTTTGAAATTATTTATAAGGTTGCACTATTTGGCATTGGGCCATGAAAGTATTTTACATTGTTTAAAATGACTGTTTCATCTTGCATTTCTGAATGGGCCAGTTTTTAAAAATGGGTACTAGTTGGTTTTTAAGCATTGTCAGAATCTCTCTAGAATCACAGAATCTTCATGGTTGGAAGGGACCTTTGAGATCGAGTCCAACCATAAAACAAAAAACAACACACCACACCAAAACCAACATCCCACCACCACAACACTCACCACACCCAACAATCTCCAGCTCTAGAGGATGCCCTGAAGTGCCACACCAGAATGCTTATTACAGTAAAAATCCTAGTATGCTTTTCCAAAAAACCATAGGCAGAACTTAAATCACTTATCAGAGTACTGCCAAATGCTTCTTACAGTTAGTAGGATGAAGATGAAAAACTTCCTTGAGAGTGCTTGGGATACGTCAGGTTTGACAGTTGAGGGAGAGTGAGCTGTGGCTTCGTGGGCTGATGGCAGGCAGCCTTGCCTGGGCCCTGCACTCCTGATCATTCTCCACCCTTGCCTCTTTGTTGTTCCCTCAGGCAGCTTAATGCCTTGGTCTTTGGCCTTTCCTTTGGTAGTTTTATTTCTTGACTTTTCTAATTTCTTGACCCCTGTGCTGGCTTGGTAAGCTTAGTATTTGACCTCATTGTGTCTCTGATCCATGTCCCCCTTCCTGATCATAGCCTAGCTCTACAAATTGCAAGAGCTGCTAGCGACTTGCCAAGATACTTGGGATACCTAATGAAAATGTGAATCTTAAGATGCATGCTGCCTCATTTTTAATAAAAATGTTTTTGAGCCCCCTTTCCAGTCAGTCAAGCCTGAAATAAAAGTATTTTTTAAAGATTTCATGTGCCTATTTTTTTGATTTCAGTAGAATAAAAGAAGAACGCTCCTTATTTTTAAAGCTTAGGTGTCAAACCTCTGCATACATTCAGAGTAGAAAAACATTGTTTTTCCTTATTTTAAGGTATTTGATGGGAAATCGAAGTTACTGAAACGGAGTATAAGACTGCCATATAAACACTTGGCTATTCCTTGCAGTTACGTATTGAGGCTGATGAATATGTATATTTTAAAATATATATAGTTAATAGTTACTCTGAGATTAATTCTCTTGCATTTGATGAATTGCCTTAGTAGCTACAATTACCAGGTCACTAAAAAGAAGGTGAAGAAGGAATAAAAATAAAACATATATCCATATCTATAAAAACACTTCAGAGAAAAAGCTCTTGGAATTAGAAGCTCATCCTCAAGCTTTATTTTTATATGGCCTTGCTATAATGGGTTTCTCACCTACTAACGGATGCTCTAGGTGTCGCAGTAATATTATGCATACTTAAAAGCCCACTTGGGTTGTGAGAGAGATATATATATTTCAGTTAACATGTCTGCATCAAATTTACCTCTAACCCTAAAGATCTTTTACCACGTAATTGCATTGACTGAGAAATCAGGAAATAGATTGTGATTTCTCAAGTGGGACATACCTTATTGGCAAAGGAATCCTGTAAATAGCCTGAAGTACTCACACTTCAGTTTAACTGCTAGATTTAGGTGCGTTTGATTAATGCTTTGCCTTAGTGCGCATAAAGGTTTCTTGGGTTGTGAATTTCTGTCTTCAGAAGTTTGCCTAGGAGTTTGCTCTAATTGATTAAGAAATTAAAATTGAATTAAAAAGTTAAGTTCAAAGACTGTATATAAGACTGCACTGCAACACATGTACAAGGCAGAGTTAAGTCTATTATTAAAAAAGAAAAAAAAGGCTGACTCAGGGTTTCGTGGGCCTTCCATGCTAGGAAATGAAACATCATTTCAGACAGTAATGCTCGCCTCTTAGAAGAAAATACATATCTGCTTGAAATGGCTTTTAATAGTTGACAATATTTTATACAAAATATGTCCAATTTTTAAGCACTCAGATATGCAACAATGCAAAATTATATGTTTAGCTGACCCTTTAATTAGCTCTCATTCTGTCTCACATGATTTATAGCTCCATGACTCCTATGTAGAAATGATATATGACTTAATGAAGTGGAAAGCTGGAATGGGCTCACACCTCTCGTTGTTTAATGGTTTCCCTTAGCTAGGTGACTGGAGTGCTGGAGGAGAAGAAAGCAGCCATAAGCATCTTCTCATTTATTATGGCAAGGACGTAAAAGTCCGCGTTGCCGTGACTTATGGTTGTTTGCTTCCTTGTCACATACACAACTCAGTGGAGCGAGGAGGGAATGTGCCTCTTCCATAAAGCATAAAAGTAGCAGGTAAGAATAGAAATGCAGATGCAATCTTTCTTGCTCAAACTTAGTTTAATGCAGCTGTTTCATATATTCAGAATCTAGCTCTAACTTTTTCTTGATACTATAAAAGTACTATTCTAGCATGATTTAATTCCAATAACAAGGTGGAAAACTCTTAGCAGGTCAACTGATTTTGTTAGCTATGGGGCTTTGGGGAGGTTTTTTTAAAATGTTTACTTTGACTGCTAAAGTAACATTTTTGAAGAAAGAGGTAATTTTTTGCTGTATTACTCTTACACCTGATCTTTCTCTAGTTATGTATCTGTTAGGTTCAGAATATTTGTCTTTATAACATCTTTGATAAGGTCGTTCTCATATTCTTATCTACAATACCGTAAACTCAAATTAGTTAATTCTGGATTGTTATTAGATTAGTTAAAGTGGTTTAAGTGTGTCTTCTGGAGCGGGGAGGGGAAAAAAATTCAGGGATATCACAGAAATGAAGTGACTTCAGCTTTGTTTTGACCTCCAGAAATCATTTGGTTTCTATCTGGGGCAGCTGCTTTCAGTAATCACTGGGGGGAGCAATGTGAAATACAGGAGTGGAATGAGAGGTCCTTTATTTTCTTCTGTGCAGCTGCATACTTTAAGTTTGAGAATTATCATCACCTTCTGCCAAGATTGCAGTAACATTACAGGTCTACCTGTCTCTACCATCTGTATGGAACACAAACATACACATTTAATTCTGTATCTGTTGTGATCTATAAGCATTTCCTGCATATTCCAGGAAGTGTCCATTCCTTATTTAGACTGTAGTCCTATACCTATGGAGTCACAGAAGCTAGAGCCTTTGTTGGCTCACATCTGAGAGTTGTGGTCTGTCCTCAGAGATCTGTAGGTCCATCCTTTTTT
The DNA here is from genome assembly GCF_001431845.1 of Calidris pugnax. NCBI lineage: Eukaryota > Metazoa > Chordata > Aves > Charadriiformes > Scolopacidae > Calidris > Calidris pugnax. Next base: position 11,902,012 of record NW_015090990.1, on the reverse strand, counting down.
GTTATCTTTTTCTCCCCTCTGGTAAAGTTTGGATTTACTGCTATTAATCTTCAAAGAACTCTGTGGTACCTTTGCAGTTTATGTGATACCGTCTGTATACATGAACTACTGAGTTTGTGAAGACTGTTACCAACTCCTGTGTTGGGAGACATGGTTTCTAACATGTTTTAGGGTTGACAGAGGGTAATGTTTTGCTATTGCCAGGTGTTTATTCATTAATTATTTAAGGATTTGTAGAATTTACAAGTTCTTTCTTCAAATTTCTGATCACTTACATTCATAAATATTTGTTTGGTATTTGTTGACTTTTACAATCTCTTTTGGAACCAGCAGTCTTTGGGACAGCTGGTCCAGAAATTTTTAGTTATCTGGGGAAAAAATAACACTCTCCTTCCAGGTGTCCTCCAAGCACTGGCAGTGGGTCTGTTCAGGTGGGCTGTGCAGGTCATTGTTGTATTTGTGTCTTTGGCTTCTGGGCATTGGACTGTCGTCATTCTTTTAAATGTCAGTAGCAGAGAAACTGTGACTTGTCCTTTTACAGTTGCAGTTTGTGCTTACTTCATGATTGCAGTTAATGGAAATACAGTATGCAAGGAACTATGCAACCTTCTGAAGTTGTGGCAGATCTTGAGAAATTAGTGAAAAGCAAAGATTACTGCTCTTGGAAAGGTAGATTGGTCCTCTTAAACTCTATTTGGTGTTGTGCTAGCTTGTAATTCCAGAAGTGAATTATAGAAGCTTTCCCAGCACTTCTGAGATTGTTGCAACTTCTCCTGGGAAATCTCAAACAAGCTGTAATTCCTGTTAGACTTTTCAAGGAGACTGTTTTGTAATATGTAATATGTAATAGGCTCAAAGTACAGGAACATCAAAAGCGCCATTTCCAGAGTAGAGTAACGAGTATATGTGCCATTTTCTGAATAATCCTGGAAGTACTTTCTGCCAGAATGGCAAATTTCATATTGCAATCCCCCCCTGCAAGCACTATGTGCTGCTATATAAAGTGATCTGCTTCAGTCCTCTCAAATCTGGATGGAGGTTTTTTAAAGGTTTGTGTCAGGCTTGTGTCTCAGTTGTAAATCAGAATTTTGGTAATGGTGGTGGTTCCTCCTCCTCTGCATGTGTATTAGGTTGCACATTGCTACGAGGTAGGCTGAGCTCACCTACTGAGAGCAGCTCTGCATGTGAATGACAATACTGTAAGAAAATGGACTTTCTCTTTCTAGTTTAGGTCATCAACTAGGAAAGCATTTTAGATAATATTTAGTTAATACCTATTCTGAGGTATTGTAAATAAACATGTTAAGATTTGTGTAAGGTAATGGGTACAGATACTATTAAGATCATCCAACATCTTAATTTTTCTTTGGGAATGTTTTATCCAATTCTGAGTAGGCTCATCCTGGCTTAACTTGGGATATGATCAGTTATATTTTACAAGGTGATAGGTTTTATAGGGACTTGGAATTTTAGTGACACATTTTTCTAGGTAAGAAATATTTATGTTGGTGTATAAGTGAGTATAATAGGGTAACACTGATAATATCTTTATGTACAAAGGTGTTTGTATACTTGCTGTCACCATGAGGTTATAACTGAATAATTCAATTCTTCTTGTTCCTGACTCCAGCATTTTTCAAGGTACAGATACATTGATGTACCTGGCTCCAGTCATGCAAATATATTTGCATCTATGGGTCCCTCCTTTTCTAGGGAGATTGTTTCATGCTCACTGATCCACCTGTGCAGAAGCATTTGTGAGATCAGAGCCTAAGCATATTACTGCTAAATGTAATTAGATGTTAGACTCGCACTGTAGTGCAATTTCTTCCAAGTGTCACCCAAGATTAACTGAAGAACAGGAATGATTGAGGACACTTTAACTGCTGAACCCTTGAAAAACCATTCTGAAGAGGCGGACATTTTAAATTGAGAACTGGGGACTGTGGGTTGTTACCATGTGTAACTCCTTGCTGAACAAGGAATTTTAAAATGTTTCACCTTGCTTAGTCTACTTTTAAAGAATAAATATTTTTTCCTATGAAATAATTTGATCGAAAAGAGGTATCTAAGTATTAGTATGTTGATTATTTGCTGCTGATTTTGTATATCTGATGGTGGTGTTCACTGATAAATTTTTCTTTTTTTTGGTCTATATAAGAAATTTGAAATGAGTATCTAAAAGGCAGGGTCAGTATGATCAAATCAAATATTCTCCTACTTGACTGAAATAGTCTATTAAAATGGCAATCTGTGGACGCCTTACTGGCACTGTTTGGGCTTGCTATGTTTTAGAAACCTTGGGATTAGTGTTTATCTGTCCCATAAAGGACACAAATCATTTAGATTAGAAGTAATCTGATTGTATTGAAGTACAAATTATAGCACAAAGGCCATTCAAGTGGGTTAAGTGACCAGGGTTGGTAAACACCATATGACTGCTGATTGGTCGATGAAAGAGTATTAACCAAAAGATAATGATGGATTTTAATCCAAATCTCTAAAGTGCAACAGCTGTAGTTCCCAAATGAGTTCACTCTCTGACAGAGTTTTAGGACACTAATTTATTTGTTCCCAACTATTTCTCTTGCACAAGAATTAATTTGAAATATAATTCATTATTCCTAGATAGAATATAGCTATTCCATACAACTTGCTTTGATTAGATTTCTATTCTATTTTCAGTAAATGAGTTTGCTGTGATTTTTCTGTGCATTGGAGAAATTGCAGTGTTTTTATTTCAGTGTTCTGCAGTATGCTAGGGTAAATTGTTAGTGTGATTTGGTTTAGGAAAATCAGCTGCTGGTCTTCCTTGTTCATGTCTTTTATCAACAGAGTATGAAGTCTAGCTAAGTATTAAAAAGAAAAAAGGGTGCTTATCATCAATAATAAATGACATAAATTTGTGGTTTGCTTTATTCCAGAGGGTCTATATGTATTTTTTAAATGGGAATTGCATCGTGTAACAATGAATTTATGATATCCCAAGAGTCAGAAGTGGCAGCTGTTTAGGAGCACAGTGTAATATTGTTTAGGGTGTGAAATGAAAAATTTAGGCAGGCTGTATATATTAATGACCTCAGTGTTGGGCCTATACTACTTTTCTTTGGTGGTTGTTGCAATAAGAACTTTGCTAAGTTTCGGGTTCTCTCTTAAATTTTCTCCCCAAAATTTGTGCTTACCCTGAAATATGCATGTTCATTAAAGGAATTAGAAGGAAAATAATTTAAGTTTGTGGTTCCCTGGTCCATGTGTCTATTTGGTTTGGGAATGTCAACAAGAGAACAGATGAAGTGGTTTTAAGTTATCATTTACAGTCCAAACAGTCAGACACAGGAAAATGAGTTAAGGTTCTTTAAAATGATACTGTTTATGTTATCTGTCTTTGTATCTAGAAAATGAAATGTGCATGATTAAACCATTCCTCTATTGTTATTCAGGATTTATTCAGATAATCTAGGTAAGATATGCCCTTGTGGCAGGAGCAGGCATTAGATCAACCTACGTACTATACCGACAGATTGTTTTGAGAGCAAAACAAGTCATGTTTTATCCTTTTGATGTAGACACACCTAATGTTATAGCAAGTATAAGTAGGTATGGATCTTGTCCTTTATATTTACAGTGTAATTCAAAATACAGTCAGGAAAACTTTAGCCGGTACACAAGTTCTTGGTGAACACCTTTGCAGAACTGGGAGGACATTGTTCAGTGTATGTTGAAAGGGGACCTTGAATGCAGTTATGTTAGAGCAGTATGAAATGTCTTTACAAAATCGTAACAAAAACTTGTGACTTACCTCTACTTGGTTTTGGAGTTTATGGAGTCTTTTACTTTAATTTCTTTTCTTCTAAATTGAATAGATACTACTTAGTTATTGAAATGCAGGAATTTTCTCACTGAGAAGCTGGATAAAGCAGTCTTCTGGTAAATGGTAACTATGCTGCAGGTGCTATCTTGAGAGTTGAGTACTATTTGAGCACTGGTTTCTGCATTTGGGTAATGAAATGTCTGTTTTACTACTACTTCACGGAAAGGGTAAAGCAAGAGAATCTGACAAGCTGACTGTATATGTCTTACATGTATGTGTGTGTGTGCGTATGCATGGCCCAGCAGCAGCAATGGGTTATAGCGGTGTCACGTGTAATGCTTGCTCAAGGAGTTGTGCAAGAACTATGTTCTGCCCAGAGTTAGGATTAGATAGACAACAGGATAGAATAACCTGTTAAATTTTGTTTCTTGTGTTGACGGACAAAATGTGGCTTATAACTTTTGACCTTTTTAATGTGGCTTATTGATAGGTGATTAGCTTTGTGAATTTTTTGGTCATTGTAGTTTATGAAGTTGGGCAAACCCAAAGGTGGACGTGAGATTGTTCCCAGTCTTTGTATGCTCCAGTTAGCTTTGGGAATTTTTTGCAGTGTGAGGAATGTAAGTCTGGGCCACAAGTATGCAATAAGAAACTCATGAAAATGTCTTTCCCATGACTTTCTCCTGAGAATTTGTCATGATCCAATGTGAACCTTGAATATCTTTAGAGGTCAAGAGCTCCAGGCTGATCAATACCGGGATATTGTTATGCTGTGGCTAAAGGTTCTGCTTTAGCATCTGCAGTTGCACTGAGTTATAGAGTTAGCCCTTAAGATTCTTCTTTCTCCCTATTGCCTATTTTCTTGTTGTGGTTTGGTTTTGGGGTTTTTTTGCTTATTTTTAGAAGAGATTTTTCATATATCAAAGAGGGGAAAGGGGTATTAAGATACAGCCCCATTTCCTGCAAAATATTTGTTGATCATCTCTAGCAGAGCTACAACTGTCACCTAAGCCATGCCCCAGTTCAAAACATGAGCAGGATTGAGCAGGCTTTCACAGTGTCAGTCTAGTTCATGAAGGGTCTCCAAGACCTCATTGGTTAAAAGTGTTTGGAAAACCAAGCTGCTACCTCACTTCTTAGTGTCAATTTTGTCTCCTGGTCTAAGTTTGGGGTAAAGTCTTAAATGTTAAACACAAATAAAAAACTCTTTCAAAGTTGCTTCTGTAAAATTTAGAATTCTTGAGTTTTTATTTTTTTTCCATTTGTGACCCTTGTTGATAGTGCTCATGATGCTATTTAACTGCTATGCAATTTCTGCAAATAACATTTTGACAAATTGATTATTTTGTAGAGAAAACTTCAGCTACAAAACAGGACTTTCCAAGGGAAGTAGAAAATGTAATTGGAAAATTTGCAGGTGCATATATTTGGAAATTTCTTCTGGAAACCAAGTCCTTCATATCCATTCCATTGCAAGGATATCTTGTGGGATCTCTACGGTCTAGTTGCTTTCCTGTGGCAGATGACAGTCTGTTTCTGCTGACATTTGAAATGGGCTTTCTTTGTTCATATCTTAGCTAAAGACTGATAAATATTTAAAAACAATAAAGTGACATTTAATTGACAGTTTGGGTTGGTGATTGAATTGCCATTTTGCACAAGCTGGATGAATTACAGTAGCTGAGAACTCTCACTGATACTTGCCAGTTATTTAATTGCTATACCTCATGAAACATGATTAAACAAATAAAAAAATTGATTTGTATATGTTTATAAGTATTTTGTTAAATGAACTAGTGATGCCTAACCTTCCTGATTTTTAGGGATAAGGAAGCATTAACATTGCAATTGCAAAACTGATGAGTCCTGATCTGGAGTTCAGGGAACTGGTTTGATTACTGCTCACGATGAGTTCAGACTGAGACAGGTGCAGAGAAGGTTTCTGGCTGGGGAAAAGGAGATCCTGTTTCTTTATGGGGTCCAGAGAAGGGCAACGAAGCTGGTGAGGGGTCTGGAGCACAAGTCTTACGAGGAGAGGCTGAGGGAACTGGGGTTGTTCAGTCTGGGGAAGAGGAGACTGAGGGGAGACCTTATCGCTCTGTACAAGTACCTGAAAGGAGGCTGTAGAGAGACGGGGGTCGGTCTCTTCTCCCAAGTTACAGATGATAGGACAAGGGGTAACGGCTTCAAGTTGCGCCAGGGGAAGTTCAGGTTGGATATTAGGAAACATTTCTTTACTGAAAGGGTTATCCAGCATTGGAATGGGCTGCCCAGGGAGGTGGTGGAGTCACCATCCCTGGAGGTATTTAAGAAACGTGTAGACATGGTTCTTCAGGGCATGCTCTAGTGCCCAAGGTTATTGGTTTGTGGTGGGGTGCTGTGTGGGTGGGTGATGGTTTTTGGTTTGGTGGATGTTGTTGTGTGTTTAGGTGGTGGGTGGTGGTTTGTGTTTTTTGTGGTGTTTTTTTTTTTTTTTTTTTTTTGTGGTTGGACTCGATGATCTCTGAGGTCCCTTCCAACCACTACAATTCTGTCTGTGTGATTCTGTGTCTTGGAAAAAATAGTCTAGGTGAAGTGGGAGGTTGTGGGAACACAGGAGAAGAAGAAACATCTGCCTTCTGATGCATTTATGGACTGCACACACCAGGAAAAGAGGATCTTTAAACCAACAGCCAGCACTGGCCCACAGCAAGTGGCTGGAAACCACCCTGGAAAGCCATGTATGGCAAAATACAGGTCTGATTTTCGGAGCTTTGTCCTGGCTGAGGTACACAAGGACAGGACTTGAAGGTCTTTTTTGTAAGTCTTGTGTTTTTTACAGTCATAAAGCATAGCAGCAATACAGGAGTTGATCCAGTGCATGGCTGAGAGATGCATCTGCCTGGCTGCCAGAAATATTGTCAGCTCTGAACATTCAAAAATTTTGTCAGGTCCTAGATGAAAATTGAAATTGGTTTCTCTTTAATTCCCTTCTAGTTTTTGAGCCTCTAGGGTTCATATTTTCAGTCGTCTCTGCAAGAATTACAGGGATATTTAAAAAGCTGGAGTTTCTAGAGATTTTTATGACTGCATGAGCCATGCTTAAGGAAAATGCCTAATACTGCAAGATAGCATTCTGAAAGCCAGCAGCCCTGAACTGATGAGTGGAATGTCATAAGCAAGAGAGACATCAGATTGAAGTTTTTCTTAAGTGAACCTTTCTAAATGTTCAATGTTTCAAAATACCATGTTTGTGATGTCAACACAGGAGGCGTGTTCAATCCATTGGGTCTTTTAAGGCAGTAAGTTTGTTTAAAACTGTCTTTTAGCAGAAATTGTGCTCGGTTATCAGCTATTCAGCAACATATAATGAGCACAGGTCAACTAGGTAAGCTAGTGTGAGAGAGCAAGGCCTTCATTAGTCAGGGGATCTATCACAGAAATTGTTTATCAAAAGAATATTTTGCATCATGAAGTCAACTGGGACATGCAAAAAGAATATTATTTTTTTATTTTGTAATTAATAAAATGTTTAGGAAGTTGAAAAAGCACCAAATGTCTTCAAGGAATGTGACAGCTCAGACAAGGGAGAGAGATCTACTGAAACAAAGTACAGAAGTCAGCTTTACTGCAATCTTAAAGTTGCAAAAGGCTTTGAAAAGTGAATGACTGGAGAGAAATATCTCATGAGAGTAAAATGGGCTTCTGAAGGATATCTTCAGCTGTAAATGCTAAAGTAAAAGCTTCTTGTTGTGCACCTCAGCATTTTCAAGTGCAAAAAATTTATATTCTGCTCACACTTCCATCTTTCTGGGGGTTATATTTATTTAGAGGAGATTAACAGTCAATTTTCAGTGTGACTGACTTCATCAGAAGTTTATCCCTTTGCAAAATGATGTTTTTACTTTTTATGGGAGCAGTATGCATGAATTTCTGTGAAGACTTCAGATTCATACTTGTAAAATAAAGGTGGAAAAATGTTTATATCCCTAAGGAGATGACAGAACTTTATTCTGTGCAGGATGGCAGTATAAGACCAACTGTGACTTGTGTTATTTTATTTGTCAGATCTTGTTGTGTAAAATAACTTTATTTCTATATTGAGTTTTAATTACATTTATGGTTACGTGGACATTTAATAAAGGCACGTGTTCTGCATACAGCTGCAGTAGGATGCATAGTTTGCTATTTGTGGTCTCTGCAGTAGGCAGCATGGTCTGGGATGATTTAAAGTAACTGACGGTTGTAATAACACTCACTTAAAGGACAGTAAGGAAACTTTTTGTTAGGCGTCATGGAGAAACTCTACCTTGTGCCCCTCATTGCCTCTGGTTGCTTGTGTTGGGGGAGAGGAACGACAAACCTTTCTCTTTGCGCGTACTTCTCCAGATTTTCTTCCATTAGATGACCTCTACTTTTTCTTAAGAGCCAAGCTGTCATTTGGAGATGACTGGTGTGTTCTGCTCTTCTGCCCTGCCTCTGCCCCACATAGTATGAATGCTGGAGGAGGTGATGCGCTCATGCTGGCTGGAGGCGTCTTCCTTCAGCATCTGCTGTAGCGTTTCCAGGAGGATCTCTGGTGATGCAGCCCTGTTGGCGTGGGCTGTAGCACCAGGGGCTCTTACAGTGTTGGACCCCTGCAGAGATCTTTGCAGCTGCTGTCTCTCATTACTGTGCAGTACATACCCTTATGATCTTTCTCCTTTGTGTCCTGATTTTCTGATGTTAATGATTTAAAGGCAATTTGGCCATGTTTTGAAAATCCACTTCCTAAGGGGTAAGCTTAAGCAATACTTCATTTTTTTTTTCTTCTGTGTAGACAGTGATGTAACCTTTACACTCGTGCAAGGTTTAATTCCCTGCCTCAGTGAAAGGTATTCATGTACCTAATGATCTAGAAATGTTTGGAAAAGTGCAGTGAATGTGTTTTCTGGTTTTCTCTGCTTGCTTTAGATCTTTATAGATGTACAAAAAGAAATTAAATTAGACGATTTAAGAAGAACACGTAGACTTCTGTAGTTTGAGTGGTTAATAGCCCCAGACTGGGGGAATTGGTATATTCTCTGTTAACCTTCTATAAATGGATATGGCAGATGAAGTGAGTAAGAGGACATCCACGCAGTTGGTGAGGCAGGCAGAAGATGTCACAGTCGTTCTGCTTTTTAATGGATTTCTGGTTCCACAGTGTGTATAGTATGGCAGCACATGAGCAGGAGGAGAAGAGTCAACGGAGATATGGGTGCAGGAAAAGAGATGGGGCTAGGTGAGAAATAAGATGGAAAACAGCTGTCAAAATGATAAAGGTAGAGAGATGCAATAAAAGGCAACAGAAGGAAACATCCTGTCAGCAAGAAAGAAAATTTCTGAAATTTCTTCAGGCCAAAGAAATCAGTAAGTTCTGCAGAATTTCATCTTGCTTCTTGGTTGCAGGTTCCCTGTGGTTCCCTCTGAGCCTGTGGGCTGTATGTGCCTTTTGCCACTGATCGCAGCAAGAATCCTTTGCTGTTCTCAGGGTGTTAGTGGTGGGCCCAGCAGCACGTTGTAACGAGTTCTTGATTTCCTGCATGTCTGTTACAGTGCAACTTACCCTTTTTTCTGTTGGGTATTTAGAGGGCTATAGCCTCCTGACCTGTCTGATCTAAAATAAACTTAAACTAACCTAGTAGGTCTCCGAAAGTCTTATAAACTTGACAGCAGATGGCACATGCTTTTTGTTTAGCCCTGCATATACTATCTTGGTGGGTGGTAACTGCCTTAGGACAAAATCAGCATCCCACCAGTCACCATCTGGGATGGCAGATGATATGTGGGACTGTCATGAATAAGCATTCTGATGTTTGTAAATGTCCGAAGGAAGACACCGCTTGTTAGCACAGCAGTTGGTATGCAGTCAGCACTGCAAGAGGATCACTTTATGCAGTGATCAGCAAAAGCTGAATTGTGTGCCTTGGGTCCATCTCTGTAATATGGGTGGGTGTAAGATGGTTCTTCCATTGCTTGTTCATTTTGACAGTGAACTTGAATAGCCCTTATTTTGGCAGACCTTTAATCTTTGTTAGTGCTTTTGTGATAAAAATAATTCTTTTGTTTCTTAGGTTCCGTGTCAGAGGTGATGTTTAGATGCCTCATATCTGATCATACCTGATGAGCACAAATACCCACAGGCCACTTCCCTCATCTTCTCTGTCCCTGACTCTGTGCACTAAGCCTCTTTTTTGAACATATGTGCTTTGAAAAGTTCTATTTAGACCAGTTTTGGTTGGAAGGATCAGATGCCATTCATGTGACAGGCTCTTTAAGTAGAGCATTTTAGATAGTAAAGCTAGTCCTGTAGGAAGCTCTGGGTTGTATCAATTTTAAAGAAGAAATCCATGCATCTACCATGCATTTTGCTTTATACTACAGTTAAGACATCTATTTTGATTTTTGTTTAAGCATGTTTTATTCGCACTTAGCTAGTATGTGTATCTGCTGAAATGGGTATGAAACAACAATTTAATGAAATGGAATCTACTTTAGTGAATCAAATAGCTGACTTGACTGTTCTTTTTCTCAGTACCTTCAGGATACTTGGTGCAGAATTCCTACAAGAGTGCAGGACTTAAAATGTTTATGTGGTTTGCTGCTGTTGGAATTGCCAATGATTCTTTGGTATGAAGGTTTTGGGGTAGGGGAAAATATACTTTCTGAGTCTCTTCAGGTGTTTCTGCTTCTGAAGTATGATATCCAAATAGTATACTGATTTTATACGAATGAATAATAAAAGAAAAGAAACCCAAACTAAACCCTACATGAATTCCCAATTCAAGTACTGCCTTTCAACTTAAAATGGAAAGGTTAGAGGTATGTCCAAAAGTTTATCAAACCCAAAGGAGATTAATGCAATAGTATGGTTGCACTGGCTGAAATGTAAAGAAATGAGGAGGGTTTGTCTGTCAGATTTGTATGAGCAAATGCACTCAGACTCTATGAGGCTTGTAATTGAGGGGACAGCAGGGTGGATTATTTGCAGCAAGGAAGCACATGCCTGTGCTATTTCTGGATCAGGGTGTGAAGTGTCAGCAAAAACAGTGAAAGGCTGCCTCAGTCTTTATGAATGGAAGTGTGTATTTTAATGTGGAATTAGATGGGTATTCAAAATGGATTTTTTTCATAAAGCAGTTGCTAAAGCCTGAGGTGACTGGCAGGTTGAGTTTAGGAGAGGTCTGTGCAAGTCTGTGGATGGGCAGGAGGAATTAGGGAGTGGCCATATTTTTGACTCCACCAGAGGCCTCTCTCAGTTGAATATTAGCACAAAATATGCTTAGCTGGTGTTCCTTTAAACAAGGAAAAGGGGAAGTGAAGGGTTACATTCAAGGCAATGTCAGTTTTAACCTGATCCATTCCTGCAGGTGGCTTCAAACTAGGTGATCTGCCTGCCTGTTCTTCTGATCTGTCACTGCCAGTTGCATAATTCTCCTATAACTTGATCATAAATCTTAAGTAGTTTATAAGACAAAGCATATGTCATGTCCCTTTACCTTTGTACTCTAAGGGAACACTGCTTTAAATGTTTTTTCTCTTCCAAAAGAGAATCAATAGTTTACATGGACATTCACAGTCTTTTATGGCTGACTAATCTGGGACTATCTTTTTAGGAGCATGTTGGGATTGACATTCACTGCCACTGATTATGCTTGCAGTTTTGAGCAGGGTTTTCTCTTAGAATTCTTAGTGTTGTCAAGCAAGCCAATGTGCCTCAATCTCATGCTATTTCTGAATATAGCTTGTTCTTTGTTCATGCCCAGTTATTCTTTTCACACAGTCCTCAAAGTTCTTGCTCTTGTATCCAAGAGCTCTTTTGCAGCATTACCAGGCTTTATTGTGAATTAATGGTTTCCAGTGCAACTCATATTCAGGTCCTAGCATTGTCAGGCTTGTGCTATATGAACAAGAAGGCTATCTACTCTTCCTGGCTTTCCGTTGTGTCTTCCTTTTATGCTCAGGTGAATCCTTGATATTTTTAAGAAAGGTAGGAAATGATTTCTGCTTCCTGAGACCAAAGCTTTATGTACTCCTCAATGTGATTATGCTCAAACAAGATAAAGCAACAGCCAGGTACAAATACCCTGTGGGAATCTCCCATTATGTGAGTGGATTTTGATCTTTATCCACACAAGTTCATGCCTAAAACTTTTTCTTGCAATTAAAAGGTGCTTTACTAGAAGTACCTTACATTTTGTACCAGTTCTCCAATTAGTTAAAAGCCATTTTCTTTGCAGTGGGTATTAAGTTATTGTATGTTTTAAGAGTTGATTGTAAAACATATAGTTTGCTCTTTTAAAAAAAAACAAACCTAATTTTTGTGATCCTTCTATTGTTCAAAGCAGGTTCAAACTATATACTCTACATCATTTTCCTTTTATAAGCTTGTTTTCAGCTCTTCTGAGTTGTATAATCTGGTGGAGATGCATTAAATTAGTGTTTTATGGGTTTTTTTCTATGTAGGAATGCAAGAGGAGTCCTTTGATTTAATAGAATACTTGGATACAATGCTTTGAAAGATGCAAGTAAAGAATCCAACCTAGCGACTTTGTAGAAGTCTAGAGATTTAGGAAAAAGTCTTAGAAATCTTAAAGACAATATCATCCAGTTTATTTTATTAAATTAGTAATTGATAAGACAATTCTGTAATCTAAAGGAAGCAGATTGTGAACATGGACAAAATAGGGAATACACTTAAGAAAACTCACTTTGTTCTTTTCAACTTGGAAAAACTAACTTTTTTTTTTTTTTTGTTGAAGTTTTGGTCTGTTGTTTGAGGCTATTAAAATGACTTGTACTTTTAAACCTTTAACCTTTTAAATGCATCCCACCTATCTTTTTCATTGGTTTTTGCTGGCGGCTTCACAATTTGGCAGGTCATATGTTTTAATCCTGGCTTTGTCCAACAAAGAACTCATTTAAGTTTGTACTTTTGCAGTTTTTTTTTCTCCTTCCTGGATGTTGCTTTAGAATTCCATAATATTTGGGGTTTAGGTCTTTGAGAGAAAACTAGAGTTTGTGGATGAAATAATCTATAAGTATGACCCAATGCTGACAATCGGTGATGTCTGGTATGTCGTGGACTCTTTTTTGTTTATGAAGACACTAAAACAAAAGACTGGACTATGTGGTACCTTGCTGAATGTGTTGCAACTAACACACCAGGGGTGGCAGTGTGGTTATCAGAAATATTGTACAACAGACTTACTGATGGAGAAAGTTAAAGGAGCTGAGTAGCCATTATCCTGGCAGGTCTGTTCTCTCTGATAGACTTAGGCACATGGTAGGCGAGGACAGAAGTCTAAGATGACACATACAATCATGTGGTGGACACTTTGCGCATCTAGAAGCTTTTCTACAATTAGATAAGAGTACTTAAAGTAGAGTGCAAGTTAACTGAAGGTAAGTAATGGCTTAATGACAGATTCCCAACTAGAAGACACCAACTTGTCAAATGGTTCGTCAAGCCATTTGTTATGGTAATGCTGGAGAATGTTCTGTTCGTTTTGAAGCATAATCCAAGATAGCTGTCTGGACTCCAAACTTGGTTAACTTTCTTGGCAGCAGTCAGATATGTTATGCCAGGTGAGGACTCCGTCAAATAAGTTGATGTGTAAATCTGTTGTTAATGTTAAGCATGCCAGATATCTGTAAGTTTCGGGGCTAAAGAGGAAAGGATCAATCTTATAATTAGAACTAGCTGCAAACATGGGCACCATGCAACCACAGTCTGATAATCTAAGTCGAGAACGATTTGGTTTACTGTGGTTTAGCTGAGCTCACAGTCTAGTTCAATGGGTCTAATTTTAGGTTTCCTTAATGTGGACAATTTCAAGGCTGGTAGAACAAAACAAAATACTAGCTACTTGAATGTTTTCAGTTTTCTGAATTACCTTGTACTGAACAGCTAATGTTTGTGTTGTGAAACAACCATCTGTTTTTAAAGAGAATCTTGTTCAAAATGTTAAATATTCTAAAATGTGTTCGTGAAGAGGCTGTCAGCCATTTGTCATACTACACCATTCACAACTTTTCATGCACAGGAATAGTAAGCTGACTTCCTATTCCTCTTTGATTCCAGCATCAAAATACAGGCTAAAAAATTCCTTAACCTGGTTTGCTCAGTGTGCCACGATTAATTGATTATTCTTTATTTGTCACAAGGAATAAAAATGTATTTACTTCTCTTAACCATCCAATTTTTGCTGTAACTTTGAATTAAAATATGTACTTTGTGAGCAGAGATGAAAAATAAGAAAGTGTTGATCAGATGTGTATGGATGGCTAATAAATATTTAGACAGGTGGAAACATTGCAGAATATGATGCCTCCTTCAAGAATTTCAGAACAAGATGAAGATTAAACATGGCAGTTCTCTGTTTTGATTTGTACTGAAAGAAAGAGGAACACATCTTCTGAAAGGAAACTGGTCCCTTAAACATATGGGGGATTTTTCAAGGTTGGCTTCAAAATAGTCTCTCCTGCTTTTTTAACACTGTAGGATACTGTGCACCAGGCACTATGCATATGCTGTTCACCACAGTATCCCAATAGAACTTGTTGCCCAGATGGTGCAAACCATATGCCTCTTGATAGTTTATCTATGTTTGGGAAATACTGTCTAAAAATATAAGAAAGGTCATGAGACTTTTCAAAAGCAGCTCTAGGGAGTTTCTTTTGAATAATGCCTCTAGTGAGTTTCCTTTAAATAATGTTCTGGAGGTATTCATGCTGGTTGCTTGTTTTTTTCTTTTTCTTTTTTCTTTTTTTTTTAATTATTTTTTTGGTATGTGTGAGCGTTTTATGGCAGAGATGAGGAACCATGGAATCATACTTCCTCCGGTGCAAGACTGCAGCTCTTAAGGCACGCAGGCAGACTTCACTGGTCCATCTGCATGGAGAGTTTTCCCCTGCAGGAGACGCTTGTAGGTGTACAGCACAAGGCTCTGTCTTGGGTCTCTCTTTCTCTTTTTCCGCCCGGTTGTCTGAATGAACCTTTTTGGAAATGTAACAAAAGCCAGTTCATTTTCTATTTGTTCCCGTGTCTTCTGTAATTCATTTGACTATTTTCAAAGGCTAAAGGAGAGAATTCTCTTTGACCATATGTAAGTTGTTAAAATACATTTTCTGTTTTGCTTACCTGGCACAGATCCACAGAGGGATGGCAGTCTAATTAAATTTCCAGCATAGTGGTTCTTTGAAGTATCAACTAATTAGGAATGGGCATTGCAAAAGTTTAGACCAGCACTCAGGAAAAGAATGCTTCATGTAACCATCACTAATTCATTAGGATAACCAAAGCTCATTTCCTTTGAGTAAAGATTTGCACATTCTCACCTAGAGCAGTGTACTATATATAATACTTCTTTGTAGCTCCTCTGAAAGCACAAGTCTGTTTAAAAGTAAATTAGCTAAACTGAAAGGCTAATTGCTTTGAGCTTCATGTACAAAGGATGTCCACACTTAGATTTCTTTGCCAGCTGCAAGAGGCTGAGAAGATGTGGTTTCTGAAATCCAAAAGAGTATCTCATGACACCTAAGCATTTTAATGTGGTGTCATAAATCACTAATTTATTCTTGCTCCAGTATTGCTTGCAGAATCTAGTCTGGTAGATCACAGTTCTGTGTACTGGGGAGGAAATGTGACAGGAGGACAACTTGTTTAGTCTGGTAACAGTTTATGTCAAATACCTGAAAAGCTCTTATACTTGCCTTGCTTCCTCTTACGATTTTGATCAGAGTAAAAACGAGTATGTGTGGTTTGATGCAGAACTTCAAGTACCTATGAAAGGAGAAGATGGTATACAGTCCCTTTGCAGACTTAGATTTTTTTCTGGATCACTTCAGCTAGATGTTTTCTAACATATTTGAACGCTTTTCTTTGTTTCCTCTTTTTTCTTGATTTCACAGTCCCATCTTTCAATTCTTAATTGGATCTAGTCATTTACGTCATTTAATAAATACAACTACAGCGATATAGCACTGTCTTTGTAATGTGTGTGTCGCTCCAGTGTGATTCACAGGATCATGTCCTTTTTGAATGGGATATTTTAATTTGTGGATATTGTTACGTATCAGCCTCTGCTGAGACTTGACACACTGTGCTGTATCCAGGTTATACAAAAGTGGGAGCTCACAGGATTGATGTGTTGTATTTTCCCCATATGCTAATTCCCATCCTTTCTCCCTTTTAATGAAATCATACTCTTGTTTTTAGTCTTAAACCTACTTTTAAATCCTTCACAACCCCATCTAAAACACCTACTCTTCACAATCTCATCTATAACTATGACTCTAAATTATTTGTTTGATTTCGCAGAATATAATGATCATGTAACTTCTCTTTATTCTCAGTTTGCTGATTATAGTGTCAAGTAGCTGCTTCTGTTACGTGATAATGTTATTGAGCTATGTGTAAGCCTGAGGAACAAAATGGCCCCATTTCATATCTGATTCCTGGTGAGTGAGAATAAGTACCATCCAGAACTCTTCAAAATCTATCTGCAGTGAAAAGCTCTTTTTGAAGGAAAAAGACACTTGCCAGATGCATAAATTTGAGTGACTAGGAAATGCAGAATATAGGAAGATTGCTCCAGTTTTTTGGTTTGTGGTTGGTTTCTTTTCTTTTCAATTATAATTTAATGTGAATGTAGAAGTTTCATAAGTGTAAAGCATGCTGATTGCCTTCTAAAGAAAGGATCTGCATTCATTTCTGGCTGCAAGTACAGGTCCTCTCCAGGGTTGGACCAATCAGAGTACGCTGCTGCATGTCCTCCTAAAGCCAAGGTGTAAAATGTTCAATGTAGGTATTTTTTCAGAAGTGCTTTGCATCTGCTGCTCCCAACAGTTGTTGGGAGGTCAGTGCTGCTTATGATCAGATCACCTTTTAATTTAGATACAGGCCTTTAGGTAATCAGAGTTATTTTAAAATTTCAGCTTGTGATTTTTAATTCTTAAATTAGTAGCAAGGGATTGCTCTAAGGAAACATTAAACCATTCTATGATTCTATGATTTGTCTTGTGTTAATGCAACTGAGACAGTACTTCATAGTAAAAGTGAGTTTAAAACTATCAGTTTGTAAATGCAAAAGTTAAATTTGGACAGTGAATTCTTCTTGGTTGTCTGAAGGCTAATTTTCTTTCTAGGCTGGCAGCTGGGATGTTGCCTTAGGGTGTAGGTGCAGTGTTTGAATTCCTGCTATGCTCAGTTTTTCTTTCTGGGTGTGTCCACATTAAGAACATTTTTGGTCATATTAGGAGCACACTTTTTAGGCAAGTGTTCTAATTTTCCCCATTTGGTTCGTATTTCTGCAGTCTCAGACGTTATCAATCAAAAGGTTGTGTTCCGTTGGATGAAAGTAAATCAAAATGTGCAGTCTAGGAGTGTATGTATCTCTCGTTTCAGTGATAATGGGCTAATGCAGTAGCAGGTAGATGCTTTCCAAAATAAACCCCCTTTGAAAGGTTCTGGTGCTGTTGCAGGTACTCAGCAGCAGCTGTCTGCTTCATCGGTCTGCCTTTGGGACCGTGCAGATTCCTGATGCAGATGTTTGGCTCTGCCACTCTTAAATGTATCCAAACCAATTGAGTTTCATTAATATCTTAGAGATTATTGAAATAATTACTGAATTATATTTGGAATTATTATTTGCTTTCTGCAAGCAAATTTAGGAGATTTCTGATAAGCCAGGATTTTTAGGTTGTTACCAATTCTATTATTAAGTAATTATATTTGCATGTTTATAGCATCTAGAACAATGTAATGTAAAAGCACTTGTTTCAAAACCTTTTACTTCAGGGAACAAAAACTGCAACAGCGTTGTTGAAATGAAAATATACAGAAAACAAAGGGAGTAGTGGAAGTTATTTATGGTTTAAAAAAATACATTGAAAAGTAACAAATACCAAAGCTCTAAGCAGATTAAATTTTCAGATGAAAATGTCATCTAAGATCAGCTGAGTCGAGGATCTTGGTTGCTTGCCTTGAAATATGATACTTATGCTTAAATGATTTAGTGTGACTGTCTAGCCTAGGTTTTCAGGATCACTAGTATTTTGTTTTTAAAAGCGATTAGGTTCCTGGACACTACAATTATTTTTCATAATTATTTTTTGTTTTAATATTTTATGTGATGTCTATCTTTTTTATTGTTCTATTTGATGACAGAACTGTCACTTATACGAAACAAATATATGACTACGACTATGAACTCTGTTTATTTAGAATACTTGATTGCTGAATCATGCTTGAGGAAGAATTTCTACAAATACTAAAACTTTAAGCATGGGCTAGAGATAGGAATGTGACAAAATAGTCCATCCCACCACATAAATGACTCTTTAAATAAACTGTTTCTGAAGTTGTTTCCATTCACATACCTGTGCCAAGGAACCAAACAGACTTTCTCCTGGTAATATTCTTGTCTGGATAAAGAGTGGAGTGTTCTAGCATTGCTTTCGACTACACCGTTTTGGGTGCAATTGCTTTTGTGTTTTGTTTTGTGTGCCTGGAGATGTGGTCTCTCTTATTCCTCTTGTCTAGTAGAGGGGTAGATACGCACAAAGATCTCTGCTGCTGTGGTACCTGGGCTGAAAAAGGGACCTTGTATTTGAAGCGTCTTTGCTTCTAAAAGCTGAATATAGGTGCAGTCTTGCCTGGAAAGAGCTCTTCTGCACAGCCCCCTGAGCCAGCCTTCAAGTGATCCAGAATATTTGGGTGGCGGTGGGAAAGAATAAAACATAAAGGAGCAAGTTTTTTAGCCAAGAAAACAGAAATCTTTTCTATTTGAGTTACCTTAGTCCCTTCTCACCCTTATAAAGAGCCCTCTCCCCTTCTTCTCTAGTGGCTTAGCAGCATACCTTAAATAAAATACGCACCTACGCACCTCCTCCCCCATATATATGAAACTGTTCTTTGTGCAGTTTGGTTCATTTATCATGAGGTTTTTATTCTCTAGGGACAAGTGCATATTTCAGGCTCTTGGATTGTTGTCTAGGGACTGTAATTTACTGTGCATTTAGGTAGCTCCCACAAGACTAACTTCTAGCTGACATTTCTCTGTATAATAGTTTTAATTGTAAAGGTATTGATGGACTATTCTATACAACATCTTAATGCTTGTTTGAAGGTTGAAAATTTGGGTGTATATAAAAATGGAAAGTATTCATTAGTCTCACTTGAACAGTCTCCTGTCTTCCAGAGTTTCAGTAACATCTCTGTCAGCATCCTTTTTGTTGAATAATTGTATTTGGGGCAGTGGGTACTGCTGTGGGCATTGGAAAGTGAAAAGCTCTGCAACCAGTGTTTAGTGAGGTGGAGGAAATGTATTTGAAAATAATCTTGACCTCTGCTAGGGATGCAGTAATAAACCTGCTTTAAAATAGAGAGCTTGCAGAACAAAATAATGAGTTGTTGTGAGTTGTCGTTGTGCTCAGACTGATGTATTGCCAACTTATTTCTGAGCTCTGTGGTGTGTCACAAATGCATGTATTTCTTTATTAAGCAACGCCTCTGCAATATGGAACCTTATTTGTTGTAACTGGTCTTTTGTTTGTGTTGCATAGCATTTAAAAAAAAAATTGCTGATTTAGTAGTAAGCATTATTAGTTGGTTTCTAGTAACAATTTTGTCTGTTTGCTTTGTAGGTATGAAGCGTCCATTAAGTCCTGACCACGTCTTTGAAGATGGGATTATGAATCAACCAGCTGTTCTACGGGGCTTTGAAGAAAAAGGACTGAGGAATGACAGACAGGACTATCAATTAAGCAAAGAAAAAAAGAAGATATTGTTTTCTTTCTGTGAAGTGTGCAATATACAGCTGAACTCTGCAGCACAAGCTCAAGTTCATTACAACGGGAGGTCTCACCTGAAAAGAGTAAAGCAGCTAAATAATGGAAAACTCCCTACAAGTACAGCTCCTGGCACTTTGTTTGCAAGTACAAGCACAGGTACATGATTAGTATGAGATGTTGGATTTTGGTCAAGAGAACTGAAGAAGCTTTTAAGCTCTACCTTCCCCACCCAACATAACCATTAAACTTAATACAGATTAATACTAGTAGTTAATAATATTTTGCCACATTCAGAATTAGTGGTGTATTTATTTTTCTGTGAAGCCAACTCGTATTAATGCAATATTGCATTAATGCATGATTAATGGCTGTGTTGGGCCTTGCATAGTTGAGATATAGTCTATTTTAAAAATAGCTGTTGTGGATTCAAATAGTCATGTATTTTGTCATTTGCTTTTGTTCCCAAGACAAAGTTCTGAAGGGATGCTATGGGAACAGAAGTGTGGTGGTGGGAAGAGGAAGAGGAGAGCTGGAACTTAGAGCCTTGGCCCTTTCAT
This sequence comes from Calidris pugnax, assembly GCF_001431845.1. Classification (NCBI taxonomy): domain Eukaryota; kingdom Metazoa; phylum Chordata; class Aves; order Charadriiformes; family Scolopacidae; genus Calidris; species Calidris pugnax. Next base: position 11,881,849 of record NW_015090990.1, on the reverse strand, counting down.
TGTTTCTGCTTTCAGTGGTCTGGGTTTTGATTACTCTCATTCAAATGAGAAATAATTTGAAATAATACTTTTTCCTTATTAGGCAAAACAAAGGTACCAAATGCTTGGGCAAAATGTATTTAATGTAGAATGTAATGGTGCAAAGTGCAAAATGTGCTTTCCTGTTAGGTTTTTTTTTTTCAGTGTTAGACTCAGCTCACAGCTATTTTGAAAAAAAATTAGTATTTTCTTCTCTATGCATATATGAAAGTGAACACATAGAACAAATTATTCAATTTTGAATGGTTGTAAGGGTAAGGATTCTCCTTCCCTTTTTTAAGAGGTCCTCGTATGCCATAGGGTCTCTTGCTTTGATGTTCATGATTTAAGAATTTTGCTGCAGGATTATCCTTTTGCTGTGATGGTCCAACAGCATTGAAGAAAATTTGTTAGAGCACTTTAAGGGTGATTTTTTTGCCGATAGTTGAAAGAGATACTTTCTTTCTTCCTTTCTATGTATTTTGTTAAAGAAAATTCAAGGGGGTTTGACATTCTGTAGAATCCAAAACAGTCAAAGTTCATCTTAAAAAGTACTCTTTACCTCAAGCAAGTATAGCAAGTAATCTTTTCTGGTTCTGAGATAAATAAAATGCTGCAGATTTAAGGAATGATTGTCTAGAACAAGCAAAAGTTGCTACTTATTAGCACTTGGTATTGATGAAGTAACAGATCTCAGTCTTCATGAAAAAAAGTTTTGTTAATTTTATTAGAGTGTTTTTTTTTTTTAGTAGCTGCATGAGGGGGTTTGCTTAGGGGGTTTTGTTTTTGTTTAGAAACAGTCAAACTGCATTAAAGGGTTAATTCTTGTTAGCTGAATTTGACTTTATTTGAAGTCTGTGGTGTTGTTTTGTTTTGTTTAGAGCCAAGGAGTGTAAGGGTATCACTTGGGTAAGACTCATGGTCCAAAAGATTGTATTCCTACTGAATAACACATAAATGACTCAATTGTGTGCATTCTTAGAATAACTTACTAGCTATGAGACATTGTAAGTTAATTTAAATTCCTCTGCAAATTTGAAACCTTTTCACTGTGTGTTTTCTTCTGCTTTTTGTTAGCTGGACCCCTGCACATGATGTCTGTGCAGTCATTCCTGGGGACTGCAGCTGATGCTCTGGCACCATTGCTTAAAGAATGCTCTGATGCTGAGAATATTTTGTATTTGCTGGAATACATGCTTTGGGGTTACTGTATAGCTTAGGAGTTAAAATTCGTAGAATCATAGAATGGTTAGAGTTGGAAGGGACCTTAAAGATCATCAGTTCCCCTACCCCCCCCTTGCCATGGGTAGGGACACCTCCCACTAGACCAGGTTGCTCAAAGCCCCATCCAACCTGGCCTTGAACACTGCCAGGGATGGGGCAGGGATTCATGTTTCTTTCTGCTGTTCACTGCAGTCTATATTAGATTATATCCTGGTTTTTTACTAGTTATGCGTGTTGAAATAGGCATTCTGTTTTCATAGCTGAAGGATGTTAGTTTCATATTATTTGAAAGAAAGAAATACCCTGCATAGGCAGCTTATTATCATTATTGCATAGACAATTTAATATACTGCTTAAGAGCCAGTACGAAAACAAGATTTACTGAAATGTACTTCTCAAAGAACACTTTCCAAAAACAAGTAGAAATTAATTTTCTTAGAAATTGACATTATCCTGGTTCAGCTTTAATCCACGTCCTCTGGAGTGTTATTACCCCTTGTAATGGGAGTCTGCCTTTCCCATTTCTTTGGCTAACATTGTAAACAGAATTAATTGTGCAGATGGTGAGAGAACAGTTATATTCACCTCACCTCACCAGTGAACAGACTTTATTCCACGTGTGAAGGAAGCAAATAACTCCTCTTATACTTCACTGTTAGAACTACATCCCCTTCTAATGAACCAGGTAGTGAAGAGTTCAGCACACCTCAGGAAGCTTTCTGCAAAGGTTCTTGCTAATCTGCGGTTGGAGTTTTCCTCTGTTTCTATAGGATAAGTATGAAATTAATAACATTCCTGTTGGAAAAGAAGGCAACTGTAAAATACACGTGACTATACATATTCACTGACAATACAGAAATGAGGACTGTAGACCTCCCAGAACTGTCTTGATCCTGTGTGACAGAACTGATGTGTGCACGATCGCTGCTTTCAGTCCCCTTGGCACTTGGTGAACTTTCTTCCAAATGGGGGTGAACCCAAAGGAGTCATAAGACATATTTTGATATTTGCCCTCTTCTGAGGTCCTCTCTATGACAGGTGGCCTAAGGTTGTTGTAAAGCATCCTTTTAATTGTTGACTTCCACTGTGTTTCACAGCCACAACCTCAGTTTGTTGCTCGTAGCTTTCAGTAATTGGTAATGAAAAGTTTAGTAAGATTCAGTAACTGTAGAATTCCAGTTCTTGGCAAGAATACTTTACAATGTATAGATGAAGGAGTTTTATATATTTAAAGTGTAAATATCTTTTTTAGAGATAACTTTAAAGTTAATTCTTTATATTTAGTGTTTGATTGTCGTAGAATTTTAAAAGCTATTTCGCACCATATTTTTCTAAAAAGCCTACTCTTTTTATGTAGATTCTTGTTTATGTTGTCACCTCCACCCCATTACTGAAATCTAGAAGCTATTTTACCTCTACCTACAATTTCAGTTACTTTACAGCAAGTAAAATTGCGTATAAAATAAAGTTTACAGCTGCTTTTCTTTATACTGATTAAATCAGTAAGTTGATTGATTAAATTAGGCGGCTTTGGAAATTTGATCCACTCATTGAACTCCTCAGTTTCTTTAGATTGGTGTTAAAAATGATGTGGGTGAGGAAAACAGTATTCTACTGGAAAAGCATATTGCACACAATGTTAGAGCCTTGGCTACTGATTGTTAGTGATTGTTCATCACCATTTGTACCCACCCTGTCTTACTGCAGCTCAGGCTGAGTTTGTCAGTGATACCATCCCCAAGGGCCATCCCTGTCCTTGGGCCAGGCATATCTGATGTATGGCCAGGCTTCTGCCAGAAGGAAATAAATTAATTTCCAGGAAAGCAAGAAAGTGTGTATTTGCTTCCGCAGCTTGAATTGGAAATTATTTCAGTTGTTTCCTATAAGCAGGAAAAGAAAGGGTAGTTTTTTGCAGCTTTGATGACATGTATTTTGGACTGGGCTGCGTCAGCCACACGTCTTGCTGGAGCCTGCAGCGGTGAGAGCTGTGGGTCAGGTCTCAGCTGCTTGGGGCACCTGAAATCCCACTTGCCACCCCGAAAACGAGGGCTAAAGCATCTGCTCTTCAAAGGGAGAGGAACCGGTTTTGAGAGCATTGTACGACCCTGGCTAATTAAAGATTGCTTGCCTCCTTGTCTGCTGACAGATAGCTAGTGAGTTAATTGTTTAGGGAATGAAGAAAGGAGGGGGGCAGCGTTTGGCCGGCGGGAGGGGGAGCGTGGCTGCGGGGCCGCAAGGCGTCCACGAGGTGGTGCTGCAGCCCGGGCGATTGAGCCAGCGAGCCCGGCTGCCAGGCTGGTTGGCTTCTTCTTCTGCCTCTATTATTTTCTTAAGCCTTTTTTATTAAGCAAGCTATCTGTAGGGATAACAGCGAGTTGGTTGTTAGTATATGCTGTGGCCAGTTTTGTGGAAGACTTTGTTATATTCCTTTCAGTTCTCATTTGGAGATGACACTGATTTTGCTCCACAAATTCTCATTACTGGGGTGGTATCTCGTGGTGAATCTCCTGATTCTATCTCCTTTGCCCCCATGCTAACATAGGAATGGTTACTGCAGTTTTAAGACTGAGTCTACTAAAAATACCTATCAAAGTCCAAATTTTACAGATCTCTGGAAATGGGTAGAGCAGTTTCATTTGTGTTACAGAAAGTGGGCAAAGCAGAATAACTTTTTTTCTGGGTACTAGGATGGTTTAAACAGCAAATGTGGTTTAGGGTCCAGATGCCACTCATCAATGCCCATTTGAAGATCTTTTTGTAGGTTTGTTTGGAGGTGAGATTGGGAAGTCAGTCTTCTGGCAGTATGTTCTGGTAGCAGCTTTGCCTGTTTGCTCTTGAAATCTCTGACTTTGCAGGACTAGGAGAGTTTTGGAAGTGCTATGGGCCCTTATGCTGTGATTCTTTGTAGGGAACAGGCCTATGAGTTAATGTGTTTCCCTGTCATACTGAGGAAATAATGACAGGATGATTTCCTGAGAGATTATCAACATAACAGTTGTGTGAACTGGCTCACAGCAGTGATAGCCAGGAATTCGTTGAACTAGCAAAATAAATATATAAATGACTAGACTTCTGTTGTGTTCATGATTTAAATCAGGTCGCAGAAAGGGCCTCATAATGCTAGTGCAAGGGAGAGGGTAAAACACCAATCTTAGACATGGGAAGAGAGAAAGGGAGTACGGAGAAGGCAAATTTTCTTCATTTTTGGCAATAGGGATTAGAACTGTTTTGCCTCCTTGAGCAATGCCATATTGCATTGGCAGTCTAAGCATCCTTTCAAGTTAATGGAGGCAGGGAGGCTTACAGTTAAGGTGCTCAGAATTATCCCTCAAAGGATCCATGGACTATATAACTAACTTGTGTGTTAGTTTGCAAAATGTCTAGAGTTAGGAAGTGTGAATATTGTCTTCAGCTATGTCAAATGAAAAGGACCTTCTTAAACATCTAACTTTGATTAATATTAATTTTTCTAAGTATTTGGCTTTTTCTTTCTCTCAAAAAGGAAAACTGACTACTGGTAGGCATTAAGAAATTATTCCATAAATATTCCAGCTAGCCTTAAATCCATGTGCCCACCTCTTGGCCTAGTGCATATGAGGTGCATTTTTTTTTTAAATGAAACTGTAAAGAAGTTACCTTGCCAGGCAATGAGATCAGTGCAGGATTGAATGCTGGTCTGTTTCAGTAGAATGAAGCTGCAGTGCATTACTCGGATTTCAGTGGAGTTTTTCTTTGGCTTTTAATTTCAGAAGAATCTGATCCAAAATGGAGGTCTTTGTATGTAAGTTTGAATCCTTAGCTGGGCCAAGACTAGCTTTCTGACAGGTAGCTTAGTTGCCATCTTAAAATTGCTTTGTGCCAACTTACTGGAGAACGGAATTTTTTGCTTACTTTAAGCCTCTTGATCTTGGTCCTCAAATTCCTTATCAGTGTTTGTCTTTCATTTGTCTAAAAAAAGAACAAGGATAATCTGACTTTTATTACAGAAGATCTTTATGAATTATTCTACCAAGTACTCAGAGGAATGTTAAGCAGTAGTGAAAAGTGTCTTGGAAAAGTTTGTGAGCTGAGTCCTACTAAATGTATGCATGCATAGCTGTAGAATTGCTGTGTAAGACTACCAAGAGAAGGTGAAGATGATAGTAAAAAGCACCGTGAGTCTACTTTTTCTTGTCTTATGGCAAATCCTTTTTTAGACTTGTAGATGGTCAGCACTTTTCTGCCTTCCATATCGGCTGCCTACAGCCCAACCTTTTGGAAAGCAGTTTGAAAAAAGCTGCTGCTGTGGGGGCACAAAGTTAGAGCAACAACTCGGGGCTTTCTTCCTCTGCCCTCCATGTGAAAGGGAGGTTGTTCCCCATTTTTCTATCCTATATTGCTAGTCTATTTGGAAAAGATTAGACTCTTTTGGTAAAAAGCAAAACTGTAACTTTTCCCCAATATAACAATAAATAAATAAAAGTTACGTTCCTGTAATGCAAGTTAGATTATGAGCTGCTGAGAAACTGAGTATTTAACTTCTGTCTATAGGGTATGTTGACTTTTCTTACTCAGTGGTCTTTTGAAAGAGATTGCATTTGGTAGTTGGTTCCACAATCTTGCCATCACTTGATGGCAAGATGATGAGTTTTCCTCAACTTACTTAAGAAATATGTAATGTTACATAAATTAACATTTTTCTTACAATATGAGATGTATTTATGATAAATGATTACTATTTTTCTTTTACAGCAGTCATGATTAGCTGCTCTGAAATTAAGGGTCTTTATTGTTTTGGTGCACATGATGCTCCATCAACATTTTATAATGTTGATTATGAGAGTTAATATCAAGGGACAGAGCTGACATTAAAGATGGTTTCTTGTTTTCTATTCACTACAAACTGTATCTATAATAATTTATTCTGTGTTTGGTAGCTGCACTATGAAAGTACTGGTAAAATTCCTAAAAATAATAAGTAGATGATATGTATACTTACTGGTAGTCTTCAAGTAAAAAAAATAATGGAAAATTATTGTTTCATTGAAGTTGGTTGATTTTAAGTAATTGCCAAGTTGCATTAGAGCAAGACATTCAAAAATTCCCTAATGGAAAAAAGAAAACCCAATCTTTTTTGATGTTGGTAAAGGTTGTCAGACCAATTATTTATTTGTAGCCTTGACTTCATTCTCTTAGAAGAATTACATTTGTAAGCAAACAAATGGACTATGTAGCTAGTATGGAAAAAAGCAGTTTATGGCGGATGATGTTTTGGGTGGAGCAAGCTAGGGTTTCAAACTAAAACTGGCTACCAAAGTTGGCACTCTTTGCTACTAGCTTGTATAAATATATTCTTATATCAAAACTCTCTGCAAAATTCCTTCTTGGGGAGTTTGACCTGTCTTCTGGGGCAGTTATGCTGTGGTGAAGAACCAACATTTAAGACATCAGATGTTCTAGAGTCTAGGACCAAAAATACAGCTGCTCACCAGCCATGATTTCAAGCTGAGAATGGCTGCAGGAGTGGTGATGACGCAGCTGCTCAGGTGTCACTTAAACAGCCTGGGCAATGACCTGGAGAGCGACTGAAATCAGTTGAGTTTGTGTTGCTGCAAGGGCTTCTTCACTGTCTCTTTGAAGGATGTGATGCAGTTTACAGGTGCAGACAGCTGAGATTAAAAGGGAGCTATAAATGCAGAGTCATCGTTTTTATTCAGTGCACATTTCCAACAGTGATTTCTGTATTAACATGACTGAAAAAAAATAGACAGATTTGTTTATTATTTTTATCTTGCAAAAGTAAATCAGATGCTCTCTCTTGTACAGTAAATATCCTCATCTGGGATCAGACCCTGACAAAATTTCTCTCATAGTTGTCTTATGACACATTAGTATATTTGGATAATTGTACAGGTATTACAATAAAAACTCCTGTGTCTTTCTATTTCATTGCAAACTTAACCTAGTCGTGATTACATCTGATTCTTATTATACTGTGTATCTCTGTGGGTATGAGAATGCACAGCGACACATGCCCTCTTACCTTTTTTGGGAAAGAAAACATATGAAGTACCTGAAAAGACAAAAGATTTACATAGTGGGAAGTCTGTGTGGGAGTTGGAAGAGCATGAATTTAATAAGGCATGGAGATTTTTCATAGTAAGTGATTGAAAATTATTGTTGGTTTTGAAAGATGAAGGCATTGGTCATGTAAGTTGTTGATGTTTATTGTTTTTTTTTTTTTAACAAATACTTCATCTGCTGGGCTGTACAAATCTTTGCTGGGTCAGTATTTTAATTTTTTTCATCCAAATATTTATGTTTCTCTTTAATACATATCCTATTTGTTTATTTATAATAGACTTTGTTATATGGTTAAAAAGTACTTATTTGTTCATTTGCATAACTGTAAATTAATCTTATTTAGAAAAGCTGTAAGGAATCATTAATTTTTATTGCTGGATATTTTTCAATAATGAACCTCATCAGAATACAGGCTACCGATTCTCCTCTGTCTTGTGCTCATTGTAGAAAAGACAGAGCTATTTTTAACATTTGCACAGTCTAGATAGATGATTCTTCGTTCTCTGTGGTTTGGAGCTGAGTCTGTGGAGCCTTTCATAATCATATCCTTTTTTTTTTTTTTAATGGGTTTGTTTGAATTTGATCACTGTAGCTGATTCTGTGCATCGATAATGAAAGCTTGGGTTGCCTGTTTCTCAGCATAAATTCACCTCAGACTTCTACTTTGACAGTGCTCTGTGTTTCGGTACGCATGAAGATACAGAACTGAAATTGCTTTGCTTTCTTTACAAATGACTCAGAGTGTGCTTGTCCTTCCCTAAAATGTTGCCAGCGTGTGAAGGATTTTCAATGAGCAATGCAATAAGCCGGCATCTGGGAAGGTTTGAGGCTGCACTGGTATAACAGTGTACTGTCACACAGATGATCAGGGCTGGAGCCAAGACTCTATAGCACCGTAGATCATATTGGTCACATACTGGAAGTTTTGTTTATGTAACTTGGTTGCTGTTTAAGCTGCTTAAATAGTATTGCCATAATGTGGAGTGGATTTCCCAGCAGAGGTGAGCATGATTTTTATTATTAAACTTCACTGAATTGCTTTGTGATACGATATATTAACAGTGGATGCTTACATGTTTGGCACTATTTCTGTGTGCATGTCATTTGTTTTTTAGTTATTCCAGTGGAAAGGATAAGAAAATGGCAGGGCATGCATATTTTTCTTCTCTTCTTATTTCAGTATTTAAAGTAACTCTAAATATGTGGCAAGCTCCCTTTCCTTGCTTGCTGTTTGCAGAGGGCATCTTTCCAGTAGGTGACTTCCTATGCATTTTAAATGTTTTCGGAATATGTCAGTGATGCTGTATTACTGTTAGAGAAAGAGGCTAATTAGCATTGTGACTAAATACCTCTTACCAGAGCTTGCTTTCTGGTTTGTTAAATCTCAAATTATAGTTACAATGATATATAAAACACAAGAGCTGTCGGATTCTCCAGATAAACCAAGTAAAGAATGAATAAATTGTATACTGAATTTGACATTTTGCTTATGTCTGTCATTGTTAATATTAAAAGTTATGACCTGTCATGCCCAGGATAGCTTCCAGTAATTCATTTGCACTGACAGCTTGCTTTGAGAAGGGTATAAAATTACTGTTGCTTCTCCCTAACCAGTTACATTTGAGATTTAGTGCAGCGAGTTTTATTTAGGGAAACAGGTAGCGTGCTAAAGGTAGCCTGTGAAGTTCTAATAGTAAATCTTTAAGCTCAGAAGAAGCATTATCACAAACTAAATAGACTTTGTACCTACGTGTTTAAAAAAAAAAAGTTTTTTTATCGAGAAATTCACCTATAGCAGAACACAAAGAAATAGTTCAACTGAGTTACTTATTAAGCTTTGCTGTTCTGCTAACATGTTTAGTTTGTGGTGAGACCTGCTATGATTATATTTGCCTTTGCTGATAGTATTTTTCTTAATAAAAGGAAAAATGCTGAAAATGACTTATTAAAATGTTTTTCTTGCTTGCTATAGAAATTTCTGTGTTTACTATGTAAAGACTGCTGAGGGTTTTTTTTTTTTATGAGGAACTAGGACAGCTCATGTGTTTTCCTGCTAAATATATTTATGAGGCAGCTGTTTTATAGCTTTCAGCTCTAAAGTTATAGATAAGTGTGTATTTGTTTGACAGAAGATTTGAGAATTTCCATTTACTGCCAGTACATGTAAAGCTTGGCTAAGCAGCCTGCATCAGGAGCACACACCATTTGTATTAGCCAATCTGTCTTTGCAAGTCCCAGGGCCACTATCTTGCTAGAAGCCACTGTGTGCTTTTGAAAGCATGAAATTAGTTTTATACTGAGCACATGGTTTCTCATTTAGCAGTTCTTTTTATGGTAATGGTCAATTTATGGTTCAGTGCCAGAGTTTTGGTGTTCTGTCAAAGCTGATAGCTTCTGCTAAGGTGTTCTTTGGAGATAAAAATAAACAAACAAAACCCAAAACAACACAGCCCACCAAAAAAAAAAAAAAAAACAACAAAAACCCAAACCAACAAAAATACAGTTTGTGGTGTGGAGCCTAGGGAGACCCTAATAAAGGAAAATTCTCCCCAGTGACCTAACGACTCACAATTCTGATAGCATTTTAGAATTATTTTGTTGTAGTCTTTCAGATAACACTTGTAAGAATACGTTTGTCATTCATGACATAACATTACTAAATTCATTGTCACCTTCTTAACACTTCATACAGAGTTTTATAATCACTTTGCAATAAGCTTCTTTTTGCGACATGGAAAATCACTACCCCTTGATGCTAATTTTTGCTGTGTGCTTATTTAATGATCAAGAACAAAATACACTTGAAAAATGTATATAAAGCACCCTAAATATTCAGGAGAGGTGCTTTTGAGAAAACAACTTTAGAACACATTACAGACTTCGCTCTTTTTTGGAAATCCTTAGGAGTCAAAATAGGTTGTTAGTAAATACCTTTGTAAAACCTCCTTCAATACCTGTAATTCATAAGTCGATGAGCCAACTTTTTTACCTGTGTTTTGTTCTTGGAAAAGGGCATTCTAACTCTACCAGGTTGCTAACTCTTCCCAAAATAGCAGCTATCCTTAGTGAAAGACTAAGGTGGTTAATGTTGCGTGCTCTTAGGCTTCACTTGGGTTACTTTATCCAGTTTACATTAATTTCTCTTGTATATTAGGTAATTTTAAATTGTGTTGCTTTAAATATAGGTCTCCATAATTCTGACTTGATCCTGCAATAAGCATTTTTTTATATGATATGATATTTGCTTCTTTGCTTAGTGCTGTCTGCAAGGGGCAAAATTTGACATTGCATTTTGTGTGGAAGATGTGGTGGGCTGTAGAACCATAATGTTTCTTATCTTACGTGCTGAGAAGAGATTCTGATCGGCTACGCTTATGCCTTCCTGGGAGAGAAGCTGGAGGCCGTAGCTTCCAGAAGCTTACTTGAGAAGTAAACTTAAGCTGGTGTACCAACTTTTTATTATTCCATCATCATAGAGGAGGAAGAGAAACAGCAGCTATGGAGACTACTGCGCTCTGTCAAAGACACTTGGAAGGTGCGGCAGAGTATCACTTCAGCAAAGCTCCTGTCTCAAAGCTATGTTGTTTGGATCATCCTGTAGTCACGAAATAGATGCAGACTGACAGCTTGTTTTTTATACAGCTTTAAAAAAACCAAACATTTCTGTCATTTTAGGACCTTTGAATAAATTTACTTGCTATTCTTTGCATGTGTTTAAAGGCTACCAGGCAGAAAATATTGTTACGAACATTTGGAAAACAATGTGTGGCGTGTCACTACCATGACATATAAAACTTGTTTCATTTCTTTAAGTGCTTGAGCTAGAATGCCTTTCCTTATCCTTTTATTCTTTTTGGGAATCTTTTTATCCGTGCTTTTTATCACTATGAGTACAAGCTCGTCACATTTCAAGCTGGCTAGCCCTTTGTTCCAAGATGTTGTTGTTTGTAAGGTGCTTTCAGCTTCACAGATCTTGCATCCTCTTCCAGGTGTCTTTATTTCTGCATATTTCCCCTCCTGGCGTTTCACATCGGTAGGTAAATGTGAAGTAAGATCTGGTGTGCCTGTTACAGTGGACAAAACTACTTCACTTCCTGGCAGGAATCTCTCCTGTTTCAGAAGCCAATTTTGTATCCAATTGCCAATTATCAGATAGCACCATGATTTTAATTTCTTCCATTTTAGAAGACATCAGCGTTAACGTATGGTGATCTTTTGCAGCTTGAGAGGGTTTGGGGGATAGCAGCTTCACTATGGCAAGGTTACTTACAAGGAAATTCTGAAAGGAGAAGAGATACTGTGAGCTAAAAGGAAAGAATGATTGGGGAAGAGGTATGGGGTTGTGAGCAATTCCATGTTGATCACTTGACTTTGGGTTCCAAGTCTAGCCAAGTTCTTGGAAATCTTGAATTTGCCTTCTTTAGTGAAGGTCACTGATGATTTCTGCCAGAGTGGAGTAAACTGAGAACTGTAGTTCAGTGTGGCAGCTCTGTTGAAGCCCGACTCCTGAAGCTGGAGTTTATATATGTTTTTCCCAGTCTACATGCTTAAGAGCCAGAGATATTCTAGGCTAGACCTCCAGAACGTTCAGCCAAGAAATTATGCATTTTTTCATATGCTTTCTGTTCTGTAGGTTTCTAAGCAGTGCTCATAACATATCTTTGAAGGGAAATGAGCAGAGTAACTTCCCTTTTTTTGTTCCTGTAAGGATTTTTTTTAAAGGTTTTTAAGTTTGGGGGTTTTTTTGGAAGTGAGGAAAGCAGGGTACTTCTTGATCTGTACAGATGTAAGGAGAGTGCTTTTGTACAGACACCAGCAGTCAGGACAGATGAAAGTCTAAGTTCCTTAGCCCTGGGTAGGTCCAAGACCTATCCTGAAAAAAGTTTTTTGTCTGTGATGGAGTAGTGCAGATCTTAGGAGGAGATGAGGAAGTATTCTTACAGCCTCTTTGAGGACTGAGATTTTCAAATTTATGTAGTGTGTTATAGGAGCTACTTGAGGAAAAAGATATGACTATGAAAGCGCAGTGGACAAAACTTTACCTGGTAGGCAACTTGTGAAGGTGTCAGACTACTGACTGGACAAGAATTTGTGGTATGATGTGTTTGGTGATACCACTTGTTAGTGTATGTGGTTGCTCTGGATGGTGTCTGAGATCTGTGTTCAGATCACCTGTGTTTACAGGATTAAAGGATGTTTCCATATCTAGGGACTTCTGTGATTATTATGGTGTGTTCTTTTCTGGACTTCTGGTTTGTTTCTTCAGCTGTTCAATTAGGTAATGTTTATACTTTTACTGAGCTAGTAAAAGAGGCAGAGAGAGATGATCTCTAGTGTGCTGTTTTCCCTTTTGCTCTCTTCAAGCATTCTGTAATGACAAAATTAGAAATCAGAACATGTTGCCTGGAAGTTTGTGACTTCTACTCAGGGGCCTTCATTTTCTTTCCTTAGGATACTCTGTAGTAGGGGAAGCAGAGAGAAGAAGGGAAGAAATTGATGAAGGAAATTCTTAAAATTGTCTTTCTGCTCAAACTGGATTCAAAATTTTCACATATGTGCAATCTCTTCTTGCTCAGCACAGGGTGTTTGCAACAATTACATCCTGAAATGTTTTGTTTCATAATAGGTAGAATTAAACCATAATTCTGGGACTGAGCATTTAAATGTGAACAGAAAAGGAGGTCTTTTTTTTTATCAGCAGAACACACTTAAATGAAACAAGGAGAAAATAAAGAGGTGAGGAAGATTTCTAGGCTTTAGAGTGGCACATCTGGATAAAGAGTCACAGAAATCACTTCATCAAGAAAAAGCAGGCTGGTTGGAAGGAACTGAAGGTCATTGTTAGGAATTGCAATTAGTGTATTGTGGCCAGCTTTGTTAGTGGTACCATTGAAGCCTGATACATCTCTGGTAACGTTCCGAATAGTAAAAATCTGTCCTCTAGATAATCATTGTAGGAACCTCTTTTTAAGGAAGCATAAATAGTACTTGGCACCTGCGTACCCAAGTTACTTCTGAAAATAAGATTTAAGCTTTCCAGTCACTTTGGCTGGTGAGCAGGGCACAGACCTTCAGAAAAGCCAAAGCCGGAACACCAGAAGTTTATTTGATGGGGATTAAATCATCATGAAAAATCATCAGGGTTTTTTGTAGACATTATTATAAAGAATGTTTATATGGAAGTGGTATAGTACCAGATTTTTTGTTAATAACTGTTGACAGAAACAAGGAAAAAAAATGACAGAAACAAGTAAAAATATTGTTGTCCCTTCTTCATATTGTTTGTCATTTGCAAACACTTGCTCATTTTAAGGTGTGTTCTTTTCTGGACTTCTGGTTTGTTTCTTCAGCTGTTCAATTAGGTAATGTTTATACTTTTACTGAGCTAGTAAAAGAGGCAGAGAGAGATGATCTCTAGTGTGCTGTTTTCCCTTTTGCTCTCTTCAAGCATTCTGTAATGACAAAATTAGAAATCAGAACATGTTGCCTGGAAGTTTGTGACTTCTACTCAGGGGCCTTCATTTTCTTTCCTTAGGATACTCTGTAGTAGGGGAAGCAGAGAGAAGAAGGGAAGAAATTGATGAAGGAAATTCTTAAAATTGTCTTTCTGCTCAAACTGGATTCAAAATTTTCACATATGTGCAATCTCTTCTTGCTCAGCACAGGGTGTTTGCAACAATTACATCCTGAAATGTTTTGTTTCATAATAGGTAGAATTAAACCATAATTCTGGGACTGAGCATTTAAATGTGAACAGAAAAGGAGGTCTTTTTTTTTATCAGCAGAACACACTTAAATGAAACAAGGAGAAAATAAAGAGGTGAGGAAGATTTCTAGGCTTTAGAGTGGCACATCTGGATAAAGAGTCACAGAAATCACTTCATCAAGAAAAAGCAGGCTGGTTGGAAGGAACTGAAGGTCATTGTTAGGAATTGCAATTAGTGTATTGTGGCCAGCTTTGTTAGTGGTACCATTGAAGCCTGATACATCTCTGGTAACGTTCCGAATAGTAAAAATCTGTCCTCTAGATAATCATTGTAGGAACCTCTTTTTAAGGAAGCATAAATAGTACTTGGCACCTGCGTACCCAAGTTACTTCTGAAAATAAGATTTAAGCTTTCCAGTCACTTTGGCTGGTGAGCAGGGCACAGACCTTCAGAAAAGCCAAAGCCGGAACACCAGAAGTTTATTTGATGGGGATTAAATCATCATGAAAAATCATCAGGGTTTTTTGTAGACATTATTATAAAGAATGTTTATATGGAAGTGGTATAGTACCAGATTTTTTGTTAATAACTGTTGACAGAAACAAGGAAAAAAAATGACAGAAACAAGTAAAAATATTGTTGTCCCTTCTTCATATTGTTTGTCATTTGCAAACACTTGCTCATTTTAAAAATTTAACTTCTCTAATAAGTATTTCTCTTTTAAGGGAAAAATCTCCTTTTTTCTCTTTTTTTTTTTTCCTTCCTCAAAGCAAACAAGTCACAAAAATTTAACTTCTCTAATAAGTATTTCTCCTTTAAGGGAAAAATCTCCTTTTTTCTCAAGTCTCAAGTCTCAAGTGACTTTGTTTTAGAGATTACTTCAGATTGCTTCTGCTGGAAAAAAAAATGGAGTTGACATTGTTCTCTTAAGGGTATACTAGACTTCTACTCTGGAAGTTACTGCTATTGCATGGTATCTATGTTTTTGGTATCCTTTTGTAGGTAATGTTTCTCAACTGGACAATTAATGAAGTTTAAAATCCAAATCAATAAAGTAATAATTTACCAGCAGCTAATGAATTAAGTCTGTAATCTGGTTAAACTTTGTAAGGAAATACTTACGCGTGAATATCTAGGTGACATGCTATTTACTTAAATACTTGATAAATTCTTAAATTTTGGATTTTTTTGTAGGAAATAGTCAGTGTTTGGTACTTAGTGCTTCATGTAGTTGACTAACAATTGTTTAGTTAAGAGGCAGAAACAGTCGGTTGCTCGATATCATCTAGCTCGATATTCCACTAGCAAACAAGTGAAAAAAATGAGAAAAGTGTGACTGATGGAAGGTTAGTTAGAAATATGTATCAAAGCTATAAAGTAATTACAAAAAAACACTTTGAATTGACATAATTTCATATGTGATTTGATAAGTACAGCTATATAATTGCAATTTTTAATTTATAAACAGATACTGGATTTGTCGAAAAGTTTGACCAGCTTTTATCCAAAACTCTCATGTTTCTCAAAATATAATATTTATTCACTGGTCAAGCCCAAGTTTACTGGAGTCTTCCGAGAAATGGGACAAGGCAGAATGAGCTATTCTAAGAATGGATGAAAGCTGCTTGGGTTTTCCGTGCTCTTAAAGGTGCTCTGCAACCTAAACATGTGTCTTCTCCTCCTGCTTTCTTTCATGCATATGCTTACTTGTTGGAAAGATGTTAATGGGCTTGTTGGTGAAGAGGGAGAGTTTTGAGTTAGAGCTTAAGTATCATGTACCAATTAACTCAAAAAGTGCATTAGAATAAGAGGAACGAATTCGTGAGAGCATAAAATGAAACAGCGACATGTCTGTAGTCAGGGTGTTCCAGACATTTCAAGGCTGACTACCCTCACATGTGCACTTTATCTGAGACTTTAGTGATGATTAATCATATCATGCACCTAAGGTTAAATGTTCATGTCAGTGTTCACAGGTTGTTGGGTATGGTTCATGAATATGAGTTTGAATTGGAGCAGAAGAAAGTAGAACTTCAGGCTATTGAAAATTCCATCTTAAAAAAAGTTGTATTAAATCTAGATGAAAAGTAACACATGATATTTTTGGGGATAGGCCTAAATAAATACTACTTGGGGAGGTGCTCACTGGATTTTGATTTTTTTCGTTCTGTTTTTCATTTTCCAGTTTTCCATTTGCTAGTTTGATCAGTTCCTTTATTTCCAGTTTTCCATTTGCTAGTTTGATCAGTTCCTTTATTTTTCTGCCTGCAGAAAGTGAAGCTAATGCAAGGCGTACAGTGGTGCAGTACCCAGCCCCAGAAGGTGGGGGATGCTGATGGGTATTGCCCCCATCAATAGTACCTGTAAACTGAAAGTGAAGGTGATCATAGCTGAAGAGGCAAATGACTAGACACTATGAATTCTGTTGTGTATTTTGCGGGGGTTGGTTTGTTTTTTAATTTAAAACATTTTTTAAACTCTAGGAGACCTTCTTGTGGAGAAAATTTGTTTTGGGGAGGTGCACAGTTCATTAGAAAATTAATTCTGAAGAAATGCACAAACATCTTAATTTTGTAAGGATTTTGAGTTGCTTTATAGCAAGAGACTACTATTGGAATAAATATGGTGTACTTCACATTTTTACCTGTGTTCAGAAATACATTTTAATAACCAAACTGTTTTTTATAATCAGAAGTCCATTTTATGCATAATAGGCATGTTATTAAATTTTTAAAAAAATCAAAAAGGTTAAAAATAGCTTTATAAACAATATTTTTGTGAGATTATTTAATTTTTATTATCATTCTTTCAAGTTAAACTTTCAGCCACCTTTACTGAAGCCTCTTTTGAAGAGAAGCTTTATTAAGTTTTCTAATTGTTGATTTAGGTTTCTTTGCATGGTAGTCTTTATATACAAGAAATATATTTGAAGGGTTGTTAATTTGCTGAATACAAAGCATTGCTGAAATTGAAGTTATAAATTTCTATTGTATTTTAATCAAAACTCCAAAGGCAGAAGGAAAGAGCAGGTTTTAGTGGATAATGATCCCGTCTGTTGCACATTATTGCACTGGACATCTACCCTGGCAAAGACAGGCCATGTTTACAGTCATAACGTGCTTATTTTTTGCTAAAATCCTTGGGAGGTGATGGAATGGCAGACACATACTTTTATTCTGTCTTTCTGCAGTTTTGCTTCAGAAATATTTGTTATGATTATCCAGACTGTAAGTCAGTGGATGAATTGGGCAAACAAAGCTATCTATTCTTTTTAAGTATTTCTGCTTTGTACTGTTTTCCTTATTTGAAAACCTGGAGTTGCTTTGATAGATACCGAGCATGCTACCCTGGCTCTTTCAAGCCTTCCCTTTGCAAGGTTGACGCAATGCATCAAACTTACTTTAACTGCTTTAAATAACTAAGATAAGAATCCTAATCAGAGAAATTGTCACACATTAATTGAATAACTATGGAGTGGAGAGCAGGAATGCGTTCTTTGTGCTGGCTGCCAATTAGCAGGCTGTTCGACTGCTTGGAGTCTCATCCATCCTGTACGAGGGGTTATCGTTCTGAGAACTGACAGCCACGCACTGTGCAGAAGGGACCTGATCCAGCCCCTCTGAAAGAGGATGCGCCTCTCTTGTTCAACAGCGATCTCCCCGTTGCAAAGGCATACTGCTGGAAAAGCATGAGGATTTTAGGAAGACCGGCTGACGTGCCTGTGTATGAGACAGGGAGCATGCATGGAATCTGGGTGAAAAAATGGCAATTTATATTCCTTCTTGAGTGGTCAAAAACATGGCTTGAAATGATATATCCTAAAATGTGTCAAAATAGCAGGTTTAGCAGGTAGTTGGGTGGTGATAATCTGCAAGAAACTGATGTGCTACTGAAAATACACTACCTAACCTGAAATTGAAATACCTTTACTCACTATATTATTTTTGAGGCCATCTGTTGCATGACCATGTTGTTTATTGCCTAACTTTAATGGAGTTCAAGGGCCAGTAGAAATTTTAGTGCAAACTCAAGGTTTCAAGTGTTATATAGTTGTTAGAGCAACAACCAGTAACAGTGCAGGCACACAATGGAGTACACTTTGAGGAATCCACAATCTCGTTGAAATGGTCTCTTCCTCTCCCCTCCCTTTGATCTTGTTGCTGAATATAAGTAGAACACGACTGTACTGCTGTGGTGTGGAGCAATCAGCTGCCAGAGACAAGTCTGAAGGGACAGCTAGCAATTAGCTACAAATAATGAGAAAAATCTTCTTGTTAGACTAATCAAAGCGAACTTGTTACCAAGAAATTTGGAAGTCAACAAATTTGTAAGCCATGTATTGTCTAGCCTGATTCTTCTGGTACAAACAAAATCAGAATCAGTGCATCCACTGGGGCTCATAGACTTCGAGGACCAAAGGAATCACCAAGCCTTATCTCCTGTACAATACCAGAAAAAGTAATCTCAAGCATTAATTCCTTCAGTAGAAGAAATTGCTTTCTCTAACATGCCAGTGCTTGCTGTTAAGTCCAATAAATCTGCAATTGAACCACAACACATTATTTAGAGACACATCCAAGTTCAATTTAAGGACTTCAGGATGTGATGAATTTACTTGCTACGCTGTTGAATTGTTTAAATAACCCTTTACCTTTGCAGTTAAGAACTGCATCGTACTGCCAATTTGAATTTTCTAATTATGAGCCAGGAGATGCCTTTTCTTCTCTACTATTACAGAACCCCTATTATTAGATACATTCTCCTTTTAAAATGGCAAGGAAGCTTGATTACAAGTCCAGCACTGTTTGTATTAAGTGTGCAATTACAAACAAAGATCATGTAACAGCTGAAAAAAGTATGTATTCTTTCTTTTAATAACAAAGTTTGCATCAGTGGTCTCAGTGACTCTCTGATGAATCACAATGACAGCTTTGCCTCCACAATGGTTGACTGTTGGGTTCTGATTTTTAAAGTCTGCACAACATCTTAACACAACATCTGCACAACTCTTAACACTAACACTCTTTCAACCAGAACTGAGTTCATAAAGCTCTCCTTCTTAGCATCGAGTTTTCAAGATTTTTCTGGACTCTTCCTGTCCTCCAGTTAATTTTCAGCTGGCAGGATCAAGCTTTTTTCAGTGAACGCTTGTGAAAGGACAGCCATTTTATTTTCCAGATCAAATCCCTTGCTTATGGGATACGCTGCTTGTTTTGATCTTCTATAGAGTCTGGCCCTCATTTCTCAAACTGTATGTTAAATACTGAAAGGCAGCTATGTAGCAGCTCTGGGTCCGCTACTTGATACCATCTAGAGTGTGCAGGGACCTTTGTCACCCAAAGTTACTTTACTGATTGTTTCACTTTTTTTTTTTTTTAGTATCACTGTGGGCATTGGGGTGGCGTAGTTTTAGCCTGATTTCCTTTATATAATTTATATATATAATTTCACCTAATTTTCTGTATATTAATTTCAAAAGCATACCTTCAGTGAAGACACAGGAAGTGGAATACAGAATATTCTGTCTGTTTCCTAACCAGCTTGTAAAGACACTGCATGCATGGTTTACCTGACAGATATTTTCCTATGGTTTTACCTGAAGCTTTGAAACTAAGAATATCTGTAATCTAGCCATGGAAATAATTTTATTGGGTCTTCATCTTCTTTTGGTACACTAGTACGAGTACCTGACAGGCGTGCCTATTAGCCACTGTCTTTTTCCCAGTTCACTGGGATTGTTTAGAGACAGTATCATACAGTGTTATGTTTGGACTGTTATCCTTGGGATGTCTTTAACTCCTTTGGAGCATGTCCTCATCAGCCACATCTACCTAGCCACAAAGATCTCTTTCTGTAATTTGCAGTAAGAGTGGAAGCACGGTGTAAGCATACTTAATTTGGTTGGATGACACATTCCTTCCTGTTTTACGTAACGTAAAATGCTTACAGTTTAGTTGCAAAAAACTGTCTTGCCAAGATGTCACTGTTAACAGGCTTGCTCTTAAGCCTGTGACTGTAATACCTAATAGTAATCTTCCTAATACCTTGCAAGCTGGTGTTCAGAATTTCTGACTCCAAAGAGTGTGCTGCCAGAATGTGGCTTTTTTTCTTTTTTCCCGATACCAAACTTTCTCCTACAGAACTGGGAGTGAAAAAGCTCTATGAATTTAAGTATTGCCTGGAATTTATTTCCGCAATTTCTGTATCGTCTGCAAACTTGACCTTTATCTAAGCTCTTCTCAGTTCTGGGTCAGGATGACCCCTGATCCATATGTGTACCTGTATTAAGGATTTAAGAGTGTTGTCCATGAATAAATACAAGTATATGTTGCAATTTCGTATTTTAAGAACTGAAAATCACAGCATAGTTTGAATTAAAAAAGGAAGCTGTTTTGTAGCAGTATCTAAAGTGGAAACACTCAAACTAAAACAGAAGTAGAATTCTACTCTTCTGCACATCATTGAATGTCTGGGAAGGTTGCTCACTTCTGAATCGCCTGCTTTTTTTTCTGCTGTGCAAACCCTCCCTCTACTTCCCCTTACTGTAGTTAAATAGCCTGGGTTTGTTACTCTTTTTTTCTGAAACATCTTACACTCCTGTAGTCTAAATTGAAATTTTTTTTGTAATCACATGGTAGTATATTCTCCCCTTCTCTATATTTTTCTTTTAGTGTCAGAGTTTATAACTGATTTTTCTCTACAGTGAAGTAAAAACGTGGTATGCTTTCCTGTGACTTTTTTCCTTTAGCTGCAGAATTAACTGAAGTTTAACATATATAAAGGGTTTTTTTTGTTGATAGATAACTGTTCAGGTTGCCTCTCTTTCTATTTTTATATTTTTCATGACAAACCTAATTTTGCCTGTTCTGCTATATGTTTCAGCTCTGAGAGTATCTGAATATTTTGAAACATAGTCTTGGAAGTTGCTGAACAAAAAGACTCTTTTTTTGGTAAATAAAACGTTTCTAGAATGTGAGAAGTTGGAAGGAAAATATTTTCATCTAAGGTATTGAGTTTGGCTTGGTTCCTCTAAGATGACAACACATATAAGCGGTTTTCCTCTTTTGTCATCCATCAGCCACATGTACATATGAGGCTTCTGATCTTTGGCTTAAACTACTGTTAAGTTTTCATTATAAATGTGCCACCTACTGGAGCAAAAGGCCCATCAGCAAATATTTATTAATGTTATCTTCTCCCAGACACATTTGCATAGTAATTTCGTGCTAGATTCCTGTGCTTCTGGTTGTCAAATCTACACTGCTTCTTGTCAGCCTCACCATAGGCTATGAAAATGGTAATAAGAATTGGAGAGGATGTGGAGCATAGAGGCTTAATAAAATGCCTTTAAAAAAAAAAAAAAAAAATCAATATAATGAATTATAATGAAAAATACCTGCCTGCCAATGAATGTCTAATAAGGGAATCTTATGTACGTAGGTACTGTATGTCTTGATATCAAGATTAAAAAAAAATGTAATTGTTCAATGTAGCCTTAGCCTTGTAGCAAAAAGAAATTTTAAAGATTCTACATAATACTGTGACTTTTGCTGTTGTTTTTTAAAACAAATTTTCAGCATTGTCTTGGAACAGAACTGGTCATGATCATCATTACAAATGAGAGGTGTTTTGCTCAAAGCTTGTTGTGTTTTATGTTATAGTAATTAACTGAATGATTATTTGTATTGCAGGCATGTCTTAAGATCCACAGCTTTATAATGCTAGACTTGTACAGAACTATGGGAAAATTTAAAATCTGTTTTGAAACATAATGAGTGAAAACAGTAGAGCAAATTGGATGAAGGGAATGATCTCGAAACAATCGCTCTGCTAAAGTGAAGTGATTTTCTTGATTCTTATGAAAGTGAATGTTTGCTTTGGCAATGCTTCATTGTATCTTAATACAAAAATGGCTAATGTACAAGCCATTGAACAAGTACAAGCAGAATAGCATCCTGAAGATTAATCTGTTTGGCTGCATATTAAATTTGTGTGTTCCTGTAGGACAGTCTTTGGCTTGGGCCGAGTTGCCTTTTTTTTTTTTATTGGGCTAAACACAGTGTAACTGATATGTTAATGAGACAGCTATAAAAATTTGATGTTTTTCCTTATACACGTTGCTAGTTGTTTCTTTCCATGCCTTGCAAATAAAACTCAGCCATGAGGGCATTTGCGTTTGAAAAGGAAGAATAAATCAATGAACCATCCTCAGAAAACAAGTCCACAGTCTAACAGGCTATGAAGAATGAGGTGGGAAGAGGTCAGAGACCTCCTGTCTCCTTGTCTGAGGTTCTGATGCATGTTGCACATGCCCAGGTTTTCAGCAAGCCAGTTCCAAGTCCCCAACGTTAAATGCAGAGAGTCCAGATTTTATGCTTGGCGAATCTTAAAATTCTGTTATATTTCAATATAAATATAAATATCCAGTTCCATAAATTTAGAGTATTGTAACATGGATTTGTAAGCTGCCCACAATAATCAGGGTCCTTGTATGCAGCCTGTTCATTCTTTTCATCTGTCAAATGCTGTTAAATTCTTTATTGATACGGAGATGTTGGGATGGTGTTCAGCATTTGGTCCATATATCATAGAAAAATAGAATGTAAGTATCTACAAGAGACTGTCAAGGAAGTTGGAATGACTGCTGATAGGGCTACACGACATATCTGGGATAGCACAGTAATTGGAAGGAGCTAGTAGCAGGATATTTTCCTTCAAGTTTGGCACCTATTTCTCTGCTTAAGGGGGAAATTGAATTTCTTAGTCACAGGTATTTGTTGCACAAATTCTCTTTTCAGTTGTTTATTTGATAATTGAATGGGCATTTCATGCTGGGTGAAGGAAATTTAGCTTCGTTAAGGTGTTTTCTGATGTGTGCAACTGAACCATTTCCAAAACATTCATTTTTTAAAATATATTTTCTTGGCTTTATGCATGTCAAATTTGTGAGCAAAAGCTTGCACATTCATTTTTCAATACTACATGAACAAAGAAAAGATACGTTGAAAGGCTCAGTGAATTAATGGCTTTAAATGACTTGGAGATTGAAGATGAAAGGTTTTACAGAAATATACCGATTCTGATTTTCATTTTCCCATTACAGAACTATCTTTGACTTAAGTCCCTTCCTTGGAGAGAATAAGCTTTAGGGTTGGTTATTATTATTTTTTTTTTTTCCTTCTCATGACTCACCTGGTTTTATATTGAGTAGTCCTGCTTATGGAAAATATAAATGACTTCTTTTTCTCTGGTTGGCGACTGAGTGTGTAGTCTTCCGCAGTTTTGTGAAACAGGCCAGGGTCTATGTCTGGCTTCGCTCCAGGTAGCGAGCACTTGGAGTGAGCTGGGGCAGTGCTTCAGGAAACATGCTGCTTGCAGGAACAGGACTCACATTTCCATTGGCTGGAAAAGTAGGAACATCAGCTGGAGTCATTAACGTCGTTGTTTTTAGGGGTGCCTTTAGCTGATCTGCCTACTTTCCCAGAATGGGATGCTGAAGCCAGTAAATAAGGCAATAAAATATTTCACAGGTAATAAATCTCAAACACCAAAAGAAAATAAGATCTAAGCAGTTATAAGAAGAACAATTTTTTTCAAATGTTAGGAGATTGAGCTGGTATAGAAAAGGCATGGATAAAGAAAAACTGCTATTTTTATAGGAGGTGGTAAAGATTGTATCACAGGAAACTTCTGAAATGATCTTAACCGTTTCAATAATGAAAAAAACAGAAAAGGGAAGTAAGTCCTAAGCAATGTCTGAAAGTGAAAACACTTAAAGTACGTGAACATAACTCAAGGAAATACCTGAGTGCAAGAACATATCCCAAGGAGATATTAGAAATAAGCAGAGTACACTATTAAAGAACTGAAAAATAAAAAAAATAGAGTTCTGCATGCAGTTTTATGGGCACATGGAACTGATTCAAGGCCTATTTCTTCATAACTGGACTTTCAAGCATAAAAAAATGACCTCATTTATTACTAAATCCATTGTTCAAAGCATTGAACAATTTTTCAGAATGATTTGGTTATTAATCTTTTGTCCAATGGGTTAAATAAGCAGGTTTTCAATATATAATCCTTTATAGGGATATATATGCTTATATGTAGTATATGCACATGTAGAATTAAAAAATAACTAAAGATAAACTGAGGTGGGCAGAGAACTGCTATACTAGTGGTTGTCTAAGCAGTGATAGATGATTTCAATGAATTAAAATTAATTTAGAATTATGTGTATTCATAATAGCAACATAAATTATTTGGTTCTCGTTTGAGTTTATTTCTTGTTATGCCTAAGCAAAGGAAATACGCTTGGGAATATACTGAATTCAGGACTACAGAACCTAGCAAGAGTGGAAAAGACATGTTAGTTGAAGTCACTGGGAGATATGCATTAGCTAGATGTGTTTCGTAAAATATTGCGGCATCTTAATTGCAGCTATTCAAAAATATGGCAAGCTTTTTTGTAACATTAACATAAGCTGCTAAAAACGAAATCTTTCTGGAGGAATATCTGGAAGTGTTTTGAAAGTCAAAAGTTTGGGCCTGACTAACTCAAATAATGATGCTTTTCTAGGCTAACCTCAAAATAAGCAGGTTTTTTTCTTCTCAACTCTATGTTGTAACCATAAATAAAACTACAATTTTGTTTGTCTGCAAACCAAGAGGAATGGTTTGCTAGTTACTTTTCCATTGCTGATAAGTCAGCTAAACAAGTGTGCATAACATTATAATAAATTCTATTCATGATGCTATACACTTCTTATCACCATCATGCAGGATGCCCTTAGAAGTACTTCGAGATGTTTTGAGCATTTTTTGTGTGCAGTTCTTCCTTCCTGTGTACAGGAGGAAACTGCAAGGAAGGATTTATGAAGTAAATTCATAAAGGTATATGATATACTTTAGTGTGCGTGGTGTGTTCAGGCTTTATTTGTGTGTGTCTGTATCTTGCGCTTGTGGCATTGTGGCTGAATTGAGATTCTTTTTCAGCCTAGTAATATTTATGGCCCCCATCAACTACTGAAGTCACTTCTACATTAGTCAGTTGAGAATGATGACTCGGCTATGTTTGTCAGCATCTTGGAGGAGGCTCAGACTCATATATCCCATTAAGAAAATTCCTTCCAGATAGTATTCCTTCTGAAGAAAGACGGCTTCAGCTGAGGGAGTGGATATTGCTGAGCATTTTCATGGTGCCTTTGTACTCTGAAGGACTAAGATGGTCCTTAGCTGCATTTGTAAAGGCAGTGGGCTGGCTTCCTTATTTAATATGTTAGAGACTTTTCAGCATCTCTTCAAGTGCAAGAGATTGCAGAGCTTCTCTCCTTATGTGAAATGACCTGTGTCTAGCTAACTCTGTTTTTTTCGTGCTGCCAAATAAGACCTGTATCTCTACCCACTGCCATAAGCCAAACTTTCTGTCTAGATTGTTAGTTTTGAATTGGTATTTTAACATTCTGCATAGTTCACAAAAGCAAACTGATTTTTCTTTCCTTTTGTCCTTTCCAAATGTAGCAGTTGAGCACTCTGTTGCTAAAAATAAAAGCTAGGTAGGCTGTCCTGAATAGTTGCCTCCAGATATTCACTGTCCCTCAATTATCTTCTCAACTTAGCAACTGATCAAAGGAGAATTACCACTTGCAAAATTAGATCTGTGATAAAATGTTCCAATGTAGCTGCGATCAAGTTGCAAGTTCATGAAACTCAAGCTGAGTCACTCCACGTTTATCATTCTAAAGTATTGTGCGTGGCTAAGCTTTTACACAGGAGCAATCATTAGATTATGCTGACTGCCATCATCAATTAGTTTCTAAATTTTGTCGCGGTGCAAATCCCCATGTCCCACATCTAGATTTCTGCATTTCAGCCTCTGAGATTTCTGAGGGGTTTGTAAAATTGTCTGTTGCCAAGCTGCTTTCTATGAGCACACCTCTGGGAAGGTTTCTGTGGCTCACTTGTTTTATCCAGTAGGAGTCTTGAAACAGTTTCCACTCCAAAATGTGTTCCTGATTTCCATATTTGAGATGGTAGTGTACAAGGAATTGAGTAAAGCTTGAAACTTCTGCTTTTAGCCAGATTGGACTGTCTTCAAACACATGTGAAAAACATTAAGCTATCTTAGTGTATGAATATTAAATTGACAGAAACCTGTATAATGTGAAATTATACATTATTGTTGAATTTGGTCCTGATTTTTGAGTTAATAGCTATATTCATTTGTGATAAACTACAGTAACTACTAATATGATGATCAGATAAATGTGATACCATGGGGCATGTTGGCTTACAACCTGTGTTTAAAAACCCTTTTTGTTTCTTGCGTAATAATACAAGCCTCTATTCATGTATTAACATGCAATGCACTTATTTGGGCTTTTTCTAAAAACTGGACTTCAAGTTACCGTTGGGGAAAAAAGTATTCACTGAAAACCCTTTGAAGATTTGTACCAGTAATATGGATATTAAAATTAGCAAGGCCAGGAAAACTCAAGGTAAGGTTGCATGATAGTTCATCCTTGTGCATCACAACTTCATGGTTAAACAAAGCGACATACATTTGGGTTTCAGCAAGGACTTAATCTGGCAAGGTATTGAGTTTGCAATCCCATAGGGCACTATCCCCAGTGGCAGAGAGCACAAGACAGTACTAGTTTCCCGATTTACAGCATGCTTTAAAACCTGCCTCAGGAAGTATGGGATCACAGATAGAGAAGGAACATGGTTATAGGCCAAAATAAAGAAGATTATGTTAAAAATACCTGATGTTTAGATAGCTGAGATATGTAGTGCTGTTGCTTTTTCACAAACTGTACAGTACAAATAGGTTAAATCCCCTCATGAATCATCTACCTAGCTACTAGGTGGTGACACTTTCTTCAAAATAATCCATTAAAAGGTTTATGATGGCAAACAGGATGACTGTTAGACAGAAATTTTGAGTGTCAGGGGTGGCATAAGGAGTGACCTGCTTGTGAGAATTGAGAGTTGATGCTCACATTATCAGCTGAAGGATTGGTGAGGGGGATAGAGAGAGATGCTTAACAAAGGACCTTAAAAGTTGCTGTTCAGCATCTAAACATAAATTATGCTAGTGCTTGTCAATGTCAAGAGAGTCCAACTTCTGCACTTGTGTTTAATGAATTAACATCAAACCCAATTCTGGCTTATAATGGTGTTCATAACTATAATACCCAGATGCTGTCTTCAATTATTTGAGCATTATTTTCCCATTTTCTTCAGCAAGCCGTGCATTACCCAGGCTTGCTTGGGATGTTGTGGGTACTGAGCAAAGTCTTGCAGCAGTGTGGTCCCACCACATGCAAGAAATGGTGCTATAGACAAAACCAGAACAGTGACACCTTACAAAGCAAACCATAAGTTAAATTGCAACCAGGGTAAATATTTGAATAAAAAGGAGCCAGTGTGGAGAAGAATGTGCTGTAGAGACTTATTAGCTGTATCTGAAAAGAGCCCAGAAGGACAATCCTATTGATTTTATTCTTATCTTGATGACCTTGTAGTTTGAGTTAATGGTTTCTAAGAGTTTGCAGGACAGTCCCGTTTGTTTCCAGTCAAGGAGAAAGGAAAGGAAAGTAGAGCTGAAAAACAGACTCTTAAGATTTTGTTCATTCTCTAAATGTTTAATATATATTTTAATGTACATGGGTGTAGAATCAATGAAAACATTGTATTCATATAATCTAGAGGAGACTGAAATGTAGTTCATCTGTGTTAAATAACATATTTCTCTTAATGATCTGGAAGTCATCTGGAGCTACAATAGGTGTACATACTATTACCTAATTGAAATTCTTGGTGAAGCTGTGTTTTAAGGAGGAGGGGGAAAAAAAAGGAGTGATCGAAAAGCCAGGCTATTTCTAACTGTGGCATTCATGGTGTGGCTTCAAAGGCAGAATACTTTTATGCATATCTGTGGATACATTTATCTAGCGAGGAAGCTGTTCTACTTTTGGGAAAGTAGGGCTGCAGAATCATCCGAGGGAATGATCTTTTGTGACAGATCATTAATTGATTTTAAAATCGTCACAGCTTTTGTAAATCCAGACACAAAAGCGAGTATGCAGTATTTCCTGTAGCTAATGTTAAGCAACATCCCAATTTTCACTTGACACATGGCATAGTGAACTTCACCTTCATACATAATGTTGTTGCTAAATCTTGGATGCTGGGCTTTTATAGATGAAGAGGTTGTTGCTGTCTTGTAAATGTTAAGTATCAGAGCACTCTGCATAAGATCAAGAGGCATCAAGGGATAATGTAATTGCAATTTTCCAAACAACTGTATCTGTTTCAGAATGAAGATTCACGATAAGACAAAATAAGACAAAATAGATCTCATAGTTTCAGCATAATTAAGATTTTTGCCACTGGCTATTATGGGAAAACTTTCTTAAATATTTTACCCTTACCCCTTTGAAAGATTTGTTGTTAGATGAACAGGATTTTAATTCAGCAGCTACTTTATTAAGCAAAAGCACTTCTGATTCCCAAACTTGTAGCTGACAAAAAGGACCAGAAATGTATTCACCTTATTTAATTACCTTTTCTTTTGGCTTTCCTGATGGAAATCTTCTCAGGTCTATGGATATGAGAGGTAATTACGTTAAAGCACGAAGTGTTTTGTTCTTACTAAAATATTGAGAAGAAATCAGAAACTATGTAACAATATATTTTTATATAAATTATATAAAAAGATAAAATCAGGTTTGAGCATTGAGCTTTATTTTTTATGGATTTAAATTATGTAAATGTGTAAGTTCCCAAGAGCAGATATATTAGTATCCTCCTCAGCGAGGTGGCTAAGCATGCTTAAGCATGTCTTCTGTTTTGTACAGGCAAGGAACAAAAATAAAAATATCCAACAAACTTATAGAAGGTGTAAAGATTAAAAAAAAGCTGGTATTCTTACAGTTATTTTTGTTTTAGTTCAAATGAGCTTAGTAGCAGTATCTAGAAGCTTCTATATAAAACTTGCATCTATGAGCAGTATTAAAGCTCCATTTTAATATTATTTAATATTGACAAGTAAACACTCAACCTCTTACATGTTATTATAGTAGACATATTTGAAAGAGCCTTATCAACCTTTGCTTGGTTCATTTCTTGAAGATGTCTGAGCAGAAGGCTTTTTCTAGATTTTAAGGGAGATTCATAGAGTCACAGAATGGTTAGAGTTGGAAGGAAGCTTAAAGGTCATCTGTTTCTACCCCCGCTGTCATGGGCAGGCACACCTGCCACTAGACCAGGTTGCTCAAAGCCCCATCCAGCCTGGTCTTGAACACTTTCAGGGATGGGGCTTCCACAACTTCTCTGGGCAACCTGTTCCAGTGTCTCACCACCCTCAAGGTGAATAATTTTTTTCTAGTATCCAATCTAAATCTGCTGTCTTTCAGTTTAAAAGCATTACCCCTCATCCTATTGCTACATTCCCTGATAAAGAGTCCCTCCCCGTCTTTCCTGTAGCCCCCCTTCAGGTACTGGAAGCCCGTTATAAGGTTTTCCCGGAGCCTTCTCTTCTCCAGCTGAACAACCCCAACTCTTTCAGCCTGTCTTCATAGGAGAGATGCTTGTATTTATTAATTGGCCACTCTTTCATTTCCTGAACTGGTATCATTTAGCACAAGTTATTTTTTTATGCCTTTTTTTTTTTTTCTTTCATTTAAGTGCTAGTGCTAGCTCTCACCTGCATAGAAAAGAGTTAAAACCAGTTGTAGAGGTCTTGGGAGAATCAGCTGCCATTTTATTGTGGTCTTGTTATGATGTTGCTGTATCTTAACATGTAACAGAGATGAAAAGATTTAAATAAAAACAGTAATTAATATTGCAATTGAAAAGCTTACACAAGTTTTATATCTTGAAAATTCCAAGTCACAGTATTTTGAGTTGAGATCATTTAGTCATAAGAACAGTATTTTTTCCATCTCTCAGGTTTCTGTACGCAAAATGGACTCAATCATTTCACACAGTCTACAAGGATTTTGGCAGGTTGCTGTTAGCAATATAGATAGACACTTTCACTGTAGATTAATTTAATGAGATTTTTTTGTGTGTTACTTTTATGCTTTAGAATTGTATGTATAGATCTCCTATCTATTAATAGATAAAACTATTCATCTTCAATGGACTGTGCTGTAGATAATGGCTGTGACTTGGAACTTGCTTAAGCAAGAAACCCTGTACAAGCAGAATTATGGAAATCATCACAGGGTTTCAATAACTGTTTTGAAAAAGGGTGAACAAGAGATAAGTTCTTTTATAATATTATGTTAATTTAACATTCTTGTGACACATTTTTTTCACTACATTGATTTGTTTTTGTATAAGTCTTTTGGAATCTTTATCATATATATTATACTTAAAATCTTTATCACGACATATTCTTGCAAAACAGGTTAATTGTATTATTGGAGAACAGCCCAGTCTGTAAGATGGTCAAAAGACCATCTGGTCTGACCTTTCTTGGGAAGGGGAGCCTGGATGAGATTATCTAGCGCCCTTTCCAATTGCATCTTGAAAACCTCCAGTGATGCGGACTTCTGCAAGTCCCTGGGGAGGTTTTTCCAGTGAATGATTGATCTCACTGAAAAAAAAAAAAAATATTTTTTTTTCTCATATTAAGATGAAACCTCTCCCACAGTAACTTGTAGTTGTTGCCCCTTGTCTTCTCCATGTGATTCCTTGTGAAGAAAGAGCCTCTATCCTCTTTGTAGCTGCCCCTTTAAGTACTAAAATACTGTGATGAAGGACCCTGAAGCCTTCTCTTTTCCAAGGAGATAAGACCCAACTCCTTCAGTCTTTCCTCTCAGGGCATGTTCTCCAGATCATCTTCAAGGCCCTTCTTTGGACCTCTCCAGTCTGTCCACATCTGTCTTGATTTGTGGGGAGCAGAACTGTACACAGTCCTCTAGCTGCAGCCTGACAAGCACTGAATGGGATGGTCACATCTCTATCTCTGCTTATAAAGCCTTTGTGGGTCTAGGACTAAAGATTAATCTTAATTTAAAAAGATTAAACATATTTTTGTTTTATACTGAGATTTTTAAAGTGGTAGAAATGACCAGAGCTTGTTATGCTGTTCTGCAATCTCTCTGGTTTTTGATTTGCAGTTAGTAATGTTAGACATGGTTTCTATTTTATTCTGTTCTTTATATGTGGGTTCTTATTGATATGATTCTTATTGATATGATCTTATATCTATTTCTCTGTAAGAAAAAACTAGGATATTGGTCTTCCTCAAGAAGTAAATGTGAGATGGCAAGAAGAAGTATTTTGGTGCTAGTCGTTGTGTAACTGTGAAAATAAAAAGTTATATGAAGGATTAAGACAAAGCTGCTCTGGCTCTTCTTTACATCTTGGGTTTCAGCCTAGATCCAGATCTGGCTCTGGTACAGAAGCAACATTTGTCTCATTAGTCAGTTTTTCTCTTGTCAGGGGCCAGTAATGCTGACTGATATAAATGAACGTGAACTGTTTGGGAGGGACAGAGAGAAGAGTGCTTATGTGGCTCTGTTCAGAGATATCCAAGAATAAAATACTGAATTATTTTTTTGCTCATTTCTTAATGTGGAAATATTCATATCTCACAGCTCTGTTGCTGCTATTCTTTCATGTTTATTTACACTGACAGGAGACAAATGCTTGGCTGCAGGTCCAATCAATTTCCAAAAGGGCAAAAATTTTCTGTAAGGGACCTTTTCTAGGTTCAGGAGGTACCCACCTCTATTGTGATGTATTTGAGAACGGTTGCCCTCTGCAGGATAGCCCACTGAAGAGAGAATATGCTCTAGGACAAGACTGATTCTGATACTGTATTCTTTCTTCCCACTGGTTTTGAAGAATGTACAGTTCTTGCCTTGTATGATTTGAGGATATTGAGTTAATTACTCAGGCTTTTCCTTTCTGTGCGTAATTTTTTTAATATATATTTCTTATTGTTTTGTGTATAAAAATCCTGAAACCTGTACTTCTTTCTCAAGCAGTTATTGTCATACACAACATATTTAATTATTTGAGATGCCAAGTTAAACACTCATTTACCTGTGTGTGTGGTGTTTGGTGTTTGTTTTCTGTAGAAGTCTAGTATTTAAAGTAAGAAACCAAAGTCAGTTTTACTCATTAAGTTTCTCTTTAAGTAGTGAATGTTTTGAAAAAAATACTCAAGGAAGATGTTATTTTTATCTAAAGAATGTGAAATTGAGAAGAGGAAATCTAAGGCTAAATTATCCTAAGATCAACCATTTCTGCTCATCTTCTACTAAGTCTGCTTAACTACTGTGTACCCACTGATTTCCTTTGAAATCAGTGAAATGAAAGAAAGTACCTGACATGCGCAGTAAAGCAATGGGCATGGAGACCTAGAAATACGTGCAAAATACAGAAATAGTAAAATAATACCCTGCTGCTTAAATAATTGCAAATAGGTTGGGAGTGGGTGAGCTTGTCATACCGTCCCTTCACTAAGTGAAGGCACTTGTTAAGGTACTTTAACTGGCAATACTATAATGCAGACAGCAAGCCCAAACTTCCCAGTTAACTCATTCCCAAACAATACAGATATTTTTGTATATTGCAGGAGAAATGAAAATGAGGTTAAAAATACATTCCACCATTATTCATCTCCCTTTAAAACCAGAAAGTGTGACCTAGCTTTGCAGGTTGCTCTGTGCAGCCACATTTCTAGATGCTCATCATGTCTGCCTCTGAGGACAACACACCAGGTAAGTAGAAACCACCAAAGTAGTGACCTGGAGTTATTATAAAGGACTGCAGATCACAGAATAGCAGGGCTGATGTTGTTATGTAGTCATTAGACCAGCAAAAAGGTTTGGGGAAACAAGAAGCAGGTGACTTTTCTATCCCAAATTCATACCCTAAAGCATGCTTAGCTTCTTCACTAGCCTCACTTGAAGAAAAATGTAAAAATAAGTGAAGAAAGGGCTTTAATGTCACTCTGTTATTTCTCTAGGTAGGTGCTGGCTCCATCTGCTGCCCCGGTAGGGTTTTAACAGGTCCCATAGTCTCGTTTTCATTAGCATCTTGATCTTGGTGCAAGAATTGATTTGTCGTTGGAGGACTGGGGATTGACAGAAAAGCATTTTTCTCTGGTGTGATCCTATAAAATGCTTCATGCTGGCCTGAGGATTTTTGGAGCAGTTAATAAGACAATATGGGAACTTGTCCATAATAAAAATAAATTTAAAAAAAGGAAGGTAGGTAATTATATCATTGATGTAATTTAATAACTTATATTTGCATAATCAATTTTTTTACCTAATTTGTTGTGAGAGGAGATGAGGAAGGTAGCTTATTGTTATTTTAAATATATTTATAATCATTATGATGTAACTTACCTTTTCCAAGTGTTTGATATAGATTTACCACTGTCAAAATGAGCAGACTTCAAAAACTGACTCATTCACTGAAAGTAGTCCTCAGCTCAAGTCAAAACTTGCTCCTCTAAGCTTTAAGCTTTCTGTTTAAGCACACCACTATTATGGTTTTATTAAGCTGGAAAATATTGTGTGATCTCCATCATTTTTTTTCCTGAGCCCAAGAGGGACATAACTGGGAAAGGTGAGGAACCTGGGAATAACTTGGTATATCGGGAAAGAGAGAGAGCTGATGACAAGACTAATTTGAAGTTTTGATATATCCAGAGTACTTTTTCAAGGAAAGAGTCTAAAAAATCTTCACATGTTTAAAAGACAATGTAAATTGTCTCTAATTTCCGTTACACTGTGTGTAAGTGTGCTGTTAGGTGCCTAAATGCTCTGTGGCTAAGGGAGATACTGGCTATACTGTGAAGTCCATCGCATTCAGCTGGTTTCAGTTCATCTGTTTCTGACTGTTTATTATTTGTGTTTCATTGTGTGGCAATGCATACAACTTCCCTAGCAAACTGGCTTGCTCAGCAAAATGTATCTCATAGTGTCATTTACAAGTAGGCCAGATGTAAACCTCATCCATGTTAGCTAGTTTTACCCATATTTTTTTAGGAAACTGGCCTATGATAGCAGCTTAAATTAATACTGTATAAGCAGGTGTACTGGCAATTGTGGTTCAGTACCATGCATTTAAAGAGAGCATGGGTTGTGATTTCTTTTAAAGGTAGCTCAGCCTTAAACTGAAGTGAAACTGAAGGACTGAAAGTGCCAGAAAGACAGCTGGCCCAGTTATCCAAGGACACAGTTTCTTTTGGCTTCTGTGTAGTTTTAGAGGCTCAGTGCTTTTGGAAACTCGGTTGAGTGGCAGATAATAGTGAAATAGCCCTCAGGAATGATCACCAGATTAGTAAAAGATTAGTCAAGTGGCTTTACACTTCTGACACTTCTATTTGGATAATAAGGCTATTGAAATAAGCTAATTTTAAATGAGATTTTTATTGGAAAAAATGCATATGCACGTCTGTTGCATTTAAAAAAAAATGTGATGTTTATCCATTTTCTGTATGACAATTAAAAACTCAGTTTTGTTTTTATGGGCATAAGTATGCATTCTGTCATGCATTGCAGTATGTTGGTACTTTGCAAAAAAGGTGGCAGACTGCACTGCTGTGAATCTGTTGAAGAATACACAGATTTGTTGCAAGAAAATCAGTGAAAATACATGCCATGCTGATTGAGGAAATCCATATTACTTCAATCTATGATTAATTAAATTAGGTTGTTTCAAAATTCATAGCATGTGTCTGGAGTGACCTTACTTAATGCTATCAGTGCTTTAAATGCCTCTGGTTTAGCTGACTGAGTACCCTGTTATAGAAAGGATGTCCTATGTGAGCAAGTTGTCCCAAAGGGATAAAGCTGGTACGACTCAAGTGCCCTGGAAGAAATAGATACCTGAATGCATATGACAAAAGGCAGCTAAGGTATCAAATAAGAATTGTAGAGGTTAAAATTGCAAGATTAGTATTTTATCCAGGTTGGAAAGAGAGGATATTATGTATACATTGCAAATAACCTTCTATGAGGAAAGCTGGTCGAATACAAGGTGAATCAGTATTTCAATATGAAGTAATTGCTCTGAGGTGTCGCTGTGCTTTTTGAGCAGTAACAGCATACCCTACACAATTCACGTGACCTTTTTAGAAGTGTTAGCTTTGGAAGCTGCTGAGCAAACTTCTGGAATTTTCCATCAAAATGGTGGAGGTCTGACAGTGAAGCCACTGCTGCAGCGCTGTTCCCAGCGTCGGGGAGGGAAAGGTTCTTTTTCTTCCATCCAAAGTCTGGACATTCTCAGCCAATATTCTGTATATGTTGCACTTGTTCATACACAGCTTTAGAAGCATATGCTTGTATTCACAGCAGATATAAATACTTATGGAGTCTCAGAAACATTGAAACAACTGTGTGCATCTGCGAACCTGCAAACATTTTGGGATGGATTTTTTAACAGGTGTAAATCTGCTTCTAGTTCTGATGTGTCTGTACAGATACCGTCTCTGCAATGCCCATGCACACAATTCAATGAATTTGTAGAAAAAGAAGTCTGGCTGCCAAGAAAAATTAACTCCATGTCTTGTGTCAGTTAAGCTGTTTAATTGGTTTTCACGCGTAAGGCTGAAATAATGAGCTACTGCTTGTCACCCTGCACTGAGAGACCGGTCTCTTTGTAGAGTAACACATGTCCATCTGCTTCAGAGGGAATTTATTACAGCAGACTGTGTCCTACTACACTGTCTGACCCCAGAAATGATCTCCCTGTGCAGTGCAGAGCCCTTGGTTATCTTCTCACACACATCTTCCAAGTCCAAAATAATCCTGACATGGATTCTCGTGTGCTGCGTGGCTCCATTCCTTACAACTTTCTCCCTTCCCATGATCTGCAACGTAGCTGTGCTGATGCAAGAGTGTGCTGGCTTTCTAGCTGGCTCTGAAGTGGGTGCCGTTGATCTCATGTATTGCAGAAATACAGAAATATTGGAACTGAGGCTCCAGAATGAGATATTACGCAATCCCAGGCACAAAAACAAAACAGCTGCTAACTCAAGCAGCTCCAAAAAGGAAAAAGATTTGGTATGCAAGAATGAAAAACAATGGAAGAGAGGCCAGTATCATCATAGTTGTGCACAGTGGAGTGTGAACTAAGTAGAAAAAGAATAGATGGAAAGACCAAGAAAAGGAAAGCTGAGAAAAGTGGCAAACAAAGAAGAAGGATTAAAGGGAAGGGAGTCTGGGGAATGTGCAATTCCTCTCCAGCTCGGAGAGGCTGTGTGGGAGAAGACTGGAGCCAATACACAGTCCACAGAAGAACAAACATCTCACTTCACATTTGCAGAGTATGGGTAGAAATTGTGTTTCTCAGACTGTGCCAGTTAAGCAGCTAAGCCCCTGAGGGCAGCAGACTTTCCTCAGCGTCTGTTTTACAACTCTGGATTAACACAAATACTAAGAGTGTTGCACCGTGTCATACTTGAGTCCTGTTGAAACATTGGGGTTAGGACTATACTGTGTAGCCTTCCAGCCCAGCAATTTATTAGAAGTGTTTTTATTGCAGAAACTTCCCATTGTGCCCTGCGATTAAACAAGAATGTCCATTTAGGGAGGGGTGAAAAAAAAAGTAAAAATCTGAACAGAATGAGATATTAATATCTCGGATAAATCTGCCAATAAGATCCTCTAATGAGTGAACCTGTGAATCAAGGATGGTGTTTCTTGACATGGTTTAACCTCTTGTTCTGTTTCTTCTTGCATCAGGATGCTGCTCTTTTAATAATCCAGCACATAAACATCAGAAGGTAATTTGGGGTCATTACTAGCACAAGTTTGAGTCAGAAGCTCAGTATTGTCATCAACTCTGAGTATTACAAAAAAAAGACTGTCCTGCCAAAAATAAGAACTGCATTGATCAATGTGTCATTATCTCCTTAAAACTGTTAATGAAACAAACCAGTTAATCAAATGTTTTTTTTTGTCTTTGCTATGCTGCTTCTAATTTAAAATTTTGTTTTGAAATACTACAGGGAGAGGGGAAAAGCTAAATTAATAATTGTTATGAAATGTTCCTTAAAACAGGGGATTAATGCAGTTTGAGCTGTCAGCCCATGTTGTAATATACCTGGATGTGTCATTTGTTTCTTATGGTTTCATCCTCTCAGTAAAATTGTCTTGATATTTCCTGCATATGTTCAGACTTTTTTGGCGTATCAGTCCTTGCAAACAGTGTTTGTGGTTTTTTGTTTTGTTGGTTTTTGTTGGTTTTTTTTAAAATAATTTCCAAGGCTCTTAAAGTCATTGGAAGGACTTGAATGTATGTTCAAACTAAATAATGGCCCAGAAGTCTGTCTTAAACTTACTTTTTCGTGTCAGTGCAAATGTCTTTCTCATTTTTTATCATGAGTCTAACATTTCTGTGACTCTGACCTACTCTGCTTCCATTTATGTCATATGAATTAATGATTGGTTTGCTAACATCTATTATCCCTTAACAATGGAGAGAAGCATGCTGACATAAAAAAACATAATATCTGCATGGAACTTTTTATTGCTTCTTTCCCACAGCCTTTACTGTGTTTTCATATTTCTGGTGTCACAGGGGTGGCTTTCAAGATAGTGAAAGAGTTTCTTTCAAGGTATTCGTGATAGTGAAGTCAAATACTTTCCTTAGAAATCAGACAGCAGCTCTTGCTGGTATCAACACATGTCACTATATGCTCCCTCTGCCCAAACTGTAGAACGTTCTTTTAGCAACCCAAATCCCTGTCCCCTGCTGCCTTTTCCTCTTCCCTTTCTCCCTGAAAGTGCTTTTGTTCAAGCACAAAGTCTTCCCCAGCCTGACCGTGCAATTCTTTGCACAACAATTTGGTAATCTCTAGAGCAGGGGTGTTGGTTCTTCCTCAGAGACAAAGTGCTTTTCTAAAGGCATTGAACTGTTAAGGCTTTGTGATGGGGTTTTTTTTGATTGTTTGATTATTTTTTTTAAAATGGTGTGTCAACATTTTCTAAGAAAACGTATACTTCGGAGTTAATGTCACTGGGATTTAGCTGTTGTGATGGGATAACTATTTTCCAGCTCTATTAAAGATGTCTGAATTAAAGAAAATGATCAGAATAGAACATGCTCAGTAGAGAAGATTCGTTATTATAAAGTAGGGCATATCACATACTTTCTTTTTGACTTTGGGAGAGTCACAGATGCTTTAATTAATTACACAGAAAACGATGTACTTGTCACGTTTTGGGCTTTTTTTTGGTATTACTTGAACTGTAGTTTCTTAGGTCAGGAATTCTTTCTTAACTTCTGTATATAGAGCTGTTCATTCTTTGGAGCTTGGTGTCATTGGACACCTCTCAGTATTACTGTAATACATATAGTTAGAAATCATCAAGGGATGTTTTATAGAATTTTTAGGCTAACTTGAAGCTACTTAAGCTCTGTGATTCCACATTGTTTGCATCATTTAGGAATTCTTTATCCTTAATATTATGATGAATATATATGTATTTGAATTTTGGATCCAAAGCTGGGGAAGAGATGCATATATGACAGTTAAAGTTTTACCATTTCCAAATATACCATTTTTTTCCAATTTGAGGTATTTCTGAAGGTTATACAGAATTGCAATGCAAACAGTTTGAGAACTTTAGATGATAGGCCTTTCAGAATATGTGCATTCATGATAAAGAGGGAGGGTTTAGGGGGTCTGATACTACTAACTGCAGTGAAGTAATGATTTACTGGGATGGCTCGTAAAACATTTGCTGTCATCTAGACCTTATAATGACAAATTATTGGGTCAAAATATCAAGTGAGTTGGGGCAATGGTGATTTTTGTTTTACTGTGTGTTTATAACTGCATGGAGCAGCATGCCTTTTTTATTCTCATCAGTATTTGTTAGGGCCTTGAGGGCTGCATACCTGTCGGACCCCTTGCAGTCCTTGATGTTCGACAAAGATTTAATAATTTGACTATGAAGGTCCTTGTTCAGGCATAAGAATCAAATTGACACTAAGTCCTCGTCCCTTGCCATGACAAAGGTGCCTTTCTTAAACAGCATGACATCTGGTGTTAGGTATGGAAAGACTTCTGTGTTCCACAAAAGGGTAACATAGAGGAATATATTTGTCATGTCACCTGTGTCCTAGGAGGAGTTGTTGAAGGCAAAATGTCATCTTTCAGGGTGCACTGTAGGTCACCTCGTGATAGAGTGTCACACCAAAGGGAAAAATTAAAATCTAAGGAGGTGAAACATAATGACATAATTGTGTTGTATTTTTCTGAATACCATAAACTGGAACAGGAATACTGCTTTATTATTTCATTTAGAATTCAACAGAGTGCTAAGTTTAATGGTGTGTATAGGCACATGTGAATATATGTCTGCAAGTTTGATGCATCTGTGTGAAATAGTACACAGACAAGTAGCTGTAAGCAGAATTTACTTCATGTGAGCACTAGTAATGAGATACGCAGCATGAGCTCTTAGTTTTTAATAGCCCTTTCATACACATTCCAAGTATGTGTTTACTATGAGAGAGGTGTTTTATCTATAAACTGGGGCAGACTTAAACATTGCTTTTCTAAATCCTCCTAGAACAAAACTTCTAGTGCGGACTGGATCCAGTGCCCTGTGTGCTTGGAAAATGAAGAGCTGTGATTTGTATATGACTGGGTGTGTGTATGACTTCAGGGTAGGTTTAAACTGGACATTAGGAAGAAATTTTTCACAGAAAGAGTGGTCAGACACTGGAATAGGCTGCCCAGGGAGGTGGTTGAGTCACCATCCTTGGATGAGTTTGAGTCATTTAGATGTGGTGTTGGGGAATATGGTGTAGGGAAGAACTTTGTAGAGTAGGGTAGATGGTTCGACTCAGTAATCCCAAGGGTCTTTTCCAACCTGAATGATTCTATGATTTGGGGGGGATTATAATTTGAGAGTTAGGAGAATACAGTTGTTCGCTTCTGCTTGGATCTA
Source organism: Calidris pugnax (assembly GCF_001431845.1). Lineage (NCBI taxonomy): Eukaryota > Metazoa > Chordata > Aves > Charadriiformes > Scolopacidae > Calidris > Calidris pugnax. Next base: position 11,841,897 of record NW_015090990.1, on the reverse strand, counting down.
TGTCTGCATCTACCTCACCTCACTGTGATTAACCTGATATGGGAAGAAGACTCAGAGGAGAATAATTGAGCTCCTTTGTTTCAGTACTTTTCAGTTCTGAGAAGCCTTGGAAGTTTGTTGTGCCCTGTGAAATTTATCTAGTGAGAAAGGGATTTATTCACTGGATATGTGCTTGATGATGTCTTCTGCCTATTCCTGTGTGTCTGTATAATAGGGTCAGGTTATTCTACCTCACTTCTGACTTCTGTTTTTCTCCTTTGAACTAAGATGATTCTTAGGGATAGTATTAAATGCGTTGGATTAAAATACCACTCAAGCGTCACCAGCCGATTCCCCAGCATGTTTGACAGGGCTTCAGTATTCTCTTAACAAAGTTACTTTGCCTTTGCTTTTATTCTTGCCTTGAAGTTTAAAAGCAAAGCATGGGTGATTTGGCACTTCCTACGCTTAGCAAAATTTGGATTACTGGTGTGAATGCTTTGTTACAAGAGGTAGGATAGTTGGGGGTTTTTATTGAACAAATATCCTTTCTTTCACATATTAGCCATGGTTTAAGTCAATGTCCCTGGAGAGTGGTTGTAGTTCATTAGTGTGATATTCCATGTATGTATCATCATTATAAATTCATTGTGATATTAATGATATTCAGTTTAGCTGAGACCTCTTAGAGTGCTCCTTAGTAGCATTCTTCTGCTCAAAGAAAGTTGGGGATTAAGAATCATGATGGGTAGTACAGTAACAATAAGGTCAAACTTTAACTACTGTATTTTGACTTTTTCTTAACTTTTATGTTACTACCAGATGTAGTGGCTATAGTGGCTATAGTTAATTTTTCCTAGCTGCCCTTTTGCGAAAAACTTCTGCAACATACGAGTATGTGACTCGTATATGCTGCACTGCATAAATAACCTTGAGAACGGGTACAGCAAGCCTGAAGAGTTGTTCATGCATGAAAAGCAAAGGACCAAACCTAAAGAATCCAAATATGGCTGCTCAGAGGAGCCTTTTATGGGTTTAAAAACAGGATGCTATTATTGCTGTTTGACACTAATCTCTACAGAAGTCCGAAGTGCTGAATTTTGGACTTCTGGAAGGATGATTTGCTCCATGCTCAAGCTGAAAATACAGCACATCTACTTACACTGTCTGATTTTCTTCAATCATAACTGACAGTACAATTCTCGAAGTTTCTGAACATCAGCCAAAATATGTTTTATTGCAGTCTATTAGGGAGACACATCTGTATCAAAGCAATCTGGGGACAGAGAATGGATGTAGAAAGAACAGAAGCCTAAACACCATCTTTTGTGTAAATGTTGATTGATTCTAGGTGACTTTTGTTTGTTATTAAAACTTGTTAGCCAGAGATAATAGGTAGTTTATTACAAATGCTCAAAATGCCACTTCTCCAATCTCTGCATATGAGAGAGATATGCTAGCAAAATAAAGGGGAAAAAAATGTAAAGCATGACATTGTTGTTTTTGTTTTGTTTTGTTTTCTTTTTTTTTTAAAAAAAAACCAAGACGCCACCTGAGCATCTTACTAGTTGAGCTGTATGTCAACTTTTCATTCTTTGACTACAGGAGCTGCTCATAAATGAGACCTGAATGCACTTGCCCTCAGATAACCTGCCCAAGAGGTCTTTCCTTTCTTCTTGCTCTGTGGTCCTAGTGTGTGTGCTCTCATGCTCTCTCTCTTCTCCTTCATTTGATTTGTGGAAGTAGGTATCACACTTGCAATGAATGTTCTACCACTTTGTCTTTTGGAAGGTCAGCATCTGATAGCTAGCTGGAAAAAAAGGCCCTTTTTTTCATCTTTCTCCTCTGTATTCCACTGTTTCTCCTCTTTCTCTTCCAGCAAGTATCCTTACCCTTGTTGCTTCTTTAGCTCTGTAATGCAATAGTTGCATGATCACCTCAGACTGGCGTTTCAAAAGAAAGCACTGTCCTCTTGCTTTTCCTCTTCACCCACATCATCTCTGTTGTGCTTGTACCTATTGTGCTTGCACAAGCGTGTTGCATGCCCTCATAGCCAAAGAACCCATCAGGCTTGTGCTGTGGAAGGGCTGCTAGTTCTGTAACAGCACTGATTATGGATATCTGAAGGGGTCATCTTGGACAAAAGAAAATCAAGGGATCTCCAAAATCTTGGAACAGTGGACATTAGTAGAGTAGATGGGAGTTAATAGTTGCTTTAAAGGAGGAGGAAAGAGATCTGTAGTAAAATCTGTTTGTGTCCTGGAGATTACATTAAGACTGTGATTAGTGAGTCCTAAGACCTTGCTCTACAATCAAAGAGTGGTCGTGTGAGATGGGCTGTTAGATGCTGTTGAGAGGGAGAGGAAAATAGAAGGGAGCTGGAGTGCATTGGACCAGCTACATGGCTAAACTGGAGCATTCTCATGCATTGTAAACAAACATTGCCAAAAAAGAGACCTTCCTCTCATTGAACAAGTGGAGGGAGCGGGGGAAGATGCCTACCAGTTCAGGGAGGGGATCAGTCCTTGCCATTTTGTCTTGCTATAATGCATAAATATACTATGCGCTTATGGAACGTGAGACACTTCTGCGGTTAACAGTGAAATGAAAAAAAAAATAAATAAACCCTTGAGACATCACAAAAAATAGAAGTAGTAATATTATTGTCAGCATGAGAGAACATAATATTTACTTGGGAATACTGGTCATCTTACTAAGTCATCTGAGTCTATATAAAACCCACATAAAGTTTCACAGAGGTTTGATGTTGCCAATCCCAAGTGCACAACGAGAATGAGTCACATCTTCCAAGATCACAAGATTTGCTTGAAAATCAGAGAAGTTTAATTTTAATTGATTTTCTTTTTTATTTGCCTTTTTATATCAAAGCTGATTCATTTTTTCCACTGTTCCTCTGTGATCGTTACTGCTAGCCATGACCACCTCCCCCTTTTCTTTTTTCTTTTTTTTTTAAAAAAAAGGCATTTTTAACAAGAAAACCAAATATTTCAGGACATGTAAAAAAACCATGTAATTGCTGCCAAGTCATGTTGGCAGGTAATTATGGAAGTAATCCCCCTTTTAGTAGAAGGAACAAGGAGTAGGAGGTTCTAGAATAAAATCAGATTAAGTTAAAGCTTCATATGTGCTGTTTTGAGTAACCAGTAGTCACACCCTAAAGAAGTGTGTCGTCACTGGAACAATATGTTCTATTAAGGACTGGGTACAAAATTGATCTGTTCACAAGAATTTTGACTAGTATTTCTAGGTATGTGGAAGTTTGTTCCAAGTAGTTTCCTTTTCAAAGTCGTCTTCTCCCATCCCTCCACTTTTGTTAAAAAAACAAACAAGGAAATTAAGTAAATCTTAATACATTTAAGGCAAAGCACTGAAGTGCAAGGATTACGTAAAATTTTCTTCCATAATCTTCAATTTCTCCCTGAGGAATTCTCTGACATTGCTACAACTGCAAATTGCATCAGATAAAAATCTGTCTCTAATGCTCTGGGATTTTTTTTTTTTTTTTTTTTTTTTTTTTAATAAAACTCTTTCTGTCAAGTATCCATACTGGGATGCTCTTGGAAAAATCTTTTGAAGAGTCAGAAGTTCTGCACAGCCCCCACTTGTGGTGTACTGACACAGCACATCCCAAAGCAAGAGGATGCGGGGTGTGGGCATCTCTTTCAGTTAGAAATTTATGATTTCAACCCCAGCTTTCAGATGACATTTCTTTTGCTTTTATAATAGGAAGAGGGTTGGTTTTTTTCCTCTTCATAGCAGAGGTTAATTTTAATTGTCCAAAAATGGTCTTTGGAGGATTTTAGTGGATGGTAGGTACTTGCCATGGTAGCAGCAGCATCCTAAATGTTTTTATTCCGTGTTAAAATCAGGCTTGTACGTGACTTTTGAGCTAAACAAAAAATCCCAAACCAGCTCCCTGCTCATACTTCTTTAAAGGAAGTCTTTTGTATCGGAAGAGACAAATTCAGCTGCGATGTAATCAACCACAATGGAAAGAGAGGACATTCACTTTTGCAAAACTTGAATTTAGCCTATAATTTAGATTTTCCTTGATACACTGTATTACTGTGTTACTCTAAGTAATACTTTCGTTCTGTAGGGAGTTTTTCCCTTAGTCAAAGTTAGGCAACTAAGTTAAAAACCAATTGCAGGACAGATATATTAAAATATATAACTTTAAAACTTTACTGAAGTGGCAACTTTCTTTGTTTTTATGGTTTTGTTACCTGTAATTAGGGTGGCACCAGCTACCCTGCTATTGCAGCTTGTCTCTGCAATACTTCTACCTAGTCTGAAGAGGTGTCATTCACCAATGAGAGTGAAGTAAGGTGTCCCAGCAGCTTTACGGGGCAAGGCATATTTCTCAGCAGCTCGAGTTCAAACCCTACTCAAAACCTGCACCAAGTCAGAAAGGAGCTTGTGAGAACATTCCCTTTGCTAGATCTATTGTGCAGAACTTTCTATTCTGCTGAACTAACTGTAGATGAGAAACATGCTTCTGGGTAAGTAATTCCATGTGGAGGCTGAAATCTGTCTTTCAAGTAGCTGCATAATAGAAGGCTGTATGCTTGCTCCAGCCGTATGGAAGGAGAAATACATGCACTGTTTTGCTGATTTATTTTTAATAGCAATCCATTAGTGAAAGGTGTACTCATTTGCTGTAGTTTAAGAACTGAGTAGTTGAATTAGGAAATATTAGCACTGTGGGTGTCTACGATCTTTTTTTTTTTTTAGGTACTTTTTATCTTTAGGTAAACTACGTCAGCGAAATACAAATGCCAAAATCAGCATTTGAACTTTATCTTTTTTTTCCCTGTTCAGATGGTAATCGTGACATTTTCTGAAGGAAGGCTATAAATGAAAATTCTTGTTAGTAAGCCCATTGGAAGAATGTATTTCTTAAATATTAAAATAAATTTTTTTCTCCTTTGCGAGCATACTGATGGTTCACTGTAAAAATGTAATGCTTGTTTATTTTATGTCTTAAATTTCCTTTTAGCATTATGCTGCTAAATCCTGTTGACTGATATTATGTTATATAATAGTTTCAATAACCATAAATAGTAATAGCATTTGAAATAGGGAATGCCTTCATGTGTATTTTAAAGAACAACTTCAATTTATTGAGCTTATGAAATGTTAATATGTTGCAGATTACACTGTACTGCTTAGCTGCAATGTTAAAAATGTGCATGATACATTCAGAAAGTTCCTCTTAGGATGCCTTGTTAGGTTGAAAACATAAACGCTCTCTTTCTGTCCTTAAAGTCCTGTTTATAGTTAGATGATTAGCTTGTAGAAAACACCTTTAATTACTTGGTTGGGTTTTTTTCATACAAGGCAACCTTGTCTGGAGGAATGTCATTGGTAGTTTTTTCAGATGTTAAAATAAATACTAATCGAATACTCATTTTCTGTGAATTGAATGTTTTAAATACCTCCTGTGTAAGTATGATCATCCTCAGGCTGTCACAAATTCAGATTCATAAGATTGCACTGCTTTTAAAGTGATTTGTTTTGTCTTTTTTTTTTTTTTTTTACTAAAAATGATATGTATTCATTGACCATAATTCTTGGTTACTGTCACCTTCTTTTAACTTTATAAAGTCACGAAAAACATGGAGAGATGTGTTTGTTAGGCAGAACTTAGGACTAATGCAGTATTTAGTTTAGTCTAGCTAAATTGTTCAGATTTCAGCAAATTAGGTTGCATATTTGTAGGTGCTTCAGGACTGCAAATACAGGTATTAAGCATTTATCCCTTGTTCTCTTTCTCTACATATATGTGTCTGTAACATTGTGTTTATGTTTTGTTTGATAATCATAGTTTTACAGTTTGAGTGCTGAATTCTTTGTGGTAGGGAAATTCTCTCTGATTTTTCTAGAACCTTGCTTCTCTCTTTCATTTTGTGTATTCTGATATAGTCACGTTAACGATTTCCTTGCAACACAAGCAAATAGATGTAGAAGGTTTTAACAGAGAAGTCTGAGAGGAAACCAGTGCTTTGGTTGTTCCTGTTGCTTACTTATGTGATTTCAGCATTTTGTATAGAGAAATGTATTAGTTATTTCTGAAGTTGAAGCCTTCCACATTTTCCATGCCTCCTTCAGGATGCTACCATTATCACAGTAATGTCTAGATTCACATTTATCTTTAGTTTTCCAGTGTGGTTCATCTGACAGATCATAGGATGGGCCAGGCTGCTGTGTGTTGTCAACAGGAAACAGTTACTGGGCAGTGCAGACTGACCAAAAATCTTGGGCTGTTCCTGACTCCTGGGAGACAAGACAGGCGATGGACAGTCCATGCTGGCCAGGCATTGTCTTTCTGCTGCGCTTGGCCAGCGGATGGCAAGCCTAAGCTGACGCTGTCTTGTCAAAATGGCTTGAAAACTGAAGAAAAGAAGTGAGAGTCCCAAAATTGGTGTCAAGCCTTTGGGGACAGTTGCAATGTGATGAAAAGAGTAGAGAAAATTCTGTCTATCTAGAAAGTGTTAAAAAAAAAAAGAAAAGTAACAACCTCCCCCCAAAACAAACAAACAAAAAACCAAAACCCACCCAACCAAAGAACCACAGCGTTAACTCATTAAAACTGCTTTATGCAGAACATGCCGCTCTATTAAGCTGTTCTGTTGAGAGGGGAAACCCAATAAAACTTGGAAGCTGTGCACCAAAGATGATATGAATTTTGGCAAGAGCTGAGCAATGCAAATGCTGTCAGGTGAGGAAAAATGTATAACCCTTGCTGGTGGCAGTGGCTACAACTGACCCTTCTTTTGGGGAAGCAGACATAGGGCTCTGAATCATAGGGGCAAGAGGCAGAAAGGGGGGCCTGGAAAGGGGGTTTTTGAACAGGACTATGAACTTGTGGGAGGTGTCTGGGTAAAGAAGGGTAATACAGAAGTACTCCACCATCCCTTCCCAATGATATTTCCTAATAAAAGTAATTTTAAAAGCTTTCTTGGTAGGAAAGATGAAACTGGCTTTACAGGTAAGCAAGAATTGTGATGATGGGCAGTGTGCAAATAAAACTTGTGCCATAAGTTTGTGTTTAGATAGCTGAATATCCCAGATGCATGTATGATTTCTTGGTACAGATATTTGGGTTTGTTCAGTATGTGAAAACTTGGCCTTTGGGAAAAAGATGCTTTTATGTATTATACTAAAATGCTTTGAGCAAAGTTTAAAATCATTATACTCCATAGCTGTAGAGAACATTGAGATCTTTTGGAATGACTTATTCAAATATCCTTATAGTTGATGATGTATTCGTATTTAAATAAATTCAGGAAAGATTCATCCTAAGCTGTTTCTATCCAGTACTGCTTTAAAGAAACAGAAAAATATATCAATTTTGTCACTTAAAGCTACTTAAACCTTCAGGGGAAAAAGGGTTACTACTTAAATTTCAGATGAAAGGAGTGTTTTGTGAATTCATCTGTGTCATGTATTCATACCTGAATTAAAATGAGCCATGATGTACTGCACTTTCTCGGGAACATTACATAAACTTCCTTGTTCTAAACCACGCACAAGTTTCAAATGTGCAAACAGAACTGAAAGAAACTTTGCAGTAGCTTCTCCACAAGCAGGAAGCCCAATATTTATACAACAATCAATAGGGTAATAGACACAGAGACAAGCAGTACTCTCTCCTACAAAACTTGGTTTAACTGGTAAAAGAAGGTAAGATCTATCTGAACAGCAGCTTTCTTTTTCTTTAGACGTGTATAGTTGGGGATTGGTTTGGCTTGCATTCTGCGGAACCTTGTTGGCCAAGATTCGGAGTTGTGCAACTAAAACAAGGGATTGTTTAGAAGTATGTTATATTTGGAACAGTTTTCTCCTGCTTTAATTTCTGGGATTTTGATCAGGTCTTTCATTAGCGTTTTTGTGAGACTTCAAAGAAGATTAGCTGAGGAAAAATCTGATCCTGATACAGCTTGCTTTGGCATAGATAAGAGTTTTCTTTACGTATAAATTACTTACATATTTGTGTAATTTTTTTCTGTGATGTTTATTTCTGTCCTGTGTGCCTTTATGGAGAAGTTCTGCCTTACTGCTGGCAGATAGGCAAAAGGAAACAAGAACACAACTGACTTCAGTGCAATCAGAAAGGGACAGGAAGGGACAGGGAACAGTGTACTTATTATTTCTTGTTATTGTTTGATCTACAGGGCTAATAATATCTGGCAATAAAAGTGGCAATTTTCAATTCAAGCAAGAAGTTGCTGAATCCCCAAAGAGGCACTAAACCCATCTTAGTTCCTCTTGTTTGCAGCGTCCTTCTTGTGAGGATTTTGAAAAATGATGTTGTTCCCCAAGTTCTGTGGGCAGGAACGATTGCTCATCACATGTGCTACCTGCAAAGAATGGTTGAGAGAAATGTCTGTCCTCATACCCCTGGAAGACACCTGTCCTTCAGAAGGAGAGGAGGTAGCTGGAGTATTGAGACACTGCTAAATTTTAGTTTTGAGAGTGGGTGTTTTCCTCTTTTACCCTGGTGGTCTTTTCACTGCTCCAATGGTTGTAGGGGGACCAGGTGTGTGAAGATTGTGGGTACGGCATGAGCCATGAAGTAGCATGGTCCTTTCTGAGATTGGTTCAGTTTTGGTAGGTTGTTGAAATCTCTCTGGCAGAAAGATAAGGGTAGGAAATGATGGTTTTTAACACTTCAGAAGGTACATCAGTAAATCAAAGATTAGGTGGACAGGTTTAGGAGATGCTTCCTTTGTTCAAGCATATATGCCCTCCAGTTATTTATAATAGCTGTTCTCAAAAGTGATTTGAAGTTTAAGACAATAATAAAAATTTAAACTAAGCAAGGAAAACTTCAACTAATAGACTGACAAATTATAAACTACTGAAAAACATGGTCTTGCAATAGCAAGTACTGTGCAAACCTCCTATTATTCTAGATGTGTTGTCTATTGTAATAGCAGCCAGATAGTGAAGTTCATCTTATATTATGAAGCCAAATTTAATTTTCTAATCTTTGTGATTGAAATCTCTGTTTTATTAGAAAATTTCATTAACAGTAATTACCAAAGAGAAATTAATCTCGGATTTGCACGTTTCAAAGGGAGGTGATCCACAAAGAACTTTTATATACGTCCGTTGGGCACAGATCCAAAGCTATGTCCAGTGTTCCCTGATAAAGCAGATTTCTTTATTTAAGGAGGTAATGATAGATAAGTGCAGTTACTCACAAGTGATGAGGCATCTCACCAGTTATCTCACAAGGTACTTCCTGTATGTTATTTGGAAAACCCACCTTTGGCTGACATGGATCTTCATGTCTATGCAGAGCTCCATTTAGTATTGCTTTCTAATTTAGCATCCTGCTTGTCTGGGTGTGCTTGTGTGGTACTACAATAATAAAAGAGATTTTCATGTGTAGCTAAATTATATTCTGAGGTGATTTCTATTTTTTTCCTGATTTTAGCAGATATTTAGACTAATTAAAATGCATGTCTTTGGTGATGCTGTGCTTTGAACTAAACTGAAGCTGATAACAAAAGAATCAGTTTGTTCTGTCTAGATTTTATGGGCAATCTGAAGAAAGAGTGAGCTTTCAGAATGGAGGAAAGAAAACTTCTTTTTAAACTCTTCCTCTTTGTCATTCTACAACAATAAATGCATTGTTAAATGTCAAGACATTTGTTCAACACAAAAGAATACTCAAGTTCATCTCACCATATCTTGCTCCTTGTTACGAGTATTTCTTGTTCTTTCTCAGGAAAGCATGCAGTCATGCCTCCTACCATATTACACAAACCCACTATATTGCTTAACTTGGATGGTGTCTGTCCTAAGCCTATGGAGTGGCTGTTTTGACTGATTGAGAAAAGGCTAATGAAAGTTAAACCCTGAAACAAAACACCTTACCACAAAACCCCTAAACTTGCCATATATTTCTAGAGTTGTGTTCAATTTAGAATACTTTGTTTTGATCACTGTTGTAAATAACCCAAAATAAGAGATATCCTTGTGTATAATAAATAATTGTTAGAATAGAGCTATAACTATTGCAGACTCTGGAGATTTAAAATACTTTTATGTTATTTATGATTACTTAAGGATAGAGTCCTACACTATTCTTATGAAAATAGTTCTTGCTGACATATATCAGGAGGCTTTCATGAAACCAGACTTGGAGGACAGAATGAAATAGTTACAGGAAGAGGCTAATGAGTCAGCTACAGGCCAGATTTTCCCTTACAAAGTGCAATATATTTAAAAAGCAACATCAGATGATTACTTTAAAATAAAAATGTGGAAAGATATAGTATTGTTCTACATCCCCTGTTTTTTAATTGTTTTTAAATTTTTTTGTTGATAGCTCATGTTTTAAGGGTAGGTACCAAATTAGAAGGGTTCTGAAAAGCTGGATAGTTCTTAATCCCAGAAAAGTAACTAAAGCACCAAAAGCTTTTTTTCCTGGAATTCCACCTTTAAAGAGTTTAAAAATATTTGGGAGGTTCCATGCAACTAAAACCAAATTTTGTTCTCTCTTTTTTTAAGATTGAATTAAAGAGGATTATTTAGATTAGAGATTGTGTTTGGCAATAGTTTCCAGAGCTATTCTTAGATTGATTCATTTCTTTTGTCTCCTGTGTAAAAATTAATCAGTTTGATGATATTAATAACTACTCTTTAGTGACCTGAGATACCATATATTAACGTCTGTCAGCATGTCATGGTGACACAGCTGAAACTTTGGTAGAAATGCCAATAGTAAGTCTAAGAATAGTTCTGAAAAGTTTTTTAAAAAGCTACCGGCAACTTCCTGAAATGACAGGTAGTAGCACAACAGACTAAGAAAGCAGCCCTGCCTTGTAGGGCGTCAGAGACACAGAACCAAAGTGCTGCATGTATGAGTAAATCATAAAATAGTCATGGCTGCCTAGAAAGCAGATGTTCTTGTCCCTTTGAGGGCTGAATTTTAATCTAACTATAAGACATTCACTCATGAACTTTTAAAACTCACAAAAGGAGGGCTGCAAATCGTAAAGAAATAACAATAGTTCAAAGATCTTAATTTGAACATCCCTACATGTATTGCATATCTATTCATTGATAAGTAGAAAAAAACCTCACAGGAAATCATTAATTTTGTCCTGAAAGGTAATGTCTATAGCTAAAGATCTTCCTGGATTCCTGCTCTCTCCCTTCCCATGTTCTTACAAAACCAAGAAGCTGCATTTAGTGTAATCCAAAATCCAGTATCTTTTCTTTCAGGTAGTCCCAAATCTCTAGAACTACATATAACAGTAAAGTGCTTCTCTGTAATCAGAGGATTGTTAAGGTGCCTGGGAAGAAATGCCATTTTGGAGATACGTATTTTAAAACTTCAAGTTATGGGTAAGTGTGAGTGGGGCTGAGAAGGAAAACTGTATTTGCCTCTTTTTTACTTTTCATGTGCTGTCTGAAACTCAAGGGAGGAAGCGACACCGGAGCAAGTAGGGGGAGCATGTGGTAGAGAATTAAGGAAACAGTGGCATTTCTAGGAAAAAAGAAAAAGCCACAGAGGATACAGTCAAGATCAGAGTAAGGATATCACTAATATTGGGAAGAGAGACTTTACTCCAGGCTTGCTTAGAACTGTAGGAAACTAAGGGCACTACACACATGAAAAGAGAGTTATTCAAAGTGTTTGAAGCTTTTGAAGAGATTGAGGAATGAGGGTAGATTCAATCCTGTGGCTTAACTGAAAACGTAATTTCTATGCTGATGTGATTTCAATGGCACATCAGCCAGTAAAAGGTTCAGGGAATACTTGGAGGTAAAGGATCAGGGTGTCCAACTCTCTTTCCCAGTGCTCTTACAGTTTATGGTATGTGCCGAACTATAAAACTGGGTGCCAGGTTTTACAAGATTCCCCCTGAATGTTGCTCTTTACCCTCAAATTGTTAGCTTGTAATTCTGGTTTTGTTAGAAGTTTTGCTGCTCACTGCAGTGGAATCAGAAGTTGGCTTCTAAAGTAGTACCTTGTGTTTCTGACATGCTTTAAAACAAAAGGCTGATCAGCATCTCCACTGCCTATCAGTTGCAGGTCAGTCTGTCACGGGGTGTAGGCTTCAGCTGAAAGTGTCTGGTAGCTGGCTTGCTCAGTCTTTATTTTTTACCCATGTTAATACTCTGAGGCTAGTGGAATTAATCTAATGGACGAGAGCATATGTGAGAGTAGAAAAAGGCTCAGCAATCCAGAAAATCTGGTCTTTGTCCAATTTAAATGAAAGCACAGACTTAGAAGGTGGGGCATACTCATTTGGGTTCTGCATCCTGAGTGCAAAGGAGTCCATGGGGAATGATGTGTAGTTTCTGAATAGACAGAACTCTAGCTATAGAACAAAATCAATCAGCTTTTCACTTCAGTATACTCAATAGCAAAGTAAAGGATATACTTTAAGATCAGCAATGTTAGAGACTACGTGATTACTCTGTGGCTCTGTGCTCTTTAAATTTTAGAATTATGGTAATTGTCACATATAAAATACATTTTTTATTTTTAATATTAAAACTTATAATTGGAACAAAAGTGGAACTGATACTGAAACACATGAAAATAGGCTGCATTCACTAATTTCATTATTTTCTAATCTTTCTTTAGAAGTCCTAAGCTATTTGACTTTCCTGCGTTTCCCATGGGACACTCTCCTTTTGCTTTATTGGATAGGTTGCTTTGGATATAGGTTTTTCCAATATTAAGATTTAGTAATACCATTAATTTCTTCCATCCCATCATTCCTAATTATGCCCCATTGTATCAAACTAAGGGACATTCTTTGCTTAGAGTATTTATGTCTCAAACATTTGTGGTGGAGTGAAGGGTACAGATACTACTTTCCTTCTAAATTAGTCCTAGTATTAGCAGCAGTAATGGTGTTCCATGATTGCATTAAAGGGTCTTAATATTTATTTCAAGATTGTCTATATCTAATAAACTCACAGTAACCTATTGAATAGTGCTTTCCCTGCAGCAGAACTAGTCCGTGGCTCCTGTCCCAGTCACCAGGTTCATGTCCAGGTTCACCCACCAGCGTGACATTCGGTATTCTGCCGTTTGGTTACTGCTGTTCCTCTGTGTGCAGTAACCTTGGAGTTACTTTCAGTGGCATACTCTGTGCATATGTGGTGCTTTGAAACATTTGTTAGATTTTGTGAAAGGTCTTTAAGCCACACGCTTACTTCTAGCAGCTGTAAATGGTATCAGCTTACTGTTTTAGCTGTCTGCTCTTGGGATGTAAAGAACAGTATCATTTTACTTTTTGAATCCCTGTTCAAGTTTTGGTCATTGAGAAATAGTATCAGATAATGAAAGGGATGGGATCCTATTACAGCTTAATAATAGTAAAACAGGCAAACAAAAACAACTAAATAATGCTTTTTCATCCTCTACGGGAATCCAATTAAATTAAAAGTGAAGACTTACTGTACTAGTAACAGAAGCTAGTAGTAGAATCATAGAATTGTTCAGGCCAGAAGGGACCTCCAAAAGTCATCTAGTCCGACCTCCCCGCAGTCAGCAGGGACACCCCCAAATAGACCAGGTTGCCCAGGGCCTCATTGAACCTCACCTTGAATATCTCCAGGGATGGGGCCTCAACCACCTCCCTGGGCAACCTGTTCCAGTGCTCCACCACCCTCACAGTAAAGAACTTTCTCCTAATATCCAATCTAAATCTGCTCCCCTCCAGCTTAAAGCCATTGCCCCTCATCCTGTCACTACAGGCCTTTGTAAACAGGCTCTCCCCAGCCTTCCTGTAGGCCCCCTTCAGGTACTGGAAGGCTGCTATTAGGTCTCCCCAGAGCCTCCCCTTCTTCAGGCTGAGCAACCCTAGATCCCTCAGCTTGTCCTTTTAGCAGAGGTGCTCCAGCCCCCGATCATCCTCGTGGCCCTAGTAGTCTTAACATTTCAAAGAACCCGGGATCTGAGTAGCTCTATGAGTTAAAAGAAATTAGAAGCTTTTGTGGACTGGGAGGGTAAGCTGTTTACAGAAAAACTAACTACAGAACAAGGAATAACAATAGTTCAAAGATCTTAATTTGAACATCCCTACATGTATTGCATATCTATTCATTGATAAGTAGAAAAAAACCTCACAGGAAATCATTAATTTTGTCCTGAAAGGTAATGTCTATAGCTAAAGATCTTCCTGGATTCCTGCTCTCTCCCTTCCCATGTTCTTACAAAACCAAGAAGCTGCATTTAGTGTAATCCAAAATCCAGTATCTTTTCTTTCAGGTAGTCCCAAATCTCTAGAACTACATATAACAGTAAAGTGCTTCTCTGTAATCAGAGGATTGTTAAGGTGCCTGGGAAGAAATGCCATTTTGGAGATACGTATTTTAAAACTTCAAGTTATGGGTAAGTGTGAGTGGGGCTGAGAAGGAAAACTGTATTTGCCTCTTTTTTACTTTTCATGTGCTGTCTGAAACTCAAGGGAGGAAGCGACACCGGAGCAAGTAGGGGGAGCATGTGGTAGAGAATTAAGGAAACAGTGGCATTTCTAGGAAAAAAGAAAAAGCCACAGAGGATACAGTCAAGATCAGAGTAAGGATATCACTAATATTGGGAAGAGAGACTTTACTCCAGGCTTGCTTAGAACTGTAGGAAACTAAGGGCACTACACACATGAAAAGAGAGTTATTCAAAGTGTTTGAAGCTTTTGAAGAGATTGAGGAATGAGGGTAGATTCAATCCTGTGGCTTAACTGAAAACGTAATTTCTATGCTGATGTGATTTCAATGGCACATCAGCCAGTAAAAGGTTCAGGGAATACTTGGAGGTAAAGGATCAGGGTGTCCAACTCTCTTTCCCAGTGCTCTTACAGTTTATGGTATGTGCCGAACTATAAAACTGGGTGCCAGGTTTTACAAGATTCCCCCTGAATGTTGCTCTTTACCCTCAAATTGTTAGCTTGTAATTCTGGTTTTGTTAGAAGTTTTGCTGCTCACTGCAGTGGAATCAGAAGTTGGCTTCTAAAGTAGTACCTTGTGTTTCTGACATGCTTTAAAACAAAAGGCTGATCAGCATCTCCACTGCCTATCAGTTGCAGGTCAGTCTGTCACGGGGTGTAGGCTTCAGCTGAAAGTGTCTGGTAGCTGGCTTGCTCAGTCTTTATTTTTTACCCATGTTAATACTCTGAGGCTAGTGGAATTAATCTAATGGACGAGAGCATATGTGAGAGTAGAAAAAGGCTCAGCAATCCAGAAAATCTGGTCTTTGTCCAATTTAAATGAAAGCACAGACTTAGAAGGTGGGGCATACTCATTTGGGTTCTGCATCCTGAGTGCAAAGGAGTCCATGGGGAATGATGTGTAGTTTCTGAATAGACAGAACTCTAGCTATAGAACAAAATCAATCAGCTTTTCACTTCAGTATACTCAATAGCAAAGTAAAGGATATACTTTAAGATCAGCAATGTTAGAGACTACGTGATTACTCTGTGGCTCTGTGCTCTTTAAATTTTAGAATTATGGTAATTGTCACATATAAAATACATTTTTTATTTTTAATATTAAAACTTATAATTGGAACAAAAGTGGAACTGATACTGAAACACATGAAAATAGGCTGCATTCACTAATTTCATTATTTTCTAATCTTTCTTTAGAAGTCCTAAGCTATTTGACTTTCCTGCGTTTCCCATGGGACACTCTCCTTTTGCTTTATTGGATAGGTTGCTTTGGATATAGGTTTTTCCAATATTAAGATTTAGTAATACCATTAATTTCTTCCATCCCATCATTCCTAATTATGCCCCATTGTATCAAACTAAGGGACATTCTTTGCTTAGAGTATTTATGTCTCAAACATTTGTGGTGGAGTGAAGGGTACAGATACTACTTTCCTTCTAAATTAGTCCTAGTATTAGCAGCAGTAATGGTGTTCCATGATTGCATTAAAGGGTCTTAATATTTATTTCAAGATTGTCTATATCTAATAAACTCACAGTAACCTATTGAATAGTGCTTTCCCTGCAGCAGAACTAGTCCGTGGCTCCTGTCCCAGTCACCAGGTTCATGTCCAGGTTCACCCACCAGCGTGACATTCGGTATTCTGCCGTTTGGTTACTGCTGTTCCTCTGTGTGCAGTAACCTTGGAGTTACTTTCAGTGGCATACTCTGTGCATATGTGGTGCTTTGAAACATTTGTTAGATTTTGTGAAAGGTCTTTAAGCCACACGCTTACTTCTAGCAGCTGTAAATGGTATCAGCTTACTGTTTTAGCTGTCTGCTCTTGGGATGTAAAGAACAGTATCATTTTACTTTTTGAATCCCTGTTCAAGTTTTGGTCATTGAGAAATAGTATCAGATAATGAAAGGGATGGGATCCTATTACAGCTTAATAATAGTAAAACAGGCAAACAAAAACAACTAAATAATGCTTTTTCATCCTCTACGGGAATCCAATTAAATTAAAAGTGAAGACTTACTGTACTAGTAACAGAAGCTAGTAGTAGAATCATAGAATTGTTCAGGCCAGAAGGGACCTCCAAAAGTCATCTAGTCCGACCTCCCCGCAGTCAGCAGGGACACCCCCAAATAGACCAGGTTGCCCAGGGCCTCATTGAACCTCACCTTGAATATCTCCAGGGATGGGGCCTCAACCACCTCCCTGGGCAACCTGTTCCAGTGCTCCACCACCCTCACAGTAAAGAACTTTCTCCTAATATCCAATCTAAATCTGCTCCCCTCCAGCTTAAAGCCATTGCCCCTCATCCTGTCACTACAGGCCTTTGTAAACAGGCTCTCCCCAGCCTTCCTGTAGGCCCCCTTCAGGTACTGGAAGGCTGCTATTAGGTCTCCCCAGAGCCTCCCCTTCTTCAGGCTGAGCAACCCTAGATCCCTCAGCTTGTCCTTTTAGCAGAGGTGCTCCAGCCCCCGATCATCCTCGTGGCCCTAGTAGTCTTAACATTTCAAAGAACCCGGGATCTGAGTAGCTCTATGAGTTAAAAGAAATTAGAAGCTTTTGTGGACTGGGAGGGTAAGCTGTTTACAGAAAAACTAACTACAGAACAAGGATCTGCTACTTGGTCTAAATAGGAAAGATTCATCCAGATACATTTAACATGCTGAGTCTGTAAACCTAGGGATTTTATTTTGCTCATAGTTGGAGGGCTAGTTGTAAGATTTGGGAAATCCTTCTCTTACAGCTATTTGAGACATACTTTGAGATGTAGTTATGCAAGTCTAACAAAAATGAGGATTTCAGCATCATCTTTGCTTTTTAAAATTAAACAAAGGAAAGACTTCTACTTGAAAGAGAAGAATTGCTTCTTGTAAATCCAAACATCAGGGATTGAAATCCTAGACCCTTAGAGCAAGGAAAGTGTAAGAAATATTAAGAAGCATAACAAAGTTTCTACAAAGTCAGTATTTGATATTCAATTGTGAGTCATTCAGTACTTAAAAATTATGTAATACTGTTGATTATGAATACAAATCCAGGGGGAATTTTAAGACCTTTCATCAGAATTTTAAAACCCTGATACCCTAAGGATTAATTCCATAAGGAAACATGAACATGAGTAATGAAGTACCTGGTACTGACCTCTGAGAAAATACACAAATTCCTGCTAAATTGTGTCTGGAACGATTGTTCACACCACAAGAATGAAAGGTGGATTCACTGGAAGGGCAACAAGGTTTCTTAATTGGAGCTGTTGCAAGGACATTGCATGGTGGCTGTAACAGCTTTGCCACGCTCTGCCCAGAAGCCCTTGCTCTGAGCAGCAATGCAACTTCTCTCTGCCAGATTTCACAAGGAGAAGGTTTCCTGCATCTGCGCCTTCATGCCAAGGAACTCCTCATCTTACTGACTTAGATGCAGCGAGGAAGTACTAAGTTAATATAGCAAGATAACAGTTAAGACTGTGCATTTTGTGTTTATTGCTAAAAGTTGCTAGATGATCTGTGGATGTGTTTGCCCATTTCTGCATCATTCTTCATTTTCATAACTTGATTGGATCCCTTTCTGAAACTTTTTATGTTTGACCTGTATTTATTCTTCACCTTAAATGCGTTTCTTCCTTTGCATTGAGTATTCCTTGAGTAGTCTGGGGTACCCTGCTACTTCACCCTCTAGTTTATCCAGAGACTGTCCTTCTTTATTTAAGATATTTTAAACAGAAATATAGGAGCTGAAATCCTAGGAAAACATCTACTACTGCAAGTCAGCTGCCTATAATTATCTCAGGGCATTAACTTTCTCTTTTTTAATATAGTTATGTGAAAGAAAGACTCATACTTTGTCTGAGAAAGTTATATGTTTGGGTTTTTCTTAGGTGTCCTCACAAGGATTTTGTGTGAATAGCTATTATGCTTTAAATGCACAACCTTTCATATTCTATATAATTTCTGAATATATGTTAATATTCAAATGCAACCTGACCTTGAAGTTATTAGTTTCTTGCTTTATTTCCTTTAGAGTTCTATCTGGATTTTTTTTCATTGAACAGTCTTTTCCAAAAGTCTTCCCACTATAAAATGGTCTTTCCATATAATATTTTCAATTGAAGCCTTTTATTTCCTGCCCTGTCACACATTGCTTTAAATTGTGTTTCAGAGAAGATTTTTCTGTCCCAAGGTGTCCGCAATTCCAAACATATTTGATAAAAATGCCAGTGGGACTGAGCTGAGGCTGCCACTCGGCTGTTTTCCTTTTCCCTTTGAGTTTTACCTAGTTTTATGGTGCGTGGCCTTCTTCCCCTTCCATTCAAGCTTGACTGTAGGGGCACAAGCATCAGAAACATCATTGTTTTGTTAGCAGATTTATCTTCTCCCTTCATCCCTCACTTCTAGAGACATGTGGAATTGGGCTTGGCAACCTGTCAGAAGTGATGTGCCAGACTGCACTTTTTTGTCTGTAGCTGGAGACCAGCGTGTTGGCTCAGACTCATCAGAAGCCAGCAGCTGCTGCAGTGTTGGTGGGGTGATGCCCAAGTCCCAGCCCTCTGATGGGTGCTCTTCCAAAGGGGGGGTTGCGTGCTGTTGTCAGGCGCCCCTATTGGTGCTTCTGAATAAGATGCCATAATTGGCGAGCACGTTCTCTTTTTGGAATGAGCTCCTGTCTTGCTGGGCATCTGCCCAGGGGGCTTGCTTAAGCTGTGCAATCTCTCTGTGACTGGACAAGTCTAGAGCAGGACCTGCTGAGGCAGAACTGAGGTTGGAATAATGAAACTCCTGAGAGTAGGCAAGGAGCTCATTTAAAATATTATCTTGCCCTCTTTTCGATGAAGTTGCTCTTACTTTGTTGTGCTCCTCTTTGTTGTGATCATTTGTATCGTGTCTCTTAGACCTTAGGTTTCCAGATGAGTACTGAGATGCTGAAATTAAATAACTGTAATAAAAACTTCTTTCATCATCATCTATCCTCTTTTCCCACAAGTAATAGAAAATTATTTGCTCAAAAGAACAAAAAAAGCAGTGTTCTTCCAGAATTTTATTTCCACTTTAAGCACCTTTGGTGTAGATCAGAGAATTTGTAAAACTAGGATCAATGTGTGTGTTTAATTTCAGCTTATCAATAGAATGTTCTCACTCAGCTGGAAACTTCCAAGTTAGAGGAACAGACCTCCGCTGTGACAGCCTGCCTGGTCTTTCATATATTAACATTTAATATTTTTACTTCTCTGAGCTCCAAAATCAGTTCAAGGCTTCTTAGCAGAAGCAGATTTTGTCCAACGCAAGTAAAAGATCATAATCCTCAGTGTGAAGTGTTCTTTCTGAAGTGTCAACAAAATGTATTTTGGCACAGAGGCTGGGTTGTTGAAAGCTGTGGGTTTGCAAGAGGCTTCTGTAGGGGTAAAATAGGCCGTGAGCAGCGTGTGAGGGCTGTGGGGAGGGCAGATACTTCTCAGTTACTGAATTGTGGCATGCAGGAGTCTTCTAGGTTTGGTGAGGAGGAGGAACAATTGTCTTTATCCCAGTCTTCCTCCACCTCTTGTGCATTATCCTCTACCAGTTGCAGTCTTTCTAGAGTATTTCCTCCTGACTGTATTGTCCTGTACCTCCTATTGCTGGGGAAGGACCAGGCAGCAACACTGGGGAATAGGTTTTGTGTTCTTGCTGTCATTAAGGTGTTGGTAGAGCAATGTCAAGTGCAGGCAGAGGGGAGGAAGGCAGGCTCTTGCATAAGAAAATATTCCTTCAGCTGTCCCTGACAGCTGCTTGCTTTGCCTGCTTGTTGGCTTTGTGGGACAAGGCTCTGCTTTATTGCATTTTGCCTCTGATCCACCGTATCAAACCAGAGATAATCTGCTATTTATAATGTTCTTTATAAATTCTCTGACTCACCAATAGGATTTAAGGTAGAAGAGTCTTTAGGTGATATTCATTTTGATCCCATGCGTTCTGTCCGCTCAGGAGCTGTGGTGAGATGGAAGGAATTAAACATCTAGACTGGAATCTGAAAGGCGCCAAGTATCCCGAGGCCAAGCACCCTTGATTCCCATCAGTTGCAAGTTATACCGTAATGTGAGTTAATGGATTATGAGCAGAGAGCAGAGGGATTCAGCTGTTAGTCTGAGCTTCTACACATACTCTGTGTAGGAAGGGTCGTGCTACAGAAAAACCTGATCTGTATGGATAGAAGAAAAAATTCAAGGAGAGGATCCTTGATTTTTTTTCCTAGTTTGTGTTAAGTTTCTGTGGATGGAGCAGCACTTTACCTGAGTTGATGAGGAAGATGAAGCATGGAAATTCCTTATTCCTTCCCACTTTGAGGTTATTTGCAACCTAGAGGCACTTGGAGAGAAAATAAGGTAAGCATCTTGGTACAGCAGCTGTTGTATCCTTCAGGATATGGGGCTGGAGGCAACTTCTTCTGGGCTGATCTCTTGTTCCACAGCAGGGAGATGGTCTTCTCTGCCTCTGTTCATTACCAGTAGCACTAGGGTGGGTAAGAAGAAACACAAGTCTCTTTTTTTGTATTTTGTCTTTTTTTGAGCAAGGCTCTGATTCGAAACTTAATATCTGTAATAACTTCCATTGAACCCTAAGACTCCATAAGGGCAAATAGCATCCTATTACTAAAGAATAAGCATTTCTGAAGCATTAAAATTGCTATTCAGCTGTTCTTTTGTCTCCATGGCAACTTTAAACGTAACAACAAAGCAGTAGGTGATGTTGTCAGCCAAAAAATCTGTAATGCTCAAGTGATTGTTGATAGCAACAAAATGGATGCCAGTACAGGGTCACTTACAGCCAGTAATAGATATTGCATCTATGGCTGAAGTATTGCATGTGACATTTTAAAGCAGAAAACATACCAGAAAAAAAGTAAGGGTTGATGCAATTTGCAGTTTTTATAAGAAACAATGAGGTACTATTTTAAAATTCAATGGGAAGCCTTCTTTAATGGAATGAGTAGCATGAAAAGCAAAGAGCTCCATATATATATATATGATATGTACCACCTTGAGAGAGGATCTCAAGCTTTCAGCTTAGTTTGTTGGTAGAACAGAGAATAAGCGCCAGTTTAGAAAAGTGGGGTCAGTTCCTAGAGGGGATAAAAGTTAAAAGTTCTCATTTGGCTTCTGTGTTGATCTGAAAAAGGGAGCATGTTAAAAAAGAAAAGGCAATGCTTTTCTTACAAATAAATAAAATAAAGGGGGTTTGGGAGGAATTATCATCAGTTTTTGATCTTAACCCCATGGTGCCTGGGGCTTGGATATTTGGCTGACATGTAAAATTGAAAATCATTCATGGGGAAAAAGCCTTGAGAAAATCAGACTGAACACTGCTGAGACTACTGCTGGGAACCAGCTATGAGAGGAGAACAAATAGGAATTAAGTAGTTTTTATGTAGTTGTGACATACTAAATTAGGAAATCCATTCTAAAACAAAAGTATTGACAGATGAGTTACTGAAAGTAAAATACATAAAGTAATTTGTGTCCAATATTTGACTGTTGATGCTGGGTGTACTGTGGGAATTCTGCCTTTTAGTTTGTATGTATGCTGTCAATGCAGCATGTACCAAGACACCTTTTGGAGTTTTAAATTAGCTGAATTTTGAGTGCTACTTTCTCCAGTTAATATATCATGTTTGTGCTCTGTTTTTTGTAAAGATGTCACCTCATTTCTTGAATTCAGGGTTCCTGAGTATTTGAGCTACCTGTTATCAAAGGATTTTCTCCTCTGCGAGAAAGATGAGGGATAGAGATTGCAACCAGCTCTTATTCAGAGTCTGCCTTGACAGCATCACACGAACCCTCTTTTAATGCAGACAAACAAAACAGCTTCATTCACTGACAACAGCACAAGATACCACCTGATGTCTGGTTTAGACTTCAGAGAACTGGGCATGAGGTCAAGGACTCATGTGGTCCTTGATTAGCCGTCACTCCAGTTACGCCTGTTTGTGTCCCTCCTAAATGAAGAGAACATTAGTATATTTTGTTTAATTTACTCCAATAATTTAGCCTGTTTGCACTGTGAAACACATCCAGCTCTGTTTCCTTGCCTTGGGGGGGAGCAGGGGTATGGTTCCCGCTTTTTGGGGCGTGCAGTGCTCATAAAACAAGATTTTCAGGGCTGCTGGTGTCTCCTGTCCCACCCAGAACAAATGTTTTCATTCATCTCTGATTTCTGAGCAGTCTTTTGGTTTTGAAAGTCCATAGGTAAACCCAAAGCATACCCATAATTCAAATAAAAAATTAGCACATTTTTTGAAGCTCCAAGTTATATTAGACTTTTTTAACCCTCTTAATTAAACTGAAGCTCTAACCTACGTAGTCCTTGACTGTTCATATGCCAACCTGTTATGTGAGAAGGTAAAACTCAAGATAAGATCTTACAGAAATTATTAATTTGTTTGTTTAGAGCTTCTTCTACCATACAGTTTGAGACCAGGTCTGCTTAAAGGAGTGACACAGCCAGTACTGTGGTTAACATAGGAACTGCAGGTTTCAAAGGAGAGCGCTGTTATGAACTATTTATTACTTGTTGTTAACAGGTCCATAACTTTCTCATGAAAAGTTTGGGATTAGTTTGAATGAACTAATGGAATTCTTGTCTTGGATATTTTTTAATGTATTCTAAAAGCTTTTGCAGGCAGGTACCCTTTGAACTATGGGCCACTTCAGGAAGTTGTCTTTATAGTCAACAGTGATACAGGCTCTCTGCAAGGGATCTCTTCCAAAGTTTGAACTTATTTTGTGTTAAGCTCCAATGATGAACAGTGGATGGTCTACAGGAGCAGGCTCTTGGGACAGCAAGCCGCCCTGGATGGGATGGGGTTGGGAGGTCAAGACAGGCGCTCCTGCTTTGCTGTGACAGCTACCAACAGCAGTAGGCATGCGGTGCTGAGGAGACTTACTGGTCAGGTGGGGCAGAATAAGTCATCTTGCATATTCTTACCAGTTCTGCCCATTGCTGTGAGCAACTAAGAAAACTGGACATGCTTGACGGTCAGCTGAGAAAGATATTGCAAGGAAATTCACAAATGTCAAGATTTCTGTCATTTTTACTTTTAACCTTTGGAGGGTGGACATCAGGGTAAAGAGCTGCCACCTACTCATTCATCAGGTATACTCAACTATCCTTAAAGAAACAAAAGAAAAGAGACAGTATGCTGGAAATCTAAATGAGACTGAAATAAACCTGGGCAAACATGCTTGATGAGATTAATTGGTACAAGTTGATGGAAATGTGGGACAGTAATTCCCAGGTTGCTTAATAAAATGAATTTTATTTTCATGAGAGTCAGGATGCCCCATCCCTGGAAGTGTTCAAGACCAGGCTGGATGGGGCTTTGAGCAACCTGGTCCAGTGGAAGGTGTCCCTGCCCAGGGCAGGGGTTTGGAACTTGATCATCTTTAGGTGCCTTCCAACTCTAACCATTCTGTGATTCTATGATAACAGCAGCACTTGAGACACAGAGTCCTTTTCGCAGAGTGGTTATAACATAAGCAGTAGAGGCTTCTCTGTACTAGTTTGTTCTCCTGAGAAAGACAGTTACAAATATGATAGTGCCAAATATGAGTGTACCTCTGTCATAGGAGGAACTGAAGACTACCAGGTAACTCCAGGCTGACTTCAAGCCAAGCAGTGCCCACTTAAGTTAGTATCCTTTCATACTTGATTCTGTACCTTTTCTTACGGTGAAATTTTACATGCCATTTCAGTCCTCTTCTCTTTGCTTGAATCTTTTGGGGAGCATTTACCTTCTAAGATGCTGTGTGTGTTAAATCTCACCAATTCCTTAAGTTGCTCAACCTAGAAGCAAAGCTGTTATTGCCCCTAAGTCCAGCACTATAAGCTCTTCTGAAAACTGGGAATTGCACGAGAGTTTTTTTTTTTCTGTGATTTATCACCAATTACAATTTTTTTTGCAAGCCAAATATGTATTTATACTTTAGTAACTTTTCTGGTATAAGCAAAACTTTGAGCAGAGGGATTCCAGACCTTCAGGGAAAATTGTCTATATCGTTCTCACTGGTATTAGACAGAACACATTTCTCAATTGTCTAGTTGCTATTGAAGGATGAACTCTGAAATGCTGAAGTAGTTGCTATAATTCCATCAATTAATCTGTATAATTAATAACTTTAATCTATCTAATTATTTTCCTCTCCATATTCTCTCAAGTAATTAAAGTTCCAGATTATGAGCAAGATCTTCACTCTTGTCATTATTTGCTGTTTACTCTGCAAATATCACATAATCTTGTAGTTTCTATTGAATACCTCTTTACAGTTCGCTAAGATCTGATTTTGAGCTACATGGGCACAGAAAAAGCATCGGATTCCATGGAGCCAGTAGCAGTCATCTTTTTTTTTCTTTTTTTCTTCTTCTGCCAACTTTTCACTTACCTTTTACTTCTTTTCCCTCTATTCTTAGTGCTTTTTATAGTAAAGCGATTTTCAAATAATGTGGAGTTTAACTGACACTGTAGATTTAAGGTAGAATTCTTATTTCGTGCAAATAGATTGGATGACTTGAGATTGTCTAGCCCTATTTTACATGATTCAGTAATCAGCTTTAAAGCAAAATGCTTTGATGTATCTAGTAATAATGGCTGAAAGTTGCCATCGCTCTAGAAAAAGTAAGAATAAATTCTTTGATAGACATTTTGCTTTGTTGCAAATTGTACACATCTTAATGTCCCTAAATGAAAGCTGTATCTGCTCTTTGCCGATTCAGCTCACAGTGCAAGTTTTTATGGTAGGTGCAAAGGACGTGGCAACTAGCAGTTGTGCTCGCTGGTGTTTCATCATGAACTTTGCTAGAAATGCATTATGGAAAATTAACATTTTAAATCAGGTGCAACTTATATTTAGGAATACAATTGTAAATCTTTTATTTACTGCAAACATACGCAATCCTGCTCTTGACTATGACGCATGTTCATCCTTAATATGAAAATAAAAGTGTTCCATGAACAAAAGTTCCCAGTTTCATTACAGCTGTGGAACTTTCCATTTCATGTGCAGTGGTAGCAGGACTGTACAAGAGTCTTTGACAAAAATAGTATTTATATAAAGTGGAAAATTCCACTTGCAGAGAGAGAGGGAATCTTAGCAACCTTCTTTTCCCAGAATTTGCAACTGCTACGGTATTGAAAATTACTGAAATCTTCGATTGTCAACAACCAGATTTGACAGAAACATAAATGTGAAAAGTTTTTCGGCTTTACTTGTCTGCAGGAATAGGTATATAATTCCTATCAGAATGATTCTATTAGGGTTTATATTGTTCTCTGCATTTCAAATGCAAAAAAATCAAGTACCATAAAATAAAAATGCAAATTCCAAACAGAAGTGCTTTTGTCTCCTATTAAACTAAAGCTTTCTCCATATAAAGAAATATAGAGATATTTCTATATATTTCCATGTTACGGTGTTAAGATTTTTGACAGCCCTATTTGTGCAGGAGGGACCCACTTTTGTGCTGTAGAATGTATGCAATAAAATACACTGCACTGAGGACATCACTAATGTTATCTTGTAGCATGTGTGTGTGCTTTTTTTTTGCTTCTGTTAAATTTTGTTTTATTGATCTCTTGACCCAAACTTGTGATAAAACTATTTCTGAAAGACAACCTCTGTGAAATCAAGCAAGACCCTGTTTGTACTTCATAAAAGAAAAGCCTGACACTGACTATAAATACCTTATTGCCATTTGTCTTTATCGACTGCAATCAGAGTAACCATTGCTGGTCATCTAATCCTCTCCTTGTCAATGTAGAATTGCTTCTCTTGTGCATATAATACCATTTCATTCAGTCTTGATACAAATGCATGTGTGGTTGAGATTCCCTGATTCTCTTGGGAGATAATTTCCACAGTCTGGTTCAGCTCAAAAAAGCTGCCACCATGAACATTAAATATCACTCAGAATAATCTTGGTGTCAAGAAGCTTTTCCTGATGTTCAGACCTGTTTTTCTCAGTTACGTCCTTTTATTTCAGTCCTCTCTGGTCTTCAAACCTTTCAGAACTCTTTAATTCAGAAGTCTTTCAAATACCCCATCCCCCCTCTTGCCTATACACCTTGTCTTGTATTGTTCCTAGGGTATCCATATTTAACACTTGGTATTTTCTAGACTTCCCAGAGCTTGCTTCTTACATTGCTTTGCCTCAGTCTCTTTTCAATTTGTAAATCCTTTTCAAGTTAAAAGTACCTGCTGCTCAACACAATAACCGTTATCAGACAGGAACTGATAAGTCCTTGCTTCATGTAAGGGATACATTGATACTTTGAGCTTTGTGTCTTATGCTGTGACCAGGTTATTGGGCTTCATACATGGATGGTTTTATGCAGAAGAGGGTACTGGGAGGTCAATCCCTTGCTCCTTCAACTCAAACATTATTTGGAAACACATCAAATGTTTTTACTATTTATATCTTTTTTTTATATTTCTCACTGCATGACCAAGGTCATCTTTAAAAAAAACTTCACAGACAGAATTTCCAGATATTTTTAATTTCTGTAGTCTTTGCCTAAGTCTTATTTTAACTGCACTGCAGCCTGATGAATTGATTTATCAATCTATAATCTATATCTAGCCCAACGTATGAAGACCAGGTAGTCTTAGACTGATTTACAGATTTTCTCCACTGTTCTGTTTGAATATGCTCATACAGAAATAGAAATACTGGGCACAGCTCATCTTGTCCAAACCTCTGTTCTTTTAGGCACAGAGGTTTACTATCTCAAAACTGGTTGAAGCTTTCTAATTCTTACCATGCTGGAATCCAGCTGTTCTTATGATTTCTTATTCCCATTTTAAGTTAATTTTTCCTATTTTTTTATCATGGATACCAAGAATTAAATACTGTGCTACAGGTGAGATCTCATGCCATAGGATGACTGCCTGTCAGTTTGTGTTGGAGACGTATTTCCTCAATTTTATTTTTATTTTTTTCATGTAGAATGATGGTTCTTCTGGAGTTCATTGTTGCAAACAGTGCTGTTAAATCTGGGAAAAAGAAAATGTTTATGGCTATTTTCTGGCTCTGGTGTTGCCTAAAGACAATACCTATTTTTTTTTTATTTTTTTTTTTTTTATTTTTTTTTTTTTTATTTTTTTTTTTTTTATTTTTTTTTTTTTTATTTTTTTTTTTTTTAATTGAGATATGGTGCTTCATTCAAATGTGCAGTCCATAAAGTGTTTAAAATGTGACATACATTTCTGTTCTTCTGTAATAGAGGAGGCATCTGAGGAATGAATTTCACTTTACATGACTTTTTTGTATGACTTTCAGAAGTGTTTAATAGAAGATGTTTGAACTTCATGTCCTGGGAAAAAGGTATTGTAGAAGCCTGAATTTCTGTGTTGGCAGGAAGTTGTAAGATAAAAACTGTCTTTGCAAAACTCGTGGTGAAATGGACCTTATGAAAAAAACCCATAACTTAATACATCACATCTTTAAGAGGTGGATTTAGAATACTTTACATATATTTTTCTCTTTAATGTAAATATTTTACTACTGGCAAATGGAGTTATTCTTCTCTTTCCTGTTCTATTCTCTGACTACACTTTTTTAAATACCTAAGAATTTTTTTGGAAGCAGCTTAAGGCCATCCTTCATCTTCCTGATCAAAGCACATAAAAACAAGTTAATGGTAAGTTCAGTTGCCTGATCTCCTGTACTGGCAGGCATATACTATAGTTATGGACAAGTTTCACCCAGGTTCTAATATCAAATAATTCCAGAGGACAGTATTGAAAATTCTGAAAAATGACACAGAAATTCCAAGGGTGTAGGTACTGCCAGTAGAGGTGGAGGGAGATCACTTACGCTGTCTGTTGTAGGTGACCATGTTAAAAGCGTGTAGGCTCCTGTACAGGATTGAACTCCAGAGGGTACTTCTGGAAATCCAAGTTCAGAGCCTACTTCTTAATCACCACTGCTTAAGGAAACTCAGGTCCTGAATTAGGGACTTTGGTTAGATTCCTTAGGTTATACAGCAGTACTATATTCTGGAGTATGGTTTCACTCTGAAAGGCTATATCTATTGCAGAAATATATAGCATATTTTAAAACCATTCTGGAATGCATACTTAACTGTGAAACTGTTACTGGTGTATCCACAGGAAGGTATAAGCCTTGACCTTAACTAAGGAGCCAGTCTTTTATCTCCATCTTTGCCAACTTCTCTTCCTGAATTGAACATGCCACTGTAACAACTGTTCATGCAAGGAGATGTTATGATTCAGGACATTTGCCAGAAATGGAGGGAGAGCTGCAGTGTTTAGTCCAGAAAATGCGGTAGTAGAGGAGTGGGTAAGCTGTGATCCTCCCCCTGGATTGAAGTAATTCTGCATTACTTGCTCGCTGTTGTCCTTTCTGCTATAAATGTTGCTATCTGTGTAATGTCAGAATTGTTTGACCTTTCCATTTGGTGTTCATGTATTTCATGTCCTTACTGAGTTTTTCTGTGCAGCAATTTAAGAACTGTTAGTTAAGAGTGTGTAGTAGTTCCTGTTCATGTAGTATCAAAATGAAAACATGAAACCGTGCTAACAAATGCCATGGTACCTCTTGTTACTATTCCTTTGCATTGAGAAATGCCAGCTATAACTTCTGACCTGGCAGCTGTTGTTTCTATGCAGAGCTCCTCCTGCAGAAGTTAATCAGCCAAATTTCACACTTGTACTGCTGCTAATCCTAGTGAGCTGTGGACTTAAAAGGAATGATGACAGATTTGCACCGGGGTAACAGATCCAAGTTTGGATCATTTGCAGGAGTTTTGTAGATCACGCATCATGCATCCAGGCCCTAAGTTTATAAAAGCAGTCTTTGTTTCCCCTGGCTTTCTCAATAGCAAATATATGGAATTAAAAGGGAAAAACAGAGGTATGTTATAGTATGGTGGATTGACCTGGCTGGATGCCAGGTGCCCACCAAACCTCTCCCTCTCTCCCTTCCTCAGCTGGACAGGGGAGAAAATATAACGAAAGGGTCATGGGTCGAGATAAGGACAGGGACATCACTCACCAGTTAATGTCACAGGCAAAACAGACTCAACTTGGGCAAATTAGTTTAATCTGTTACCAGTCAAAATCAGCGTAGGTCAATGAGAAATAAAAACTAAATCTTAAAACACCTTCCCTCAAGCCCTACTTTCTTCCCAGGCCCAACTTCACTCCTGAATTCTCTGTCTCCTCCTCCAGCAGCGCAGAGGGATGGGGAATGGGGATTGCAGTCAGTTCATCACACATTGTCTCTACCACTCTTTACTCCCCAGGGAGAGGACTCCTCACACTCTTCCCGTTGTCCAGCTTGAGGTCCCTTCCATCGGAGACAGTCCTCCATGAACTCCATTGTGAGTCCTTCCCATGGGCTGCAGCTCTTCATGAACTGCTCCAGTGTGGGTGCCTTACATGGGGTGCAGTCCTTCAGGAACAGACTGCTCCAGCGTGGGTTACCCATGGCGTCACAAGTCCTGCCAGCAAACCTGCTCCACCATGGGCTCCTCTCTCCATGGGTCAACAGGTCCTGCTAGGAACTTCTTTCAGTGTGGGCTTCCCATAGGGTCGCAGCCTCCTTAGGGCATCCACCTGCTCCAGTGTGGGGTTCTTAATGGGCTGCAGGTGGATAACTGCTCCACCATTAACTTCTGTGAGCTGCAGGGGGACAGCCTGCCTCACCATGGGCTCCAGAAGAATCTCTGCTCTGGGGCTTGGAGCACCTCCTTCCACTCCTTCTTCATTGACCTTGGTGTCTGCAGAGTTGTTTCTCTCGTGTGTTCTCACTCCTCTCTCTTCCGACTGCTGCTGGTGTTGTGGAGGTTTTTTTTGGTTTGTTTTTTTTTCCCCACTTCTTAATTAGTGCATGTTACCACAGAGGCACTACTACAGTCACTGATGGGCTCGGCGTTGGCTAGTGGCAGGTCTGTCTTGGGGTCAGCTGGCATTGGCTCTATCAGACATGGGGGAAATTTCTAGTCCCTTCACACACATGTAGCTCCCCCACTACCAAAACCTTGCCACACAAACCCAATACATATAGATACCGTCGTCTTAAGATTTCTTGGTGTCTAAAAGTATACTCGTATAAAATGTCTTCAACTGTAACTTCAAAATCTTACATGAATAATTCTTTCTCCGGTAATCTGGGTTTCATTTCAGGATTTTTACTCTCTCTCTCTTGCGGTAAGTGGCATTCTAGCTATCAGAAACATTGTGGGCCAGGGGGAAGCCATGCCTTTTGTAATAACAGTGTTTTCCAGCTTTGGTGCCATTTGCCAGTTCTTCCTATCTCACAAAAAACCCCCTTATTTTCTTTGCATTATGTAGTTTCATCTCTCATTGTAAAGTTTTGAGAAATTCAGAGATATAGAGCCACTTTTCAAACCATATGTTTTCTGTAAAATGTGTGTTGCCTTCTAGTCAGAAAAGTCTGTCTTACTCCAGTCTTGCCAACAGCTAAATATGAAGTGAGGCTAAATGCGTGTAGTACTCTTAAAACAATTAAGAAAAAATTTTAAATGTGAATTTAAAGCCCAGTGATTGGGAATTTAAGCTCATTCTTAAAACAGGAATCAGAACAGAGGAAAAAAAAGTGTTCATTCCTTTGTTCTTACTTCTCAGAATGATAGGCTCAATTATTTACTGTGGTATGTAACCAGGGATTTAGAAAGTTAAATGGTGAAGGAAACACATCTACCTTTTCCAGGAGGCAGGCTGAAACCTGTATGCTGCTTATATCTGTCTTTAAACTAGCATTTAGGATACTAAATACTAAGTATTGATTATTGTTTTTAAAATCAGAGTTAAATATTACAGTTATTTTTAGATAGAGCAAAGGATATTTATCAGAAGTGAGATGGTGTTATTTTTAGATAATATAGAGCTATTTATTTAGAGATGCTTATTAGAAGTGCTTCTTAATAGAAATTATAACAGAATAACCACCTTGCCTGATTTTTAAGTTACGCAGCGAAGTGTTACTACATTGTAGTACACCAAACAACCAGCAGTGAAAGCAATTTTGAAAAGAGGATTGAGTGGATTTTTTTCTTTAAGATACCCTTATCAGGATATTTCTTTTATCAAGCATAGGGTAAGGGTTTGGAATTTCCTTTATAGAGGCCCTAATAAAAGCACAACTGCAAACTCCCGAGATCGAAAGTAAGGCAAGGATAGTTTGACTAAGCTATAAACTCTATATGGACTCGAGCACATGAACTCTATGCATAGATAGCCAATGGAAACTAAATTCTTTACCCCATAATTTTAGTAAATTACTAAGGATGATGATGAAAGAAGGACATGAATATGTAGGAAAACATTAGAAAATAAACTGAGACTGAAATAATTATCAAACTTCAAGAAATCTTTTTGTAAGTGCATTTACAATGCTTACAAGAATATCAAAGGAAAAAGGCAGATTCTTATTCTGTGAATGTCAGAATAGGACAAGAAGCTTGGGTTCTGTGGTGCCATTTTTACATTATTTTTCATTAGAAAGATCAATTGTGTTAACCTGACGGTCATCAATATAAATAACAAAAACCTGTCAGAGTGTCTTGATGATCTAGAATCTTCAACATGCTGGTTCTGACAAGCGCAACGTAAGGATACTTGTGGAAATATCGCTGCTGTTACCACTTGTGAACAGAGAAAGTACCAGAGCACTAGGAGAGCCAGTGGGATCACAGTATCTTTAAAAGAGAAAAAGGAACAAACTGAGTTCAAAGACTAATAGATTACCTTCCCTTTGAAGAAAGGGAAAAATGAATTATGCCAAAGTAATACAGAGGAACACAGGAGCTGAGTAATAACCGCTGCAGCTCATAAGCAGGAATAGCTCCTCTCTGGATGCAGGAGAGGATAGCTGTATATCACAAGCTGGACGCGAGTTAACTCTGCCGCATTATCAACTAAGACGGATACCATCCTGAGAGATATAACCAGAAACATAGTGTGGCAGGCATGAAATTTGTCTGCTACACTGCAAGAAAAGATGAGGGCCAGTTCAGGCGAGCCTGGATAAGAACGAGAAGCATCAGCGCTCACAAAAGTTTTCTTTTCAGCCACCCTCATCTCAGTACCCTCCTCTCCAGGAAAATTCTCTTTTGTTGGCTTGTTGCCAGTTTGTTTCCAACTGGTCTGACTCTCTGTGCTGTCTCAAGGGAAGTGTCAGGAATGGAGGGACTGTGGGGCTGCCCAGTCTGCTCTCAGTCTGGTCACAGAAAGTGATGCAGGCTGTATGACACGTTTCATTAAAATGCTTTAATTATTTTTTTTTACATTAATACTCACTTTCTGTGAGTATTATTTCTCTTTATTTTCAGTATAGTGTTTGATTAATTAAATTCAATTTATGAAATAAATCATATTAAAGTTATGTTAATCTCTGGGAAATTAGAGGTGACTTGTTTTGAAAGGCTTACACTAGCTGATGTCCTGTTAAAAGTTAATTTGAATGTTTTTTTAAAAAAAAATTCTTCTTTAGTACAATCCAATTTAATTTAACGGAAGCATCCCTCACTCTGTTATATACTGCTTTTTTTGTGTGCATCTCTCTCTTTCTTAATGTAGCTGAGGGTAGGGTTGCCCAACTTCATGTCATGCGGTCTTTGAAAAACATAGCAGTATCCAAAATCTTTATGGTCCAACCCTGGCAGGCCTGGTGCACTGCTGCACCCAAAAGCAGAATAAGGTTTCTAGTCAGATACCAGTGGTTAATTAATGTTCAAAAAGATCACTACTATGGTGATCTGTGTTAACAGATCTGTTAATTGGAAATTTATTGTCTTCATTCCTCCCTGTGTAAGAGAGGGTAGATAAGCATGTATTGCAGTTTTATAAATTCTCAAGTTCTTACTTATTCATCAATACTGACTTAAGAATAAGTAAAGCAGTGCACCTTAATAAAGTAGAGTCAGGATTTGTGGACTTTGATCATCTGAATGTCATGACCCCATGCTGTCTGTAACTTTGTGCTCTAAGATCCCCCTTTATGAACTTTTTAAAAAATTCAAGCAGACACCATATCTTTTTTTTCCAGAAGATATTTAAAGTTCAGTTCTGTAGCACCCAGATAGCCATCTAAAACAGTAACCTCTATGTTTACTTCTAAGAGTAATAATAGGGAAAATGCTACTGAAGTACAGTTTATCAGTCTTTTAGTTTATATTTGATCTGGTGATGTCAATAGCAGGCTGCCGTCCCTCTGGAGTCAAGTTGCAAACACTTTCCTCAAGGGTATTTAAAGCTAAGCACACAATTACAACAGCCTGGAATTGTTTTCAGGTTTGCTGGTTACCCACCGTCTCATAGCACCTAACATCACAAAAGCACCCTGTTGAAATGAAAGGACTATTTATCTCCAAGTCTTATGCTGTGTGTATGTTTAAATGCTGCAGAGGGGATGGATTATAACTTTAGGGACTAAGGTAAGCATCATGGCACCGATTAACAGTGGGAAGCTTCCATGGGACTACATGGTCATGTTTTAATGTGCTTTTGCTTTGCCAGAATGATTCATGGTTGTGTGGTTACAGCAAAAACCTCTGCAGCTTCTGCATGCTGTAAGGCACTGGTGAATTTGTAGTCTGTCTTTCATTTGTAAATGGTCTAAAGAAGTTTGGTCAGAAATGCAGCTCTTGGGCTCTTTTCACAGCCAGGTTAAAGCACCTTTATTTGTATTTTTAGGTGAGAGGAGTGCAGAGTCTGCCTCCTGCTTTCTTGAGTGTGATGAGGTCTCTGTGCTTTTTACGTTTGCAGGTACAACCCAACATGGTGCAGTGGTAAGTTGTAAAGCTTGAGAAACAAAGCTTTAACTTTTCCCTGACTGTGACTTTTATGAGTGTGGGCTCTGAAAAGGACATGTGATATGCAGTCTGATTAGGAGAAAGCTGAAAATCTCCAGGAAATCTTATGAAGATGTTCTTGTTGCTTTAGTTAGGGGCAGCAGATACAGCATCAGGAAGAATTAAAGTTTGGGACTTAATTTAAACCACACGCATTATAAATCTGCCCTCTACCTTTCTATGTTTTCCCGCTTTTTGGATGTGTGCTTGTATGCTGCATGCCCTATGATGTAGCAGAACAGTTAAATTCAGTGTAGAACGTAAGCTACATGGACAATATTATGAAGGTTTTAAAATCTGCCTTCCTTCCCTGACTTGTTGGGTTTTTTTTATTTCTAAGCAGAAAGATAGCAGTAAAAACTTGTACTTAACTATGGAAATGATAGCAACTAAGGGGAAGATTGTGAATGAAATTGTGACTTTTTGGATAGAAAGGGGGTGGACTGGATGTTCAAACTTCTTTTGAAGTTTCTGAAGATTTGAAAGTTTTCATTGGAAAGAAAAGTGACAGCCCTCAGCCTGTTGGTCTGAGACGTGCTGGGCAGAATGCGGCACACTTGAAGTGTTACAGAGATGAGCTGTAGGCTCCTGAGTGTGGGCAACAAACAGGAGGAGCTGGAAGCCATTATGCAGCAGGAAAACTATGATATGGTTGCCATCACAGAAACATGGTGGGATGACTTGCACAACGGTAGTACTGCAGTGGAATACTATATACTTTTCAGAAGGGATAGGCATGGAAGGAGAGGTTGTGTAGTAGCCCTGTATGTTAGGGAATTTTTTAATTGTCTAGAGCTCAATGATGGTGATGTTAGGGTTGAGTGTTTATGGGGAAGAATCAGGGGGAAGGCCAACAATGCAGATATCATGGTGGGAGTCTGTTATATACCACCCAACCAGGATGAAGCGGCAGATGAAATATTCTGTAAGTAGCTGGGAAAAGTCTCACAATCGCTAGCCCTTGTTCTCATGGGGAACTTCAACTTAGCAGATGTCTGCTGGAAATACAGTACAGCAAAGAGGAAACAGTCTAGGAGGTTCCTGGAGTGTGTGGAAGATAACTTCCTGAGACAGCTGATGTGTTAAGCCAACTATGGAAGGAGCACGCTGGACCCGTTGTTTGTGAACAGAGAAGGACTTGTGGGTGATGTGATGGTTAGAGGCTGTCTTGGGCATAGGAACCACAAAATCATAGAGTTTTCAGTTCTTAGAGAAGTAAGAAGTAACTTTGCAACAGCTAATTTAGGTTGTCTAATCTTTTATCTGAAGGATATTTAGGGAGAAATACCAATAGAAGAACTTAGGAAAAGAAAACTAGAAGCAACTTAGGTAACGGTATTTTGTAGAGGTGATTGTCTAACATGTGGGGAAAGCAAATGGGACATGAAATTCTCTAAGCTATAATGACTTTTAAGAGAGTTGGAAGTTGCCTAATGTGGTTAAGTGATTAGACACATCTGTGATGATGCATATGGATCTAGACCCCTATTACTTTTGTGCACAGCATTGTTGAGGTGGTGTGTTGGAGTATTTTGTAAAGAGAAAAAAGCCCACTGCAGACTTAAACCCCCCAAAAGTAAAGGTTGAGGCATAATGGTTTTGACTGACTAATAGCAAAATGATCACCCAGCAAGCATTCCTGGTGATAGGCTTGTTTGGTTTTAGTGGATAGCTGCTCAGTACCTCCTGAAAGAAAGTCTGTGTTGAGGCTCACTGAGGGTTAGATGAGCTCAGCGGTGACAGAATTCAGGTAAGAGCTGGATTTTGAGAAACATCCAGTTATGTGAGAAGTGAAGTGATGACAGACTCTCTAAAAAGCTCAGTGCAACCAAGTCCCATCCCTCAAATTATGAAACTTTAAGGTTATGTAAATTAGGCTCTTTTGCTCCCGTTCCTTAATAGGGAGGCTTCAGTTTGTAATGAAACGTGTTAAATCAGGATCCTGAACCAAGAGGAAGTGGAGTGCAGTGCTTCATCCTGGGACACCCACATGCGTTATGCCTACACCTTAGAATATGCACTGAGATGAAAAAAAGGGACTGGTATGGAAGTTGCACCATGCTCTGCACAAGATTGTGACTGCAGTAAGCACGTGGTGATGTTATGCTTTTAGTTAAGGGTGACAATGGAAAAGCAAACTAATACCCTCTCTTGCTGTGCCTTTGTGTTGGGAGAGTGGAAAAGGCAAGGAGGGGGCTGGTTTAAATAAATCAAGGAAAAGAATCCTAAGGATTTCAGAAAGATCTCCATTAGTGCAGATGGCAAGAGAATAGAGAGCTAAAAAAGACACAGCTGTTTTTTCTGTCACACTTGGAAAACTTCAAAGCGAGAACAACTCCAAGGCAGCGTTTCCTAGAAGCAGATAAGAACAGAGGAGGGGGCAGAGCTGTTTGCTCAGGCTGTGGATACCAGAGGGAGAGGCTTGAGCAAGCCAGAAGATTCTGAGAAAAAGAAATTGGGGTAGACTGCAAAGCTCCAGCTGACTTTAATGCAGGCAGGACCGTTGCATTTATTAATAGTTGTCATTGCTTGATTAGAATAAAATCCAACTTGCTGAGCTTGATGGTGTTAAGCTATAATGTGCCACTCTGCTTTCCAGTCAAACAAATTGCCTTGGTTGCTTTAGAAATAGAGAGACTTAGCAGTTTTAAGAAACTAATGGCAAATATTTCCATACTACCTATGAATAACAGCGAAATGCAATTGTACTGCAGCCAGCATGTTTCTTCTAAATAAAGTGAAGGATGTTCCATGATTTATTTAATTGCTTAGACTTGACAAGGAGCCAATGCTAACTAACATGCTTTGATACTAGTATAGTACCTCTGGAGTTCACTTGGCTTGGGAATATAAATACTTCAAAAAAATGTGTGGAACAGTGTAGCACAATTGCTTTAAAATTTAGGTTGTACATTATGCAGGTGTGCAAGTGCTTTCTCAGCCAAAAGAACACCAGAGTGGCAACTAAAAGAGAAAGAGGACAGGAGTGTGAGCCAGACGTTCTGTAAATCCGCAGGGGACAGGGCTCTTCCAAATGTTGTTGTCAGGCGATTGTAATGTGGTTATTTAAGGAAAATGCAAGATAATGTGTTCCACTTCTAATTATTGGGCTTTTCTTCCCACTCCACCTGCTCTAGTATCTTCTCTACAAAAACTACAGTGGTTCATGTTTTTATTGGGAACTACTAGAAGTACAGTACAACTGCAAGGAGAGTGAGGAGAATGAGATTTTTCTTGATTAATGTTTTGATATATTTGTCTCTAAAATACTGAAATTCTAGTTACGTATTGTAAAGCCTATACCTACACCCCCACCAGGTAAACATCATTATGGGTACTCCATGATTTTGATTAATTTTGATAAATGTAGAGATTAAGGAAATAAATACTGACACAGTTCGTTTGGATATTAATATTATTATAATAGGGATTTTCAATAGCAGCTTTTCCCTTATTGTTTCATATCAAGTTATATGCATAGTATTTATGATCTATAGTTTATGTTTTTATTTTTTGAAACAAACATTCTTCGATCATAAGACATTGGAGATGAAAAACAATTAGATAGGCAGAGGAATATTGACAGTTCATTGAATTTACAGTAATTCCAAGTCAGCCCCTAATTTTCAATAAGGAAGGGCCTGATCTAATGAAGATTTGCTTACTTGTAAGTACAAGTAGGTTTATGTTTTTAATTTTAAAATTATTATGTTAAATATATGCAATATATAGCTATAATTCTTTTCTGATTGTAAATGAGCTATATATAATTATTAAAATTAGGTAAGTAAGTGATGGTTGACATTTTGGATTGATTAAATGCCAGAGCTTCCATTCATTTCAGCAGCACCAGATTTCAATTTATTTTTGGTATTGACCTAGTTGGTGGAATCCAACATGTATTTGCAATGTAGAAATACCTCATTTCACGGTATCTGATTTTATACAAAGGGAGAATATGTCCTCATAGAACATTTATTTCTAGATGGATAATAATGGAAATACTAACTTCATGCTCAAGCATACTGAAAATCATGTTTTAATTTGTAGGGAGTGAATTATTTTCATAATCTAACATGTTTTTTAGATAAGTCATTCTTAAGCACAAAGAGCTTAAACTATACAATATATAGATAATTTGTAAGTTGCAGTGAAGTTGCATCAGATGTCTCTGGGTTTGCTGAAACATCTACTGGAAAAATAAATTCAGAATAAAGTGCAAAATATTTGGCATGTCATTTTTTATCCATGTTGCTACGGAAGGCTAGACCTGGACCGGTGCTTTCTTATCACTTGTCTTATGAGTGTTACACAGAGCAGTTCTTGCTTAGTGCTGTTGAATAGCCATAAGCTCTACACCAGTTCTTGCTGCCTTTCCTTGTGGCTTTTGGAAAAAACCACAGCTTTCGAAGATTTGCCCATTTTTATTTGCCAAACATAGATGGTCGTGTATAATTTGTGCTTTTTAAATCCGTAAGTAAGTCAATGAAGTCTGACGGCTTCATTGATATCTGAATAATGTTTAAGAGCTATGAATTCAGTGCACTCTCCAAGTTTTAAAAGATGTGTATGTATCTCTGATGGTAATCATATCAACTCCCAAAGGAGCTGCATCCTCTTTCATTAGTGAGTTAGTTTGTATGGGGCCCTGGGGGCACAGAAGTTGTTAGCGTTTTTCCTATTGTCATCCTGGGGCTGTGCCATGCCTCATGTATGCTGTTTCAAGTTACTTTTTAAAAATAAGTTGCCTGGATAGTGAGTTATCTCTTAGGATCATGTTGATTTGCCATTTGAGAAAATCTGTTGAAGTAATGGTCTTGCCTCTCCTTGACTACTTTACTTTTGACAAACTGGAGTCCCTATGGGTATCATAAATCTCACTTATGATAATACCATATTATAGAGAACAAATGTTTGTTCTGCTAAGCGAATCCTGCAAAAACAATAATCTACTAAAATGCTGTGCTAATTCATATTGCTTTTTATTTAAGAGGGGAGAACATCTTAAAGTTCACCTCCGTGAGTGTTATTAATGCAATACTTTTAGAATAGCTTTTTCTAAAGTGTTTTCGTATCAACACTTGCTGTCAGAAGCTCAGAATTATTTTACTTGCACTTAACTTGGTTTTAGCAGTTTATCTTAGGCAGCAACAGAAACACGTGACATTCTCTAATACCCATGTATAGCTGTAACTAAACAAACAAAATTAAAAAATTTCTGGATCCTGTAAACTGATCATACTGAGAAGGAAAAAAGATTAATATTTATATAAAGTATTGAGAGAGATCTCAGAGGCTCATGTTATATGAATACTTAAACTACAAAATGTAATGACTTGCAAGTGATTGATTTTTACCTGTCTTTTATGGGGAAAAAATTGATAGTGAAAGCAGATGGATCTGGGGTGTGATGCAATAGGGACATCAGATATAAGGGAAGAAAGCTATTGTTTTATTATATGCATTTCTGTAGTTAGGTGGGAGGTTTTTTTGAAACATAATTTCATTGTGCCAGTCTTCCCATGAAGCTGCATATAAGCAAGTGTAGGAAAATCTTGTGCAAGTTGGGGGGTTTTTTGGTGGTGGTGGGTTTTTTGGGTCTCTTGGTTTTTTGCAAGGCATAGACAACAGAGCTGAAGAGATTTTTATTCAATATAAAAGCCTAGGTACTGCCTCTTGCTCTAACCTGTTTATAAAACTGGTTTTGGGCCACATATTTCTGACAATGTTCAAAACTTCCACTGACAATAATAAGCTGTACTGAAACTGTAGGATCCCAGAAAAAAACTCATGCAGAATTACCGCGTAATCGTTCCAGGGAGCTGTTTCAAATATGTCCAGTCTGGTCTTCCGTCTTCTGGAGCTCCGAAGGAAGATGCTGTAAATGGAGATGACAGTGTGAGGTCTAAAGGCAGGGTGGCTGTGCATAGTGTTGCTTCAGTCCATAATGAATTCAGCCAATGTGGGCAAAATGAAAGGGACAACTTGTCATCCACCCTTAAAGGGATACTGTTAGCTCAAGCAATGTCTGAAAAATGCTGCATTAAAATGTCAAGGGAGGAGAAAGCCCAGAACTGATCCATTCCATCAGTTATAGTGCTACTGTTCCCTGGCCAGATGAGACTCCTCAGCATTGAGGTAGAAAGTAAAGGTTCCTCATAGCTGAAAATGGTCAAATAATTCAGGGACGAAAAAGCCAGCACAGCCTGTCCATAATCTGAAAACTCTCAGTGTAAGTGCCTAAGTAGTGGTGGGTGTAAGTAGCTCAAATGAGGTCCCTTTGAAGTTTTCCCAAATACAAGTTAAAGCAAAGGCAACCTGTGATGGATGTTGATTTTCCAGTTCACAAAAATTTGTCAACCAGATACTTTTACTCAGTCCTAATAGCACTTCAGTTACTCTTCCACTGCTTTTGTTCTGAGCGTGGACTGCTTCCTTGGATCAGAGGATTAAAACGTTTTAGTAACATCTTTAGGTAATACAAAAAGGGGAGAGAATTGTGTATGGATTTAGATTTCTCTATAGTTGCTTTTAATGAAGATTTTGGAAGAACATGCTTTCAAGTCTGCAAAGTAATTAATTTCTTTAAATATGCTGAAATTGTTCATAAAATGTGTTTTAGATGAGTAAGTTTTGTGATGGAATTGGGTTTTTCGTGTAATGGTCTAATATTGACCCAACTCAGAGGAATTAATGTGAAGGCATTAAACCCTTTTTTGTGTTTCTCAGGGATAAAGAAAAGCTCTTAGGGAGAAAATCATAGAAGAAATATTTTCACAAATAGTTTTCAGGAAGGTGCAAAGGGAGAAATCGTGTGCTTAGATTTGACTGAACCTGACACTGCATTTACTTGAAAAAGATGAGCCATGACTGTTAACCATGGCCAAAATTAACTGTGACTGCCTCTGCCAAAACTGTGATCCTGTCAGTCTTGGCTTCTGTAGTTTTTCCGTGAAGCTGCAAAAGAGCTGAGGTTGGTGGCAGGGGGAGTTGTTGGTAGAACCTCCTTGAGTCCCCATGTCATCTGCTCTCTTTCTGGCTCCTGGGTAAAGCATGCCTCACTGGCCCCTGGGACTCGTCTTGACATGGGAGTGACAGATACAAGACTTTTACTTCCCCAAAATACCGCTTTCATTGCTCAGTCTTTTAATTATGTGCCTTTTTTCCTTAGGGACAGATCAGATTTGGGTAAAGATGACAACCTTTCATAAGCTTTGCAAAAATGCCAGTGGCCCAGTGTGTTGTGAGAAGCCATATGTACGTGGTAAAAGAGGAACAGTGCCTGTTACACAAAGATACATATGTGGTTTTGAGATACATACGTTTAGGAGGAGGAAGAAGTCTTAATAAAAGGAGACATTTTGGGTCATCTCCTCAGATGAAAACCTGTTTTCCTTCTCTTGGGCAAGGGTAAAAGGGACCAGTGAGGATCAGTGCATTTTGGCAAAGACTGTCTGCTGCTTGCATCTCCAGTAGACAGAGAACCCCTGCTGTGGGAGTCAAAATTGAAGTTACAAAGGTAAAATACTGTTTAAAAATTATGAAGCTGAAATGAGCAAATTAATTTACAAGGAAGATCTGTTATATTTATGCCAAAGATTTACAAGTAGTTAAAACAATCTGCGTTTGACATGGTAAGTTGTCTCTATCATTAAAATGCTAATGAAATGGTAAACATCTGTTAAATTTATGAAGATAATGAAGCTTGTCAGCTACATCTTTCTTGTGCCAGTATTCTTGCTTAGCTCGGGTCTGCATACAGATTTGGTGGAGTGGTGCTGAGAATCTATTTAACCTTTGGGAGCAATGCCAGTGTAAAACTGTGCCCTGTTCTGTTTAATTTCATGATTTTGTCCTGAAGTGTTTCTACCTGTAGTTTAGGTCATCTTTATCTGATTGTTCTTCCAGAGTCTTTCAAAGATCGGTCTGAAGATCAAACTTCAGTCAAACAAGGTCACTGGTATTTTATTTGCAATAGTTGAAGTAGTAAAATAACAAACAGAATTGAAAAAATCTCCTATTACTAATACATCCACTAATCAGTCTGATAGGTGTGTACGTTTCTTATTCTGTATGGACTCCAAATATATCCTAGTCTACTGGTTGAATATTACTGTGGCAGCAGAAACACCAAGGACTGCAAAACTGCAGGCAGATTCCATATCTTTGTCACGAGAAATGATTGTCCTCAGCCAAGGAGAACAAAGAATATGGCATTGTTTGCAGGAGGATGCTAAATGTTCTTTTATTCTTAAAACTTTTATTGCAAATGTTTTCTGTACCTTGGTTAAGGACAGTATCAGAAACCTAGGTTAGCTCTGTTTTTAAATGTCAGTTACAAGTTACCCCTATTCTATTATATTTTTTTTCTGTAAAATTTAGTTAAAATGTGTAACTATAGCTTCACTGAAGTATGTATATGTAAAGAGAAGGCAGGTCTTTTTTAACTTCATGGATCTTTAATTTCTTATGAACTTAAAAGAGAAACTTGCAGAGGTTAGATTGATGATGGTGCTTTATGGACTTTAGGTAACCAAACACAACATAGCTGCTGTTTGAATACAAATCTGAAATCCAAATTAGGTAAATCTACTGTTTCAAAATCAGCTAGTGAAATAGTCATTATTTTTGCAGTTGAAGATGTTCTTTATGGATAAGTCCTCTGACACATTGCTGTCCTATTGGTGCATTTTTTTCATTATGGAAATGAAGAAGAACCTATAGGCATGTTAGCCTTTAGCTTTTTGTCATTTATGACTCCACTTTGAATAAGCTTTGACTTACAGTTAATTAAGCACAACTGTCAAGAGTTTCATGGGCTTACACAGAAACAAACCTTACATTTGGGAAAGTACTGGAGTAGGAGAAGGGAGAAAATATTCTGGAAAAGTGTTGCACACATACTTTTCCTTTCAAATTGTGCAACTTAATTGGGATGGTGTTCAACAGTTCTCTCTCTATTGTTATCGATGACCCATCTTTCTGTAAACAACACACTTTTCCTATAGAAAAAAACAGAGAATAGATTATAGCCTGCTATTCATCTGCTTGCTCATAGGGTAATGTTTACTGTGCTGCAGCTGTGATCAAAATGACTGTCTCTCCGCATCTACAAAATTTGAACACAGGGCTAGTTACAAGCGCTTGGTTGTACAAAAAATCCATACAGCCCCATCTGGCTTCTGAACTCATCCTTCCTCTTAGATACCATAAGATCAGTCTGAAATTGTGTCCATGGAGGCAAGATGATGAGATGAAAAGGAGGAAAATTTCTACTCTGCCTTCAATTTTGCATGTACTTAACAAGGAGAAAGGCTTGATGGAAGACTGGTATTCAGGATTGCCCAGTGTCTTGCAAGTTGATGCAAATTATTTGATTTCATGGGAGAAGAGAGGGAAAACTGCTTGCTTACTTTTCTGCTTTTATTTTCTTTTTTTTTTTTTTTTTCTTCTCTGTCCTGACTGAGTTTAAAAACTAACACAACTACTATGATGAAAAGCTTAGCTTTGTGTTAGCTATGCTTGAGAACAGAGAAACTCCTAAGAGGACTGTTACGTTTCCGGCTGATGTGCTGGCCACCAGTGAGTGGGAGAAGGAGGCAATTATGGAGAAATTCTGGCAGAGGAAGGAGAGGCAGAGAGTGACTCACCCTCTTTTAGAGGTGTGGGACACTGGTGTTTCAGAGTCTGCTCCAGTCGGTGTTGAATTATTTATTCAGCCCAGGAAGGAGAAACTGAGATATTTTTTATTTATTTATTTCAATGAGGGAAATTTTATTTGCAATCTATTTTGTATGATTTC
This sequence comes from Calidris pugnax, assembly GCF_001431845.1. NCBI lineage: Eukaryota > Metazoa > Chordata > Aves > Charadriiformes > Scolopacidae > Calidris > Calidris pugnax. The sequence continues at coordinate 11,797,819 of NW_015090990.1, read as the reverse complement.
AGGAAAAAGTTCTCCCACAGGCATATCTGAAAGCTGTGTACTAGGCACACTATTATGTGAATAGTGCAGATAGGTAGTTAAAAATGAGTACTTGGACATCTGTGTCTTCCCATTCCTTCAGGGTCTTGCTGGGGAATGATTCTGAAGTGCACACAGAAAGAATTTCAGCATGCAGATTTCTGGGAAGCTCTTGTTTGGAGAGAAAGATCTGGGTTCCAAATGCTGGTTTGCATTGCATGTAAAGAGTTGTGTTCATTTATGTGCTAGATGATTATTTAATTGTTGACTGTTTTCTAATATTTGCCTTGCACTGTAAAACAGAAGGCATTTTTTTAAATGTTAGATGAAATAATGTTTGTGCAGCACCTGGTAGTTACAGATGCTGTCAGAAGAGGAAGAAATAAACACACAGCTCACTATTTGGAAACTAACCTCCCAATTTCAGCTTGCATGCATTGTCTGTACTAGCTGATCTAATAGGCAAGCATCAATTGCAAAAGCATCTGACTTTCACGGGCGCCCATCCTGGCCTTTTTGGCACAGGAGAATTTTTCAGCTTTAGAAAGGATTTATTCTACCTGCCAGTGTGATTTATATACCATATGTCTCCTCTTCAGCATCTGAGTATCCATGGCCATAGGGAAGTGCTCTGCCTCATCTGTAGTGTGTGGAAATAGGTTTCTTTTAATGATATTAACTCCTACAGAACCACTTTATTATCTCCCGGTATTATTTTTTTTCTTGGCGGTTGTGTCAGGAAGAGATAGCTATGCTATGTGTGATGTGGAAAGGAGAATACTATGAATTCCTGGTTTTGTTTGCTCTTGGCAGGCACTACTACACTTCCCACCCTTGTGCGCACACCTACCTTGATGATGCAGCCTTCCCTGGATATCAAACCCTTTATGTCCTTCCCTGTGGACAGTAGCTCTGCTGTTGGATTCTTCCCAAATTTTAACACAGTAAGTAAAGGTGTTTCCACATTTAGTTACAGTGTGTGCTTTCCAAGACAGTTTTAATATCCAGTATTGAAGCTGCCTTAAAACCAGTGCATTGCTGTCACAATTTTAGAGAACCGTTTTTCTCTATGCTATGGTGGTTGCTGTTCCCTTGTACAAAAGAGTGTTACCCACCCAACCCAGTGAACGAGGCCAATTCTTTTTTGACTTAGAATCATAGAATGGTTTGGACTGGAAGGGACCTTAAAGATCACCAATTTCCAAACCCCCTGCCATGGGCAGGGACACCTTTCACTAGACCAGGTTGCTCAATGCCACATCCAGCCTGGCCTTGGACACCTCCAGGGATGGGGCATCCACAACTTCTCTGGGCAATGTGTTCCAGTGCCTCACCACCCTCATGATACAGAATCTCTTCCTAATACCTAATCTAAATCTCCCCTCTTCCAGTTTAAAAGCATTACCCCTCATCCTATCACTACATTCCATGATAAAGAGTCCTTCCCCGTCTTTCATGTAGGCTCCCTTTAAGTACTGGAAGGCTGCTATAACTTGGTCTGCCTGGGGTGGTGTTTGCACACTGGAAAAAAAAAAAAAATCCCAAGAAAGGTTTGATGAGGAATAGGATAGTTTTGAACATTTGCCTGGGCATGTGCTGCAAAAAAGGACAAAGCAAAAGCTAATGGCAAAACAGGTATGGCAGGTAAGGCCTAGATCCTCCACTGATGTGGATCAAGCTAGGTCTATTACAGACTGGAAGATCATGTTAGTTATGTATAACAATAAATTTGGAAATTTCACAGCCAGCCAATGTTAAAAATGTGAACCTACCACCTTTATTTTATGGTAAAGCATCTTATGTTTTTGAATAAAAAATATTATTGCTAAAATAATGCTCAATGCTTCTGTAGTTTTCCACGTTTACCAGAGCAGCAATAACAAAATACTCTGTAGTTCTCACTTCTTTAACAGCTTATAAAATGGTTCTGAATGTCATCAAAATGCTTTTTTGCTATCGTACTTTATAATTTGTTTAATTAATTATTATCTTAAATGTATCTAGTACAACAAAACCAGTATTTTGCATGTTGCCACTCAGGTCATTCAGCATGGAATGAGTTGGCAAATAGTAGGCTAATAGCAACAAGAAGGAAACTGCTCCGGGTCATTTCTCCCAAGTCAGCGAGTACGATCTGTTCGTAGGTGACCGCTGCTGTACAGCATCACACTTGTCACTGTAATTGTAGGGTGGGGGAGGATGTAAAGGGAAGCGGTGTCACCACCGCCAGACAGTGATCAGCTGAACCACTGCCAAGTGTTTCCTTTTGCAAACTCACCTTCTGTTTGAAGTTAAAACACCAAGAGGATTTTATGGTTTTTTCTTCATGACTTGGAAATGCATCTTGTTGACAGGCCTTGTGCCGTGGCATGTGGTGCTGTGGGATAGTTATGAGGTAACATATCAGCCAGCTTCTTTCAAATGTCAGCAGCCCAACTCATATTATAAGCAGTAGCAAGTATTACTAATTCATTGCAAAACGTGTATGTGAAAATTGGGCATTTATGAGGGAAATGTGGGCATGTGCCTGTGTATAGACTTGGGGGGCATACGTGCACGTGTACAAAGAGATAAAAGTTTAAAAAAATCTAGGTATGTTTAAAGTGCAAGACCAAAGCTCTATACAGTTTTAACAAGACAATGTGTCATTCTCATCTTCTAGGCATGATATAATTAATATTCATTTTACATCCTATTTTTAATACATTTGAGAGTTTTCTTTGTTACTGATTTGTCTGCTTTCCAGTTGCACTGCTTTTATAGGTGAGCTTTTTCACAGAACTGTACATAAAAACTCAGAGAACCTGTTCTTTAGGGATGCTGTTATTGTAGAGTTAACCAACATTGCTTACTGATGGTATTATTGAACTTCTGAGTTGCAGTAGCCTCTAGAGACAGATTAATTTGGGCATTTAGATTGCTTTTGCCTATGTACACTAGTTTACATTTATCTGGGTTATATTCCAATTGCCTAATTCCTGGAGTTTTTATCCTTCATACCTGTCATTCCTCTCCAAATTTCTATGGGTATTATAAAAAAAGAGGCCTGGGGTAATTGGCAAATATTGTCAACTCAGTGTCTACTTCCTCCCCTGGAATTCTTGATAATTTAATAAAATCTTGCTGCTGTGCGCCATAGACACCACATGTTTAAACGCTTTTTTTTTAGGAACCGTGGTTCAGCACTACTGTTTTTAATTCACAGACTTCACCATTTATCTTGCAGGAATTGATTTTCCTTAACAGTCTTACAATGGACTTTAAAGCTCATTGGAAAACTAAATCATTCATAGTTATCTACTGACGGGCACAGTGAACGCCAGCTGTCATACACTTCTTTTCTTTCTGACTTAGCGCTGCCTTTGAAAATGTAGATTTCTATGTTTGTATATTTATAATCTTTTTTCTTTATTTTTCACTGTAAAGTGTTGGGGGGAACATTTAAAAGTTTGTAAAAAGCCTTTTTCCAGAAAATAGGTTTGAGTGAGTAGAAGCTAAATCCAGTTGACCCGTAATGTCTGCGTCATCCAAAGTGCCTTAATTTTTAATCTTGTGCAGGAACAGAATATTGGAAGAGCTTTTTGTCTCTTCCCCCCCCAAAACCCCATCATTTGCTTTATGGATCAATCAAGAAAACTGCACTTCACTTACAAGAGGACTTGTCAAGGACTGTAGACAGTGAAGCCTCTAGTGAGCAGCACTCAATCTTTTTGCCTTCAGAAGGACTGAGGGGACCCTGCAGAATGTGCCAGGGCCGCTGTTCATGCTTGCATGTGTTCACTGAAGGTGACAAAAAGAAATGTGGCCTCAAGAGAAAACTTCTTTGGATCCACCTCTTCATTTTCAGTGGCAGTCAGATACAGACTGTTTTCTAAACATTGCCAGGAGGTGGTTTCTAACTTAATTTCAGTGGCCTGGAAAAATAAAAGTTTCTGCTTAGGAGCTTGATATGGTACTACCAGAGCAGGAAAAACAAGGTAAAATATATTACCTAGAAACATGTTTAAAGGAACACCCCCTACAGTGCTTTCAAAATAACTTCTCTTATTTATGGAAATACATTTTAAATCTGGGGTAAACCCTTTCTTATATTGTTAACTTTGACAGTTTTCAATTCTGAAAACATCTATGATGATCCAGATGAAACATCTGTGTTCCCATTTAGTTTGTGAAAGTGTTCTGATCACTTGCTTCCTTCCATGTGGGGTGCTCTGAAGTTAAGCTCTGAGCAGACCCTGATTTTTTTAAAAAGAAATGCCTTATATCTTATTTTCTTGATGGAATTGTGTGATTTAGTTTAAAGTGCCTCCCTTCTGTTTCTCCTAAAAACATTAATATGCTGTGGATATATGCATATACTTATCAATTCACGCCCCAATTAAATTTGTCTTTGTTCCTGACTACTTGCTTATTATATAGGAAAAATTAATTGGAGAATGATTGCATTAACTCCTTAGATACATGCCTTTATTTCTCAGTACGGGTGCCCTGTTTCAACAGATCAACCATAAAGGGATCTTCTAAGTGCAGAATGAAGGATTTCAAGCAGAGAGGTATTGCAGAATAGGTGCTTTCTTCTTTCCTGGTCTTTTCACAGCACCAGCAAATAGTTTTGTGAGAACAGGACAGGCGTGATCAGGCTGTCACAGCCTAAACCTGAATTGATGCACAGAAGGACAAACCCTCTCTCAGAAGTGCTGCAGCAGCAGGTCCAATGGTGACAGCGTATTTGTCCTGGCATCAAGTCCTAAAAGCTCTTGCTCAGTTACTCTTACCCTGTGTCTGAAATGCATAGCTGGAATCAAATTTTTGGCTGATATTACTTAAGCTATTTATGTTTATAGCAGAATGTGAGACAGCATTATAGGAGCTTCCAAATTGGTAACTCCAATGGATGCTGGATGAAAAGGTATAGTTTAAGGAGAGCCCTTTTTTAGCATGCTAAAATTACTTTAGGATACTTAACAAGTAACATCTTGCATGTTGATTATGTTTAAAGATCTGTAAGCCTTCCAAGTCAAGTCATAGCCTTCAAGCATAAAGTCACTGGAAATCAAAGATTGCACAGTAATCTTAATTTGGTCTCCACAGTGCATTTAATGTAATATAATCTTGAATTTTACACTTGCTGGCTTTCACCTTCTGTACCATTCTTTCTCCACACTTCCCTGATTCATTTTCTCATGTCATCCATCTTGTGGACTGAATGAAAAAAGGATGCTTTGTGATCACATCATGGAAGGTTATCACAATACATGTGGTAAAGTGGCTGAAAGCCAGGATTTATCTTGCAAAGCAAACTAAATGATCACTGTCTGCATCTCCCAATAAAGGATCTATACTCCCCAGAAAAAAATCTCAAAGCTCCAATGCGTTCTACCTTGTCCTGAAATGAGAGCAGTGCTACGTGTTCAAATTTAGTCACAGGGACCTGTCAGTCTGCACAGAAGCAGTATCAGCAACTTCTCAGATTCTATCATCATAGAAAATAATCAGCAATTCATGTGCTTCCTTCTGAGTTTGTTATGGCCTCAGGGGTAATCAAAGATTATAGCATCTCTTGGAGCTTTCACATTAGTGAAATATTTTCCATATAACTAGCCCATGATTGGTTTCTAAATGCTGTTTCATACCTTCGTATTTTAGAGGAGACATGGGTTAATGTGGCCTAGTTACTTCTTCAGTGTCTATTTGTCAGGTTTATGCTGATTCTTTATATTAGGGTTCCCTCAGCCCCCTTGCAAAGTGGACCAGAAGTATTTTAAATCTGCCTGTGAAGGTGAGCCAGCTGGAATAGGCTACAGGAAGGGAAAGAGGAGCTGAGTAGTAAGTTAGTCAGAAATCTCTGTCTCTTCTCCAGTAATAGCCTTGCTGGACTAAGTATTGCTGGCCTATCCCCAAGACAACTACTGGGAGGAACTAATTTGCTCTTTCCTCTTCTGCATTTTCAGTTATGTCCCTCATTTTGTTCGCTGCCCATCTAGTTCTCATTTGAAGGGCCCCGTAATCAGCCAAGCCAGAAGCGGAGGTTTGCAGATAAGAGCGTGGGGCACTTGTATTGCCGGCTTCCCTCGCTCCTCTCTGCCAAGTGCCTCTTCTGCGTTTGGCACGGCACCGCAGCTCGGGAGCTTGCTGTTTCCTTAGCAGGGTCTGAATTCAGCCACTTAATGCCCTGCCACAGTGCCAAAGTACGCTCTGGAGCTCAGGATTGTATACAGGAGGAGCAAATTACAGATGCCGCCAACGGGATGTTGCCAACATGTTATCTGTGGTCCTCTTGACTGAAGGAGCCTGTCCATGTGCTCTGATTTCCCCTTTTCCATTTTGTAAAGTGCTGGACGGATGTGACCCGCTCTGCTCCTCTCCCTCTGAAATACTCTGCTGTAGAAAGTAGGTGAAGTTTTGTGAGAGCTATACTTTACCCTCATTAACTAACAGCACAGAAGGGAAATATAAGCAATTAACTTAGGTGTGTTGTGGAGTAGCTGGGTATTTTGTTTTGGGTGGGTTTTTTGGTTGGTTTTTTTTAATCAAGAAATGGCAAGTTGTTTTTTCTTACAGGCATTTTATAACTTTTTTTTGTTGTTGTTAGCCAAGTAGGCACAAAAAGCACTTCAGGTTTGCCTTCTATTACTGTGTCAAGTGCTTAAAAACATTCCTATTTCACTTTTAGTTATTATTAATATAATAGCTTGTGTTTTCCAAGTCATAGCCAAAATCACCCAAAATATTGAGGAATCAACCTGTGAAGGGAACAAAAGAGATGTGGTGCTTTCCCAAATCTTTACAGGTGAGGAGAGCAGAGGTTCAGGAACTGCATAATAAAGCCCAAATTCTGGCAGTACAGGCCTCTGCTCTGTGGCTTGCCTTTGCTTTCTCTTCTGACTCCTCTCACTGTACCTGCTTGCAGAGCTCCTTTGCCCTTTCTATGGGTTTGATGCAAACCAGCAGAGACCTCTTTCAACTGGTAGCGGTTTTTGGAACAATTCTTCTTAGCCTTTGGAGGCCCTGAAAAGTGCTTATTTAAGGTGGTATATTTTTCCTACAAAATACTTGAGACATTTCAGCTGAAACTTTAAAAAAGGATTGAGCTTGAAGCAACCACCTGCTAAGATACACAGAGTTAGATATGGGGAAAAAAAAAATGCTGCAAAAAACAGTGTCATCAATCCATTTTTGACAGCTTGTACAGTTTGTGGTATTTTAACATAAAGATGCAGGTTCCTTAGTTCCTCTCAGGAATCTCTTCAAACAGCAACTCTTTGTTCAATAGGTGAGCCTAAGTCAGTACTTTTCTGCCTTGTTTCTAGTCTTTAATGCGTATTATTTTCAGGAAGAAAAAACTTACTTAAAATAGCACAGACTGGCTTCAAGGGAGAATTGCTTTAACCATTAATTATTTTTTAAAGTTTCCTATATTTTCTCTAACAGGAACGGGATAGATAGACTTCCTCCTTTCAGTTTCCAGACCAGCAGCCAGATAGGAAACCCTGTCTCTAAGGAGCAAGTGCACTGACATGCACTGCTGAGAAACCGAAATCAGGAGGTGCAGTAGCCTTTCCCTACTGCTTTACAGGCGCCCAGCATCCATGGCATGGTTCCTAAATTGCTGCACTACTTCCACCATTGTGCATAGAAGTAATTAGGTCATCACCCTGATTCTGTAAAGAAATACAGTTTCTGCATACAAATCTATTTGCTGTGTCCTCCAGAAAATCTGTTTCTTGGCTACAGGTTTACTGAAAGCCTGGAGGTAGTTTCTCTGGCAATACGATGGTATTTATTTCTTTTATTGGTCAGCATAGGGAAAAGCTAAGGAGCTTTTATCTGCATTGAGCTGCTTCTCAAGTTAGTAGTATGTACATGGCAAAAGGAAGCTGGTTAAAGGGGGAGGATTGTTAGTCATAAATATTTTAGGTGTTTGAACATTGAAGGATGTTTTGCAAATTGACTGTGAGGAAAATATCTCCCCTTAAAGCAAGCAGTCACAAAATTGTAGTTTGAGACAAACAGGGCACATGTGTTGCACCACTGTGCTTATAAAGGTTATGCTCATTTCTAATTATAAGTCTTGTCCTAAGCAAAATTCTAGAACACCTTTAGAGAAATATAAATTCTCCATGTGTCTGATGAATACAGAAGTGGCTGCTTTTGCAGCATCCTGGTTGTACGTGGCTGGTTTTCCTGGCCTCCCTTAGACTTTCATCGGATTGTTCCATGAGAAACTAAGAATTACTGCAATAGCTATAGATTAATAAATTATAAGAATGGAGCTAAGAATCAAATCTTATACTCTTTCTTTCCAAATGTGGATATAGCTAGTGGTCTTTTAATCTAGCCTTAGTAAATTTTATGACAATTTAAAAGTACTGTATGGCAACTTAAAGTCATAGTGTGAAATCTGTCTTTGGCATACCTGGAAACCAAGGATACACAGGTTTGAAGCACTGGCCAGCTCATTTCAACTACCAGAGCAAGGCTGATTTGAAGATGTATGCCTTTCAAACTGGTCTTCTCTGTCTGGTCTCACAGTGGAGATACCATGAACTTCAGCCACTTCCCCAAGTTAACACTAAGGAAAGAGGATTGCATTTCTTGTTCATGTATTTGTTAGAACGAGACAAGTTTCTACCTTACTTTGTGTGGAGAAAAAAAAACCAAAACAACAGACTTTGATACTATTTTAAGTTTCAAGACAGATTTAATTAGAAATTGAATGTTCCTTTAAGGATTCATGACCAAATATAGCTCTTTTTAATCAAAAGCTTTTTAAAGGCTGTTTGTGTAGTGTGTGGTACTGATGAAAAAAAAAATAGTCCCAAACCAGAAAAATCATTCCTTATTTTTTAGCTGAAGAAAGTCTATTATGCATTACCTACTCAGAAGAGTAGATGACAGCTGTCATCTAGCGTACTTAAGTGATTCTTGGTTCTAATCTGCTTCTCATTTATATTCAGCCATTTTATACATTTATATTCAAATGTATATAGATACATACAATTTATCCTCTTTCTAGATTCTTTTTTCAGTATGTGAAAGGTAATGATATTATTTCATTTTGGAAGACTAGGCTTCTTGTGTCTTTATTCTCTCCTGTTCACAGAATTAATCAAGGCCATGAAATTGTCCCTAACCTCTCTTTGGACAGTTCAGAAACGTAGAGGAAATTCAAATCTACCTAATGGGATACCATTCATCTTTGTGTTGTTGGTCTCCTGGAGCAGGCTGGAAGCAAGAAAACTGTCAGCAAAAGTTAGAGCAGACCCTTAAGAAGAAAAGGGTCATATCTGTGTACTATCTCAAAGATGAAAGCAAAAATTGTGAGTCTTTTTTACCCCACATGTTATCTAGGCTGCTTTTCTGACTACAAACTCCTAGGCTTGAGTCTGCTGGCAGGATTCTATCGGAAGGTAATTTTTCATATTATTTTACCTATCTAGACTATTTTACTGTCAGATGGTAATAGTAAGTGTGACAAGAATAGCTTCACTCTCAGAGTATGCTATTGGTTTGATTTTCAGCATCTCAAACTGTAGTATGTTTTTATTTTTTGCAGGATCTGGAGGCAAGATGTATTTGGTAGTGTTTTTGTGTTTAGCTGAACACAGGCAAGTGTTCTGAATAACAGCAGCCTTAATAATGAGTAGCAGTTATATAACATTTTCCATCAGATGATTCTGAAGAGTTGTAAACATGTTATTTAGACCTTTCAGCCTTTTTGTGATGTTGCAAATATTTTTATCCCCATTTTACAAATGAATAATATAAGGCTCAGATAAAGTGACTCGTACAATTAAACTTGTGAGCCGGCAGAGACGCAAAGAGAAGGAAAATTTTCATAGTCCTTGAGTATTAGTTTAGCCATTAGGTTTGTACTTGACTTTTTCTCAGTTTTGGTCTGTCATGGTCCTAAAAGTTCATCTTGCAGATAAGAAGTCTTGTACTATGGTAGAGGAGTAATTTGAGTGGATTAAAAAAGCCCTTCTGATGACTTAAAACTGATTCAGTTTTGTATATATATGTAAAAAAAAAAAAAAGGTATTAAACCTCAGATACTTGCTTTTTTCCTCATTCTCCATTTGATTGTGGGGGGGAATTCTATTTTATCCCAAACCAGTAGCTTTCTGTTTATCTTTTTTCTTTCTGTTTGTGTATTTTTTCAGTAGCATTCTGCTTGTTTATTTCACCTACAAAAATATCTAATGTTGTGTGGAGCAGAAAATTTTACATTTTTCTACCATAAGGGTTAAATCTATTGTTGGTGTTCACATTACAGACAGAATGCTTTATGTATTTATATCTTCACTTGAGAATAAGCCTTATAAGAAACAGAGACCAGATTCAGATTTCTTTTTTTGCTTTGGTGTCTCACTAATTCTATCTTTCGAGTTAAGCCTTTCTACAGGAATCAAATATTAAATTTTAATAATCTTTTACACGACAATTTCTAAAACAGCAGTGGTATTTCATTTTCAGAACACTCTTTCTAGGGCTTTCCTAATTACGATTCTCTAAACTAGAAATTATTTTTAACATGCAATAAATATATCCATGGATGAAGGGAAGGAAGGGCAGAGGAAATATTCCCAGCACTGAAAAAATAACAGCAAAAAATGATTAAAAGTTATTTTCTCAACTCTCTTTTGATATCTGTATTTAATCATATCACACTGTACAGGGAGAAGAGAGGGGTAGGGAGAGATTAGAATTATTTACCTGATATTTATTTTTTTTCAAATATCAAGAGTTTCTTGATTTAAGCCAGAAAAATGCAAATATGGAGGAGGACAGAAGAGAATGTAGAATGTTTTTCCCTTTGCTTATGTTGGTCTAAACCATGATTTTGGACTGGTTTAGGAGGAAAAAAATTCTACTGGGAAGGCTGGGATTTATCCTAGGCCTCCTGAGCTTGGTCCAACAAAGTCTTGCAAATTTCTAAGTGAAAACCTGACTGAAAGCAGTCTACTTCTACATCAGATTCCCAGTTTGGTGCTATTTCAGCCAGCTCCATCTCCCAGGCTGGGTCAGAATATATCCCAAGATAGAGAAGAACATGTGATGGTGAAATTATTCATGCTAACACACAAAATGGATAAATGGGCATGTCAGTAAAGATTTAGGGCTGTGCTTCCAAAGTCAATGCTGAGGCAAGAAGACTAATGGATTTCTTGTTAAAACAAAAAACAAGGTATAATGAAGTAGCTAAAGAGAAAGTATATTTGAGCATATTGTTCAAACTTTTTTGTACCTATGTTTCAATGGCATACTGAAAATATGAAAAGGAGTCAGAGAAAGCCTACCAAATGAATGAAGGCTTTTATAGTGAGAGGCTCAAGGAACTTAGCTTATCAAAGAGAAGGTTAAGAGGTGATCTGATTGTAGTGTATAGTGCCTACACATTCAGAAGGTATCTGAGATTAAGGTGACCTTTAATAGAGAAGGACAACTAGATCAAGCAGTTTATAATAGACATGGTAAGCATTGCTTCTCAGTGATGTAAGTTAACTTAGTGGGAAAGTTTTACATCAACCTGTTTAAGTTTTTTCCCCAAATTTAAGCTCTGGTTGACCACAAATCGGACTTCATAATAGAAAAGGCTGAAACTCTCAATTGAATGAAACTGTGTCACGAATCAGATGTGGTGATTCCTTCTGGCCTAAAACAAATCTGCAAATTGCTGCAGACATCGCTTGCAGTATTCTGTGTGATTGTAAATACAGGCACATAGGGAGAATCATCATCTTTTTCATTGTTCTGTTCAAGCTTTATTTTAAAAGGGGGACATGCAAGAGAGTAGCACAAGTGGTTCTGGATTATGCCATAGGACGGGACATAGGGAGAGAAGCCCAACTGCTAGTGGCCAGAGACAGAAAATCAGTCTCCCAAGTCCAGGACTCCAGCCCTGCAGCTGTTAACAGAAATAATGGGGAATTTACAAAAATAAAATTAGCTGAAGCTTAATTTCTGAAAGGGAAATGAGGAAGTTGATTTTATTAATATTTCACCTCTTTTACAACATAAAAGTTTGTTCCCAGCACATGGTGTCCTTTTAGTTGTCTTGTACTAAAAATGAAGTAGTGTAAAATCCAAAGGTGTCTTTTTCCTTTTTTATTTTTCAAGTGCTCACTGTTATTTCAACAACTCTTCATGAATAGCTGTAGTATCTGACATGTTAGCAAGTGAATTACAGCAAGAGTTTTATTTTGTTTTAAAATGCCTCCAGGCTGTTTCTGCTGACTAGCAGTGTGTAGGTCACAGCTATCACAGCTACTGATTTCCTTGGGTAAGCTGGAACTTGCTGCCAAATTGATCAAGAGGGGGAGAGAAAAACACAGTGAGAAGTTGCATTCAGAAACATTTACCTTCAGAGTACAATGTTATTATTGTATTTTGGGAACCATGTGGAAGGGAAGGGAGATATTAGTCCCTGTGGTCTGAATTCTTTCTTAGTGGATGCTTATGTCTTTCTGCACTTGGGGAAAGATATCAGAATTTGAAAAAGGAAAAAAAAAAAAAAAAGGGAAATCATGGACTCATTGCACCCTGGGTGTGGTTGAGTTTGATTTCAATGAGATCCAGATTTCATGCTCTGTGCAAATGTGTTATGTGTAAGTATGTTACGAGAGCTGTTAAACAACAAAATGTGATTAAGCAATCCTCTGCTAGACCACAGGATCATAGTAAAAAAACTCCATAGTGTTGTAAATTAATTATTCTTTCTGTACTAATTTAGCATTTGCACAAGCCTCTGAATCAGCTGCTGGGAATCTGACAGAAGCCCTCCCCTGGCTTGGTTATTGGCCATTTACATCTGCCTGTTTGTTTTTTTTTTCAAGCCCCAAAATGTTCTGATGAGCATAGAGATAGAGGTGTGTAGAGGTGGTGTTTAGAGAACTGCAGGCTCACCCTACAGAAATACATCTCTGTGGGGACATGCTCTGTGCTACTCAAGGAAGGCTGATATGCAGAGAGCATTGACGGCATTCCCACAAGAAAAGGAAGTTGTGCACATCATAGAATCATAGAACCATTAGGTTGAAAAGACCCTTAAGATCATTGAGTCCAATAACCTAACACTACCAAGTTAACCACTAAACCATGTCCCTAAGCACCACATCTACACTTCTTTTAAATACCTCCACAGATGGTGACTCAGCCACTTCCCTGGGCAGCCTGTTCCAATGCTTGATAGCCCTTATGGAGAAGCAATTTTTCCTAATATCCAATCTAAGCCTCCCCTGGTGCAACTTGAGGACATTTCCTCTTGTCCTGTCACTTGTTACCTGGGAAAAGAGACAGAGACCCACATCGCTACAATGTCCTTTAGGTAGAACTCCATCAGTAGAGCTGTCTCAAGTGTTCTTGGTCATACAAAATAAGCAAGGAAATGTATAACAACGTAGCATTGATTTGAACGGTAAATGACATGTAGCATTAGCCAAATGAGAAATACATTCCCTGTTGGGACAAAAGCAGCACAAACATGGAGAGAACAGAATCTTGCTAGTTTTTATTGGCCAATGTGCCAAGTATTGCATCACCGTGTTAATGTTTCTGATTTTATGCTGAGCATTTTAAATATGTGCTCTGTTGAGTATGTATATTCAGTTCTGCCACTCTTTTAGTCACTGTAATACATACCGTTATGGTGGGAGGCTGTGTATATATGGCAGAATTTATGATAAACTTTAGCAAATGGTCATTCCCTACAGTTGCAATGTGCTCAGCTTTCCTGACGACTGGAGCTCAAACACAGGAGGAGTTCATGTAGGCCTTGTGATCAAGAAGGATGTTGAAAAGATTTGATCTGCAGGATATTTGTTGCTGTTACATCATTATCGCTATCATCATCATCATGGCACACAAAAGAGTGTTGTCCAACAGTTTAAAATAATCCTGTAATTTAATTTAGATGCTGCTCCTACATTGGTATTTCATATATACCACTGTTTTCTCCCTTTGATTGTCAGAGTATTATATTACCAGTTTGTTCCACGTATGGTTTAAAATTTTGCTTTATCAGAGTAAAACAACACAGTATGCCACAGGGCCACTTAGTGGGTTTTTTTCAGAAGTTTGCTAAAGCCCAATGATTAAGTTAAACATAACAATATTCTGTTTACAAATGTTTGTCTAAAGGACAACTCTAGATTTGACCCATGAGTTACATCATGATTAAAGGTAACTGAACTAAGAGCATAAATTCTCGGTCACAATTTTAAACCTTACTCCTGTTTAAGGTTATGCTGCTGTTATGAGAAGACAGAGCTTTTAGATATAGAGTTTTGTTGGAGTGGTACAAATAGCGTGTGTGACACTTCACTTGCTTAGCATGCTTCAATAGCTAAGCAGATCAGGAAGAGAATGAAAGCTTAGAAACTAGGTCATTAGATAGAAACGGCAAATATAAATCAGTGCATTATAACTAGGTCAGATGTGTAATCACAGTTTAGCTCTGGATACTAGGCAAGCACTGAAATCTTCCAGTGCATCAGGGTTTACCCAGATTTGTAAACTGGAGATTGCACTTGGGCAAAAACTAATACAAATATTCTGAATTTCCAACATCACAGAAAGCAGCTTTTCTTGCAATGTAGTGTCACCTCATTTAAACAAAAGGCTTAGAAATGATATCTAACCTTTCTGTTTACAGCAATTTACCTCTTGACAGGATCAGTGCACTTTATTTGAGGCTCACAAATTCTGGTTTGTGCTGTCTGCTATGTGTAAAGAGATCTTTTAAAATAACCAGAACTTCAGTTTCACCAAAGGAATTCTGATGCACTTGCTAATTTATTTTTTTTTCTCCTTGCCTGCTATGCCTACTTTGATGTCTCTTAGTAGTCTAGTTCAGTTCCCAGAAGGCACCAAAAGAATCCATGGTACCCGGACAGGGAGAGTTTCAGGTAACAAGAAATGTAAGAGAATTCAAGGGTGAAGTTGTTGAATTACTGACGATAATCTGTAACAGCTCATAAAAAACTGCTTTTGTACCTGGGTACTCAAAGGTGGCAAATGTGATGCAAGTTTTTAAAACCCATTCCATGGAGAATGTAAGCTTTTAGGTGGCATATTTTTGCCAGGAAAATTAATAGAAACCTCAATAAGAGTAGTATAAGAGGATACCTCATACTGTAAACCACCTGTAAATTGTCAACACAATTCCTTTCTAAAGATAAATCCTTCTTTACAAAATTCTTTGTAGGGGTCAACAAACATGCGAATAAGGATTTTTTAATTGACATATTTTGAATTACCAAAAGGGTTTTCACAAAACCACTTGGCAAAGATTTTTAAGAAAACTAAATTGGCATAAGAGGATCTTTGCATGCCAAGAAGATATTTGTGAGGTAAGGGAGCTGAGGAAGTTTGCTAATGGTGAAGTTCTCCAAAGAAAAAAACAAAGCATTGTGAAAGACCTTCATGAGACTGAGAAGCCAGACAATAAATTGTTGGTGAAGTTCTATCTAGAGAAATATAAAGGGAAACTTCACATAGAAAGTAATATGCTATGAGTTGGCCATTAACACTTGGGAGTAAGATCTCGGGTTTATAATAGTGATTTCGTGAAAACCTCAGCTCAGAGTTCAGTACTGATCCACCCTGAGTATTGTATATTGTCCCTGTCTGTGTCTTCAAAATACTTGATTGAATTGGTTACATTATGGTAGAACTGAGAAGGGCAAAAAGGATGCTCAAAGGAATGGAATGTTTTCCATGCACATAATGACTGGGCAACAGAGAGTTAACTTGGGGTGTGGTAAAGGTCTTACAAAATTGAGTTGCACAGAGCTACATTTAAACAAAAATATTTCTTGACACAGCAGATTGTAGGCATTGGAACTCAATGCAAGAGAAAGTCACTGAGATTTACCAAATACACAGAAAACACCTGGCTCTGGAAAAGTTTTGGTGAAAAATATGTGAATCTTGTAAAAATAGTTTTGGGAAATACAATGTATGTTTGTATTGCTCCTGTTCTCCTGATGACTACAGGTGGTTGTTTTGGGTGATATAATAATAGGCTAGATGGAGCTTCAGTAGAGGTTAGCAGTTCTGTGCTTTTGGATTGTCTGTTACTACTTTTGCATTTTTTAAGTGCTTTGAAAGTCATTTTTGTTGGCCAGTAGTTGCAGAGTATCTCTCATGTTTGCATGTTCTGAAATCAGGAAATAGAACAAAGAGTAGTAGAAATATGTCTGGATTCTGCTGATCCTTGCTCACTTCAATAGTTCGGGTGGTTTTAAGGAGACTCGTTGCAAAACGATACTATCTTCAAATTTGTTGGAAAGACATTTTCAAATTTAATTTTTTATTAAACCAAATGAAATAGGAGAACAATACTAAAAGGTTGTTAAACTTAGTTATGGCTACCAGAGCACTGTGACTTGCTTTATTAATTCTTCCTGTAGCATAAACAGCATAGTGCAGATTTTTATTTGCATTTGTGGTAGCTGTTCACTTCTGTTATTATTTTGTTTTATAGAACTGATTTTTAAATACTGGTGTTCCCCACTGGGCAAAGTATGCTGCGTCATTTCCTAATATATACCTCAACAAATTACTCTCTCCCTCTTTCCTTCTCCCCTCCTCCCTGCAATGAAGAGGATAATTTTGTGTAGTGATCTGAGATCAGTTTACCCTGCAGCATTAATTTTCTAACAGAGAGATACTATTTTATTCTTCCAGCATGCTGTAACCCACCCCGGTTTCTGATATATTTAAAACCTATTAATTGTTAATGTTGCACTTCTTGAATTCTAATCATGACCGGACTACATTCAGGGCTCCAGTTTGGGAAGGATCATTAACCGTTCCCCTGGGATCCTAAGCGGTACTTTCTGGAGGCAGCGTGAGCTGTATTATTTGTGTAGATTTTGTCCTTGTGCTGCTACATCTGTTTGAAACTGGGACTTTGCGTATAGTCTGCGTTATATGGTTTTGAACTACATTGCCTAATACTAGTGCTGTGGATTGTTATCTGGAATGCACAGAGGATTCATTGATCACTGCTTCTTTTTCCCTTTTTATTTTTTTTAAACGGAACTGCAGACGATAGTGGGTATTTGTGCTATTTCTTTTCAGCGATCTCACGCGCTTCAAATGGTTGAGGTACTTTTCAGCATTACTCTTCTGTTCTATGTTACCTGATCTAACAATTAGTAGTTAGGTTGAAAAGCAAAACATGTCTTCCATTTAAGAAAAAAAACCACAATTCCCTAATGATACAGCAATCTTTAATATATATTATAAATTTAATAATATATATTGACCGGCATATCTATTATAAAATGGATGCTCAAAAAACTTTTAATCTGCATGTATAGTTATGATATATTATGCAGGGTGATGCAATAAATGGTACAAGTCAGAGAATTTTTAATTATATTTTAAGCTTTTAAACTTTGGACTGTCACTACATTCAAGAAACAGAGAAAACAGGAAATAAGGATGTTTATTTTAGCGGTTTTTTTAGACTTTATCACATTCATTGCAACAACACTGTGACATTTAATTAAAGTAGTTCATGCTAGATGAGATGTTTTTACTTTTGTAATTGTTTTAGTATGGCAGTGAAATAGAATATTTAATGGAAAAAAGCTGATAATTATATCATTTCTCCAGAAAATTTTTGTTAGCAGTGACATTTGCAAAAACATGCATTTGGTTTAGAAGGAATGTAGCAAGAAACCGATTTAGCTGTAGTCCAAAAAAAGTGTTATGTGTGTGTTTAATGTTGGGTAGTTGATTATCAGAGAATGTTTTCTCAGGCAGATATGATGCAATATGTTTTTGTTGAATTTGTGTATTTGTGTGTGCACATATATGCAAAGAAAATCCACATTAGTGCAGGCTTCTCTGGAAGCTTAAATGTGTGCTGAGGGAAAATTAGAGTCTTTATCCTCAGGTTTAGAAAGTCTGGAAGTAGCTAATTAATTGTTACAATTCTTTAACTATTGAATCACTAGCTTCAACTTTTGTCTCTTCCTTTTGTAAGTCACCTTAGTGTCAACTATGTGATGTAGAATAAACATCCAGGTTTGATTTCTTCAAATAGTACTGTAAAAGACAAAAAAAAAATCACTGTGACTGCAAAGAAAGCTTCAGAAAAATATAACTTTGTAACAAATTAAACCATTTTCTCCTGAGCTAGTTTAAAAACAAAGTTGAGAAATGAGTTCTTATCTTTTCTTGTAGACTGCCATTTGTTGCTCTCTCCTCTTCAGAATCAATTTCTCATTTTAAATAAGTATGCAGGACCACATGTGCACAGATGCTCATAGAGTAATTTGAAAGGGTTGGAAGGCACCTCAGAGGTAATCTGGTCCAACCTCACAGGATCAGCTGTGAGATCAAACCAGATAGTCTGTTTTATTTGAATTAGAAAAATATATCCGAATCTTTTTGAGTCAGGAAATTAATTTTAATCTGTATCCATGCCACATCAGGAAAAAAGACATATTATGTTTAATTGAGGCCTCAACGCAATTGCAGTTATAAACTCTGTTTCCTTCACATCCAGTACTATTCCCCAGCTCCTGTGGTGTTAACAACAAAGCCCTCTGTGATCTTGAGGACATTCTAAACTGTGACCAACAGGAGTCCTAGTATTTAGCAAAGATGTAGTCGGCTCCCAGTTCCTGAAAATGCTCAGTGAAATTTAGGATTAATATATTTGATGCTTCACTTATCTCACATTTTTCACAGTGTTAAAATGTTTTCTGAAGTATGGTCATTTGAGTACCCTTTTCTGGTACAAACACTTCCTGTGTCCTCGTCTGAACCTTGGCCTTCCATGTCACTCATCAGTTCTGCATGAAAATGTTTGGGGATTGTGACCTTTTTTCCCAGCAAGTGGTGTTTCTAATGGATCCTGCAAAGGACCTCCTCTTACAAGGAGGTCTCAAGAGAGAATATTTTCCATGTAAATGCCAATATCTATCACTGAACAGAAAAACAAGTTGAGATAAATAACAGTGATTTGTTGGGGGACAAAAGTGATTTCTCATTATGTGTCTATTGGATCAGCAGGTGATATAGGGGAAGGCTTTCAGGGTGCTCTTTGCAATTCAGACACAATCGTGGGTCCCTGCAGCACTGAGGATGTGCTGGTTTGGGGAGGAACTATCTAGTACCCTGGGGATTGCAGCAACAATGGAGCTGCCTTTTCTTCATTCTTCATAAGTTCTGGCACGCTACCAATTCCCTAACCTGTGTTAAATCTAATTATTGTGAGAGCTTAAATTTCATTTCCTCCTATTTACCTCAAAAGGGTAAAGAAAAGAAAAAAAATCCCAGTAAAAAGTGGGGGTTTTTTTGTCTGTACTGTGTATTGCCCTGAAAAGTTGTAAATTGATTATTGTTTGTTCTCCAGATGGATCCTGTGCAAAAAGCAGTCATAAACCATACATTTGGAGTGTCCATTCCCCCAAAGAAGAAACAAGTCATTTCCTGTAACGTCTGCCAGCTTCGCTTTAATTCTGATGTGAGTATTGACTTTTTTTTTCTCTTTTGGTAATTTAGGTATAATTAACCTAAACCTCTTTTTCCACAAACAAATCATGCCAGTTCTGTTTACATTCTGTTCAGCCTGCTGGGCTGATATTTTGTCCATTCAGATGTGGAAGTCCATAGAGCTCTTTGATTTTCTTGAGTGTGTCTGCCATGATATCCAGTGCCACATCCATTGATCATATCCCATGTGCCTTCAAGAGGTACTGCAAAAAGAAATGTTCTTTTTCTTAAAAAATATAAAAAAATGAGGGGGAGCAGACAGAAGAACTTCCTTGTGAGTTCTCCATGTCATACCCACTCCTTTTCCAGAACTATCTTTTTGCTGTTGTTTCTCCATCCCTGCTGATAATATGTCTTCTGATAAAGCTACTCTTCAAGTAACTTTTATTTTGAATAATATGAACATTTACTTCTGGCTGTCTTTTTGAGTATGATAAAGTTCAAGGAAACTGTTTTCTGAGGTGTAATTTGAAAAAATGCAAAAAATGCATTACCAAACAATACATTGATTGATATGTTTAATATATATATCCAATTAATGTTTTTCCCAAATAGCTTGAAAATTAAAGGAGTTCAAGAAAATTGTGCCTAGGAAAATTGTGACCTTCAATACTTTAAAAATATGTATATTTTTTATTATTTTGCTGTTATAATTTCAGTCTAAGAAATAGTTTGCAGACACCTCCTCAAAGCCTTTGAGTACTTAGTGCTCCTAGAGTTTTGCAGTGAAGCACCCATGCCTTTTATTCCAATTTTCTCTTCCTCTACCATTCCACTTTGAAAAGCGTTTTGTAAAGTGGTTTCCCCAGTTTGGCTTTCTTGTCTAGGCTGGTAAGGATTTTGAAGCAGTGCTATCATACCTTCAAATTGATTTCTAAATCTGACGTCTTTTGACAAGCTTAATAAACTTTCTTTGAAGTGGCAATATCTACTTAGTTAACCGATTTCAAAAGTCATTATTTAAAATTTAGTTCACTTGTATTTCCTCTTTAAGGTGAAGATTTAAGGTCAAAAAATCTTTCTGCTCTGATACTTGTTGCAGATACCTATTTTTACTGATTAAAACAAGGAACTAGCAAAGTTTATAAAAATTTGCCTGGGCTCCATGGATCTGAATCTTTCTTCTGAGCTGGACCTTTCTCAGTCACTGAGGAGGCAGCTGAGCCTTTTTCCTGCTCTTCCCTCTTCTTCTGAGGTCAGGGTCTCTCTGATGATGGGTCCTGTCCCTAGAGGAATCAGTCGCTTTCAGGTGGACAAGAGCATATCAGGCAGATGGGTCAAATCACATTTTAGTGGGTCAAAAGCAAACAAAAGAGCTGAAATATTATACCATTTTGTTCACCTGCCAACCAAGCAATTTTTCCTATCTAGACTTACCCACAAAGTAGAACAAAAAGTGCATATCATATTCTGCTTGCAATAGAGACATCACAAAAGAATTGCAGATTATAGCCTTGTTTCTTCTTCTGGGGCAGGTGTATTCATAGAGTGTCATGCTCCTTTCTTTCTAAATGTGATCAATATGTTCAGTTCTAGTTACTAGAATATATCATCGTCCGTTTGTAATGAATAATGGTAAGAAAAGATGAAGCATTATGACTGTGCCACTGTTAGTGATAAAATGCAGTTCCTTACTTTCTACAGCAGTTTGCTTTACCAGACTTTCACAGACAACCTGGAAAGTTGTTTGTAGAATGCACTGAGATTCTAGTAGTGTTAGTAATACCAGAAAATACTTAAATATATATTCAAGCTTCATGGCTATTTGATAACCACAACATGCAGGAACATTTGGAGAAGGAATTCTCATAGTATAACACTTCTATTTTAAAAGCTATCTAGCTTTTCATTGGATTATTCAGTTTCTCCTGGGAAGCTTGCATAAGATTTTAAATCTTTCTTCCATCTCTTGACCTTAAGAGTTATTTATCTGAGTGTGTGTTGCCTTTATTTTTTTCTTCTGGAAGAGTGAGATCTTACTGAACTCAGATATTATTATTACCACCCCCACCCCCATAATCTGTGTTTTTATCATTTCACTGAGGTAATGCTAATGGCCTTTCAACTAAGCTCTGCAGACTGTCGTATTTCTTTCTTAGATTGTTAAAAGCTCCTTCACAGAAATAAAAATTTAGACTCTTTGCTTGTATTTTTCTTTTTGGTCCCTTTATAATGTAAAATTACTCTTAGGGAGTGGAATGGTCTTTACAGTCCGTTCTGTGTTGGATGACAGTTACTTGTGAACCTTCTAACAGTTGAATCAGTGAATCAGTTCCACCATGTAACATCCTAAGAGTGTACTGAGGCCTCAAACTGTGATAAGCCTGCATTAAAACTTTGAGCATAGCACATTGCTGAATGAGATTTGTAGTACAGTCATTTCACACTTGCAGTTTCTTCTAGCTCTACAAGGCTGACGTCTCCTTGTTGTTGTTCCTTTCAACTTCCTTTGACCTAAATTATGCAAGCAAATGAAATTAAAATGACAGAAGTAAGCTATTAAGTGTTACTCTTACTTTTGTTCTCCTAAATGAATTTCAGTTGCATGGTGTTTGAAGATTCTGACCTGATTCTAGTAGTGCTTTATCTATTGCATGAGTAACATATGGACCAGTGGATATTCATCTGTGAGAAGAAGAAAATTGGTTTCCTTGTGTGCAATCATCTTCTTACACTGTGAACACCCACTGGTCTGGATCAATAGACCCAAAAAATTCACACTATTCAATTTATAGTTGTCAAACCTCCCACTAAATTAATACAGTAAATTACAAAAGTTTCAGTTTTCTTCTGCTAGTGTGTCTGCAGGTTTACATTTGGTAAGAGTGTTCTGGCATCAAATTCAGAGGCAGGGATCTGCAGCTATCTGCAGGAAGAGAAAGTCTGATATCAGGGGTGGAGGGAAACTTTAAAATAGATTGTCTTCAATGTGGGAGTAAATGTATCTAATATTGAAGCAATGCCGTCTGTAGCTTTAAAAATAAAAATTGCTAGGATGATGCTATTTTTATTCTACCATATTATAATTTAAGCAAAGTGATTCCTAACTGAATTCTTCAGTATCTCCTAGCCTTCTGTACTTTTAAACATTTTTTAGAAGTACAACCTGAAGAAAACATCTGCATACAAACTCTAAATTTGGTCCAGTTATAGCCTGATCTGTTTGTCCTCTTCCAATGTTTGTTCTCTTCCAAAAAAATAAATGATGGGGTTTCATCATATTCTTAGACATTAGCGATCAAACTCTATCTGTCCTTTTCTAGAATTCATTATCTGAAGTTTAGTCAATTTGGAAGTTGTGCTTTTCTGCTAATAAATTCTGGCACAAACATTTTCAGCACCACGTCCAAGCTCTGTCAACTCCAGGAGAAACTGTAGTACAGGAGAGATGATCCAAAGTCTTTAGAAACAGAGGAATAAAATGCCATCTCTGTGAAGTAACACCAAACTAAAGTTGTTTTAATAACCTGAACTTTGAGGTCCTCGAATGGGAATTTTATCTGTAATAGCAGTATTGACCTGACAACAATGATAACTGAGGTTTCTTCAACAATATTTCTTGCATGATCTAGTTAAGATATTCTAGCTGCTACTAGGTTTAGGAAGGTAATCCCACTCCAAGTGTCTTGTCATTTGAGTATCTGTGGTATCTGGGACAATATACCGGGCACCTCTTTCTAGAACTGAATTCCTGCTCATTAGGTTTGCCTTCTATTTTCTTTTTTTTTTTTTTTTTGAGGAATAAAATGCCATCTCTGTGAAGTAACACCAAACTAAAGTTGTTTTAATAACCTGAACTTTGAGGTCCTCGAATGGGAATTTTATCTGTAATAGCAGTATTGACCTGACAACAATGATAACTGAGGTTTCTTCAACAATATTTCTTGCATGATCTAGTTAAGATATTCTAGCTGCTACTAGGTTTAGGAAGGTAATCCCACTCCAAGTGTCTTGTCATTTGAGTATCTGTGGTATCTGGGACAATATACCGGGCACCTCTTTCTAGAACTGAATTCCTGCTCATTAGGTTTGCCTTCTATTTTCTTTTTTTTTTTTTTTTTTACAGGCAGGGAGGGAGAAGGGGAGGGGGACACGGCGGGGGGAAGCAGGACTTACTGAGGAGAAAAGGCATTAAAAGAAATAGGAGGAAACTAATTGACATCAAGATTATGATACCAGAAAACCAGAAAGTTAGTAGAGCTCTCAACAATTCAAAGGAATTGAAATGGCAAAAAAAGTGAGGAGGGAATAGAGAAAAGGGCTTTTTCCTAAACTAATTTTAAATGATGGTAAATACCAGGAATCAATTGCTGTTGAATTAAGTTGGAAATCTCAATTTAGGAAGGATAGTATTATAAGGATTGGTAGTTGATGAGATCGATTAGTCAGAATAGTCAATGAGATACTTATTTCAGCCTGCATAAATTTTTATTCTGTTACGCAGAGGAATATACATTTTTGGAAAAATATTAGAATAAACATAGGTGTTTCCATCTTTGCATCAAAGTATCTGTTAACACCATTATATCTTTTAATTTCTATATGATGGTGTGTTCCAGTGCAGCAATGACTAGTGTGTCAGTGAAGTCCAAGCTACAGTCTTGTGTTATAATCCAGCTCAGAAAAAATGAGAAATATCTCAGTTGTGTTTACTACCACCAGAGATCATGCAGTAGAAGAGGAAGAGTCCTCTTCATGGAACAGATTGTGATAGTGAGTCAGATTTTACGCTTGCTTAAAGACCATCAGAGCAAGGGACATAACTGCATTCCATCAAGAGGAAGCAAAACATGCTGAGAAAGATCTAGCTTAGCCTTTGAAAAAAAATTCTTTTTTTCCTCTTAAGAATTCTGTGATACCTTCCAAACCCGTGGTATATCTATGTGGACTATAGATAAGATTTGCTAAATAATTTTTCATAGTAATTGCATAGGTCTGGCTTGCTGATGTTAGTTATTCGTATTACAGGTATTCTAGCAGAAACAAAAAGCAGCTTGAGTGAGTTTGCTGAATCCTTACGATACCCATAAGAGGCCCCAGTAGCAACAGGGCAAGGGGAAAAATGGCTGTTTTCTATCCCACATAGATTCCTTCTCTGCTTGCTGTTTCTCATTCTTTCTGGCCACCAGATGAATCTGCAGCATCTCCTGCAGCTGCTCTGTGGCAGTAACTCCCTCCAGCAGCTGTGGAGCTTCAGCCAGATTGTCCCAGAGATGTCTATTATATTCTGTCATGGCATCTGACATGATAGCTTGAAACCATAAGGGAAAAGTGAGTTGCAGTTGCAAGGATACCTGTTTGGCTTTTGCAGCATTGTTTTTTTCTACATATCTATGAATCATCACCTTACATTCAAGTAAATTCTTTCTGCTCTTCTCCCTCCTTATTTTTATTGGTAGTCCACAAAGCTTTTGGAGCTTGGGCATTAAACAGCAATGTCAGTGATAATCCAGTCCCTTTCCTCAGCAGCCAGACCTCTCTGTACTCCAAATGCACAAATATATTATGCCAGCAGTCCAAGTGTTGGGTTTTTTTTGGTGGTTTTTTTGAAAACAGTTTGTCGTCTCTTGATCACATCTAAAAAAAGTAGTTGCTTCCCTCTGTGCATTTTGTTTCTTGTAGAAAGGTCTTTGGCTGTGATGCAGCCTGGTAGGTACCATCTTATGGATAGGATATCACTTGGTTGAAATAAACTTGTGTTGGCACAGTGTGTGAGTCTGTGAGCGATGACTGTAAGTCAGTACTGCTTTTTTTGGTGTCACCTGTGAAGATTTCACTCAAAAATCAAGAAAAAACACCTTTTAGGCAGATCAGAAAAAGCAGTTGTAGCAGTTCAGCATTAAGAGATGCTGAAGATGATCTTATTGTTGAATGCATTTATAGCTAATAAAAATGATGTGATGATAGTGATCATCTTTCTAAAAAGCCAGAAGGCAAATTTTTGAAGTTTAGGCAAGTATTACCAAATGTTAACTTTGCAAATTTAAATGAATCACACATGCTGTCAAAAAGATAACACACAAAATAATCGATAGCATCAAATAAAAATCTACAGAACTGTCATAGTCTTTTGTCAAATGTTTTACATTTTCCCTATAAATAAGACTATTTATATTGATTCTTTGGGCACAGAGGGTAGTGAAGCAGATAGGAGGTAATTAAATGCATAAATCTCAGGAACTTGTGAAGCTAATTTTCTGTTTTGTAGACAGAACTGACAAAATGATGAAAGTTGTTAGCTCCAACATGACAGAAATATTGCACAATTATATGGTACAGGGTTATAACATGCTGAAAATTCTGTTCAAATACCAGCTATTTAACAGAGCTTTTAACTAAGTTTGGTTAGATATTTAAAATATGAGTTTTAATGAGTTTAACTCCTTATGACATGGCTGATCTTCACAGCTTTTTGATTTTTCTGTGTCCTTTTCAATAGTCACCTACCTTACTGTTTGGAGCAATTAGGCTTTAGAAACCCCTTGAGAACAAAATTGAAAAAATAATGCATAGCTTTGGTATAACAAATGTACGAGTGCTTCAGTTTTGCAGATTTCTTCAATTACATCTGTTATTAATATCAAATGAGATAAAAATAAATTTTTCAACACTACTTCCTAATTTATCATTTCATGTAATTTTTATTAAAGTTATGACTCTAGTCTAAATTCTTCTTAATTTATACACTCCTCACATAAATAGGCGTGCTCTTACAATATGGTTCTAGCAGGAAAACTATATAATCAAACATTTGATAGACCTCTTACTATTGTAAGAAAGGGAGCTTTACAGTTCAGGACCTGCTGTGAATTAACATTACGATGTTATAGATATAAATACTTCTGTTCTCCTCCAATCTTGTAGAGTTAGATGCTTGCTCTAACAGGACTGCTGCCATTGCAGCCATGCCAGGAGAGCTCTCATAGGGAGGCTGCACACAATTCATTAAACCATTTCTCCTTACTGCCTAAAGTAATGCAATTATGGTTAGCCTAGCTACTTCCACACTAAGAGCTTTACCTGAAAAAAAAAAAAAAAAAATTTTTTTTGGTACTTAAGACTATATAGTTATGATGGAATTCTGTAGTTATCAGGAATTCTGGAAATCACAACCTTGCTTAGATCCATGCTTTTACAAGAATACTGTTACTTAACTTCCAGCACTACTTAGGCATTATTTATATCTTCCAGACGCAAATTCTATTGATTTCAAAATAAGCTTCGTAATCCAAGCTATTGATAATTTAAGATAAAGACCTAAATACTATGAGGATGTTGTAAGTATTCTGAAATAATTATAAAATAAGGAAATTGTGTATTAATGATATGGCTCCCGGAAATGGAAACAGCTTGATGTATAGAAGTGGGCAGATACATAGTTGTTGAGAGGTGGGCTTTCTACAGTGTATGTTATAATTATAACTAAGACATGTTAGAATCTTTTTTTTTACCTTAAAATTATGTAAAGCTTCTTATGGTATGCAGGAAGAATTTTATCTTACTTTTTATCTTTAGATACTCCAGAGCAGAATAAAAGTATTCAGGATTATTGTTTATCAGTATCTTTTAAGTCTTCCAGTTGTAAATTGTCTATGTGGTTGAACTGTTATTGGCAGAAACTTTTGTGGTATTTTCAACAAATTATTTTTCATTGGAGATGACCATTGTATTAATACCAAATGAATACAGCATTTGAGATAAAATATTGTTGAGAAGACTTCCCATCCAGGGTGGAATTCCTGCTTTAAAAAGATACAGTAGCAAGGGAGAAGAAGTAGGACTAGGAGCCACCACATTCAGTTCCATTTAGTTATGGCATGAACCCCAACTTCCCATGTGGATACTTGAGGGTCTCTGTTTATTTCTGTATTTCTCCTTCTTAATGTCATGCAGCTCTACATATATTTAATTTTATATATTAATTGTCAGGCTGGATAATGTGGTAGCAGATTCAAGCATTCAGCTTAAGCGTCCTATTGACCTATTGAAGGGCTACATCAGCTAATCCTAAAGAAGCCTGGAAAAAATCTTGATCCTTCACACACACTGAACCATTTGACTTAGTCAAACCTTGCATCAGGTTGTCATTGAAGGGATCTGGTAGGTTAATATTTCATCTCTTTATGTAGTAATAAATTCAGTTAATTAGTCATTCACACACCAAATAGATTCTAAAACACAGCCACTTGTGAACTGTCAAAATGAATAGTGCTGATTCCATATACACTGTCAGTCATTGCTCCTGACAGGGATAATTTTCTGTAATCTTTTGCACTGCAGTCTTGCCTGAATTTCAGTTTCCTTAAAGGTAATACCACTATCAATGAATCTGTATGATCTGTATTTTTCCTGGTTATCTATATCTTTCTATATATACATATCTATACATATACACATATTTAAGTTTATGCAAAGTAAAGCTACTGAGGTTATTTTAAGCACTATAATATACTCATGATATTCACATTAATTTTAGGAAGCGTGTTTATATGTAGAAGGTGAAGATTTGCATAGTTGATGTTTTCTTAGATGCAATCTAGCATATAAGGCTAACGTATCATATGTAGTCTCACAGTTCAACATCCTGATGCTTATATTTCAAACTTAATAATTTGGAATTGAAAGTAGCAATTAACTTTAGATTTGAAATAAAATGTAATGCTTAGATCATTTGTATGTCTCGATGAAATATTTTCTTTTTTTTTTTTAAGACAGGAAAAGCTCGTCCTTTCTTACAACCAAATCCTTAGAGTGTAGAAAGTCTTCTTAAAGAAACAAACAAAAAACCCATAAGGTTTAATTACTTGGGTTTTTTTAGCTACTACTTAAAGACTGTAAATGGAACTAAAAATCTAGATTGCTTATAGAGAGGATGGGCATCCTTCCACCATTTCAAGGTGTTAAAATTTGAAAAATGATGGGAGAATATTGCATATTTATTTGTCTGTTGATGGTATTCTTAATTATTTGCAACTGAATTCAAAATGCAGCTTTTCACTAAGCCTTGATCTTATGAAGATTTAGACATATGTTTCATGTCTTAAAATATGCATCCTGCTGATCAAAAAGTAATGCCAGGCAAACACACAAACACTTTTGTGGAATTTGGCCTGTCAGTACAAAGGTATTTTTTGCATTCTGGTCTTTAATGCCACATTTATTGCAGCTTAAAGCTTTTCATGTTCATTAAGTCTTACTAGCCAGTACTTGATGACTTTCTATACTTTCTAATAAGTAGGAAGATTCCATTTGAAAATGTCACAATGTGTATATATTAAGCTAGTAAACCAGAGTCAGTTTTAGGACCAAGTGGAAATTAGATTTTCCTTTTAGGTATAGGGAGTTCTTTCATATGAAATATGATCTTATTCCACTTTTTGAAAGAGCGTCCTCCTTAACCTACAATTAGAATAATAAAAGCTCAATGATGACATTTAATTTCAGTTATATAAGCAATAAATTTAACTTAATCCTTTTGAAATAAAAAAAATATTCCGATAATATTGACTTGTGGCACAGATAAACTATTTTACTGTAGAGTTGATTCATCCCTACAGTAAATGCAGCCCTGTACGATGGAATAAATTATTATGTAATTAAAAAGCATCACAGTACATGAGTACAAAGATATTCATTAATGTTGCATATATTTATTTTGTTTTTTTCCAAATTTTTTTGTTTTCTCAAATATTGTTTTGATTGCATGGAGTTTGCATGAATTAGTTGTACTTGGTTTAGTTAATGTTAATGATGGTCAAAAAGTGCATTCAGTAGCCATTTAAAATATTTCATCCTGAAGGTATTTATTTTCAATTTCTTTTTATATTTTATTGGGGTATTGTATTAAAACTGTTGAATTATCTTTCTTTTACATATGTGACTTTTAAACCTTGTGTGTATAGAACTCCCTTTGGATTATCAGACCAAATGAAAATAAATGTTCGGCATCTTGTTTTCACTGAAAGTGAAAATTTAGTATGTCATGGCTTATTTCAAAGATAAGTTTAGTATTTCAGTGATGTATGTTACAAAGCTCATAACCTGTACTGTAGTGCTGTGTTTGTCAGAAACAACTCTTAAATAGGACTTGTAGCAAATATTTTTGCCTTTAATGTGATACTTGTGCAAATATTTTATAAAACTAGGGTTAGTGATGATCAGCGCATTAATAATCAGAATCTGTATTCCAGTTTCAAATTCCCACAGTGATCCTTTTTTCTTTCGTTTCTATGACTCCAGAAAGTTCCAAAGGTTTTTGTAACACAATTACACAGAATACAGTCCTTTGTTGATATTGCATTTCAGTTACCAAAAGGCGACTGAATGAAAGGATTTATCCCACAGTGGATAATAAGCAAACCTTGAACTTCAGGTGTATCTGAAAGGGTTAGAAAACAGTGCTCATGTGGCTAGGAGACATTGCTTCAGTACCTCAAGGAATACTCCTCTAACTTCATGTTTGAAAAGAGTATCTGTGTTTCTACTCACAGAGTTGAGTTGAAAGAGCCTAAAAAACAGAGGTTTGGCAAAATCCAGCCATTGGAAGTTGAAAATAGACAAATTTGGTGTAGAAATGAGTAGTATGTACTTAGCTGACAAAGTGAAACACTGAAACAATTTACCAAAGGTAGATTTTTCCATCTTTAGCTACTTTAAAATCAAGGCTAGACAATTTTGTTCAGCACATTTCCATGAGACTTTGCTTGTGTTTATGGAAATCTTCATTTTAATTCTGCCTGGGCTTGTTTGTTCTCAACAGGTCTCATGTACAGTACACGGGGATTGAACGAAGGGAATCAAAGACTTTAGTAGGTTATTACTGATATTGCAGGCATTATTATTGCAAATATCAGCAGAAAGGCTTATCAAGGAATTGACTTACTAAGTCTTTCTCTTGAGTGCACCTATGTCTCTTACATTATAGCTTTGGCCTCAGGCAGCATATGATCCTATCAACAGCACACATATGCGCAGAGCATAGAGTTCAAATATTTAAAGGGACATCATCAACTTGAGAATGCTTAAGTGGAAAATCTTGTACTTCCTATTATTTAAAGTTAAAAGTATTGCCACAGAAAGGGTATATATAGACCTCAATTTTTAGCTTCACTTTGTGTACACTATAACACGCGAACAGTTTATTTAATTTTGTTGATGACGAACACTCCTTCTAGTGCATCATGCAGTGACAGCAAAGCTTAAGAGAAAAAAATCCAACAGGGGTGGAGAAAGACAGGGTGAGACTCCCGTGCCTGTGTGAGACCCATAAACTTAACAGGGTGTGAACGGATCTGTGCTCCTCTACCCATGTTTAGAACTGAAGAGGTCCGACCCAGAAGTTGACAAGTGTCCCTTTAAGTAGGGCACGTAGTAGTAGTGGTGATATAGCTGTTCAGTTGTTTCTTCATAATCCTTAAATTGTACTTGTACATGTGATAATATTTCAAAAGTTTTAAAATCAAGAAATAGTTTAATAGCATTTGATGAGTAGACTCTTTACTGGTTTTAGAACAAAATTGTTTTTTTTAAAAAAAAAAACACAAACAATTTCAGAGGAATTCAAAGTAAAACTTATCTAGCAGCCTTGCTTACTGAATGCTTGCTTACTGAAATCTCCTATAAAGGAAAAGATGCAGCCACAACATGTCACATACATTACCTTTTTGAGATGAAAAGCACTGTGTTTCACAGGTTATATAATCACTTAAGAAGCTTTGGTGTATATGAACTTCACTCTATTTTAGTAGCAGTTCTCCATCAGTTTTATACAGTTAAACAGTGCATATAATTTTTGTGAGGACTCCAACACACTATCGGTTCTCTTGCCTGCTCCAGCTGTTTCTACTTGTCACTTACACTCTACCATATGATAAAACTGTTATTACTTGCTGTCCCAAGGTGACTATACTATATAGACTATTTTTGCTGACCTTAAAATTATTTTCCTTGTTATGGTGGCACTCTTTATGGAATTCAAATGTGTTAGATGTTTTAGTTGCTTCTTATAAAAAACACGTGACTTGTTTCATGGCTCGCTTCATTTAACACAGTGAGCTAAATAAAGCAGTCCTAATTGATTTGAGAGAGAATGTGTTTTTGCATGACCATAGCAAAAGTGTAGTTGCACTGATGGATGTTTTTATATGCCAGGTGCCAAGGTGTGGTCATCTGAAGCATGCTTTCACTGAGTGTTTCACTTTGAAATAAACAATATTAACTTTTCTAGTTAATATGTAACCTTCAATAGAGGCACCTAGTAGTATGTCTGAAATAATTTTTTAAATGATGATTGGAAATGTTAATAATGCAAAGCTATAGCTGAATAGTATAGTGTTATGAAAATAGACTATGTTTTGTATAAAATTATGTTTCTTACTAATTTTTTCATAAATTTATTTCTTAAGAAATCAAGAAAAATGTTTAAATTCATTAGCTGAAATTTCCAAGCTTTGGATTTTGTATTAAGCATATAGTTCCTTAGTTTTGCTCTTAACAAAGTGGCTTGATTTATCAAGGCAGCTGAAAAAAATGGACATGTATTTGTGTGTCAAGTTTTAGCTGTGCAACTTCAAAAGCACTGGCCTAGTTTCTGAAAATAGTTTTAAGACAAAGGTGAAGTAAACAGTACATCTTAGAACGTATTTCTACTGTTCTGCTTGGGTGGACCAAGAAGAGTACTTTACATGTAAAGCACTTTAATCAAAATGAAACACAGACATGCAAAAAAAAAAAATATATATGTAGCTTTTATATATATAAGCTCCCTTTCTGTCCTTCAGGTTTCAATTTTCTTGGTCTTTGGAAAAAAAAATATTCAAGGCAATTTATAAAGCAATCAAGACGGATTTAGTTTTCTGTGTTTTACTTAGGTCTATTGAAATTTATAGGTGTAGTGTTTCTTCATGTTAACCCTTCTTGCTTGATCTAATGGTGAAGTCATAATATCATTAATGCCTGTTTCAATTGCTGTTAGTGAATGATGAAAGTATTTTATTACTTTTGTGCTAGATCAAACAGAAGGAAAAATGGATTATTTAATCATGTTACAGCTTAGTACATCTTTCTAACTACAAGCAATAAAGTCTAGGGAACGGTACATGAAAACCAAATAGCATCTTTCTCAATTGGATGTGTTTACATTTGTATAGTGCTTTAAATCTTTAAGCACCATGGAAGCAAATAATTACATTAGGAGTGACGGAGCTTTATGTAATCTCGAAGCCTCTTTTTCTGAGTTATTGAAAACATGTACCATTCATTAAAACCCTATTGTTTGAATATATAAGAACTTACATCTAGGAAAA
This sequence comes from Calidris pugnax, assembly GCF_001431845.1. Taxonomy (NCBI): domain Eukaryota; kingdom Metazoa; phylum Chordata; class Aves; order Charadriiformes; family Scolopacidae; genus Calidris; species Calidris pugnax. Next base: position 11,764,982 of record NW_015090990.1, on the reverse strand, counting down.
CTGTTAGTATAGAGCTATCAGAATTTTCTAGGTGTAATAATGTGGTGCCTACTATTGAAAGTGTCACTTTTCTGCCTTGTCATCCATTGTGTTATATAGAAATACAGAAAAAGTGAGCCTGATTTGTTCTCCTTTGTAGAGCCAGGCCGAGGCCCACTACAAAGGAAGTAAACATGCCAAGAAGGTCAAAGCACTAGAGGCAACGAAAAATAAACCCAAAGTTGGTTCTTCCAAGGACAGCGCAAAGGCTAACACAAGCTGCTCCACCACGCCAGTCACAGCCAACATCTCTGACAAATCAGGTCAATGAAAACTTTTTGTTCTATACATTCTTTATTTTCTTCTTTTTTGGTGTTTGTACGAGAGAATCTGATTGCATGACTTGTGTTTTCTAAACTATTTACTGTGCTTTCTTGTACAGAATAGATTGGATTTGATACTATCAAAGTGCTTTTTCACATCTGTGAAACATCTGGTCTCCCAGAATGCTAAAGTCTATTCTTTTTTAAACTTGTGAAATTTACTCTTATAAAGTATGGATGCTGTTCATACAACAATAATAGTAGATGGATGTGGATGGATTGACAAGTCTGAGATATATGCATTTAGTTGAAGCACAAGAAACATTTTTTAAGAAATTTTTCCTTTCTGAACAGGACAATATTGCTCAAATAGGAAAATAACACCTATTGAAATGTAGAGAAGCCTCATGGCATGGGTATTTCCTGACTTCCACAGCTCATTAGTACTTCAACATTAGTTGTTTTTTTTTTCCATATTAGTAATCTGAGGAAGATCAGTAACACTAATTGCAGAAGAGTTGCTTGAGTCTCTTTCTGCTCTATCAGTGTTGTGTTACAGAATGAAACAGGAGAATTTCCTGAATCGCTGACAGTCTGAAATACTGTACTTGTTATCCAGGAGAAAGCACCCACTGTATGTTACCCAGCTGTTGGTCTGATAAACCGCTTCTGGTAAATTTGCTTCTGCCATGGTGGCCATTTATTGTCTTCTTTGCTAAAGCTGAGCTTGATTCAGATGCTGTAAGGTGAATGACACAGGCAGTTTTCTGACGCACACACCTCCACGAAAAAACAAGAAAAAAAAAAAAAAAAACCACAAGAAAAAAAATCCTTATCAATAGCTATTTTTCATCCTCCACTCTTCACAGCAGCATGAAAACTGTCTTTGTCTGGATCTTTAGCAGTGACAATGGGTACCAAATTTTGGGTTGATTCATCTAGCAAATCACATTTTAGGTTTGAGATAATATGAATCCAAGTAGCATCTTCAGGTAAACAAGCCATGTTACTATAAAACAGTAGCAAACTACCATTGATCTAAATAAAATGTGGACCATTGGATGGAAATAGATTTTAAATATTTCATAAATAATTTACTCTCTGAAATATCAAAAGCATCTTTGGTTAAAATAGCTTACTGCTCCAAGTGTACACTGAAAGAATTCAGACAACTTCTTAAGATATCAGTTAGAACTTTAGAAGATTTAACGTGTGAAGAATGCATTCTGCGATAAAATAATTATATCATGCCCTCCCTTGCCTATGCCAAAGGCCAAATAACAAAAATTTCAGCATCTTTTACAAATTCCATCACCTCTTTCATAAGCCTGGAGGTGCCTTGTGTTTCCTTTGCCAGAGTACGAAATCTGTCCTTGACTTAATTTTCTTCTCCTCTGTGCAATATACCTAAAATCATTCACACCTCTACATTCAGTTTTTTGATAGAATAATCTAACCAATGACAAGAGAAACCTGCTCTTGATATTTTTATATTCCAGTGTTTTGATAGTGTGTTGTTTTACGCTGTTAATTACTCCACACAAATTAGACAAATTACCATCTGTGTCTGTTGGATTATACTACTGCAAGTGTTTCTACATTAAAAATAAATCACAGTGGCAATTTAGTTAAACACTTTCTTAGGAAAGAAATTAGGAGAATAGTGGGATTTTCTGTGAAGGGCAGGTTCCTCAGAGCCTGTTACTGCTCTACAGGAGATTTTGTGGGGGATGTTTCAGGGGACAAAAGCCTGAATCTAGAGTGGCAAATTCTCTCTATGTGCAGGTAATGCTGGTTGCAGAGCTGGGGAATGCCTTGGAGACTAGGGTTTTTACCAGGCTATGGAATTGAAACCAAACCATAATTTTCTTCAGCTACACTTTCCCTTACAGAGGCTATTGTTCATCTGTTCTTTAACATATGTTTAGCTTTTTAACATAATGCTTATTGCAGCTAGAGCAGTCACTATGTTGCTTCTGGGAATCAGTGGCAAGGCTTTTTTTGCCTTGGAGCAGATTAACTGATACCATTTTTTCCGAATATTTTAACACAGCTTTCATTCTCTGAGAACTGATTATTACTATATATTATGTATAGTTATGTTTTAGTTTTCTTTAAAATATTTCTGATATTAAGAATTTCAGTTCATGCGTGTATTTGTGGTGTTGGGGTTTTTTTTCTGATTTCCTGAGGAAATGAGACTTATGGTCACATCATCTATCCATATCTTTGCTATTGTCTGGCCCCGTCTTCACAACTTTGACCATATTGCCTAATGTCAAAAAAGATTCACAAGACTGAGGTTTTAATGAAGCTCCTGTAAGTCTGATGAAGATTGGCACTTGGGTAGAAGAAAACCTTAACTTGTGGTCCATCCTGAGAGGTACTGCCGTGTGAGCTCTGTTTTGCTTGGCCTGCTGACTGGCCAGGCACTATGTTTGCCTTTGGGACAGGGGATTTGAGAGAGTGTATATGTGGTATTGGCCTGAAAAAATTGCATTAGAAGGACATAAGGTAGGGGCTAAATGGAATCAAGGAAGGGAATTAAATTCCTCTGCTTGTTGAGCTGTTAACCATTGTGCTTTGGAGGATTTCTGTGGTCCTGAGAAATGCTCATCAATAAATTAGTCATTCCTGGTGTCCTTTTCTTGAGTATGGAAGAGTAGAATGAGAAGCTAAACAGAGAAGACAGTTTTAAGTTCTTGTGTTCCTTTGTTATCCGCTGTACCTTTTGCTGGTATTAGTGCAGAATGGGGAGGGAGTACTATAGTAAACTGATAAACTGAATTTACCTCTTGTATAGGTCTGCTAATAAATGGACACAATAGGCATAACTATCAGCCTTTTTGATGTGCTGTCATTTTCAGTGGCATAATGATGAATGATCTAGAGCTCTCCAGCCTGAACAGTTGCTATATATTGGACTAAAATGTCAAGTGAACTTTGCTACAGAGCCATGTCTTCTGTGAGTCAGACATGGCATGAGATCCAAAATATTTACTTGTCAGTAGTCACTATTGTAGTAGTAACAGGAAAAATAATTTTACTGTTAGCTTAGCTTGTGTGATGAATCTATCAAAGGCAAAACCCAAATTCATTCAGTATTTATTTTTCAAAACTTATGATGTAATAATTTCTCTAAATATGTTCCTTTCAACTTGAGAAGTGTGGCTGCTGGTAGAGCTACAAAAGTTAAAATAATCTTTGAGGACTTTGGGGAAGTTTCCAGAAAAATGTGGGCTGCTGCAGAGAAAAGCGGCCTCAGCCGAGTGGAAATGCCTGACTCTGGAATTCAGTCTAAGCGTGGTGACGCCCAAGTTGAGAGAGAGTGGTCTTCTCTGCCGACATTTAGAATACATTATGACTCAGAAATTACTTTTGTAATTTGATCATCAGTAAACATGTATAATAAAGCCATAGTACCACAATGGTGAGTTGGCTGCAACCTCGGGTAAGTGGATATTGATAGGTAGGATTGCACAAGTTTTGTACCCTAACTGATACAAAACTGATGGGTGTTTGCAGATTGGAGGCGTCCACAGGGGACACTTTCATAATCTGTCTCCAATGCAGTTTCTCTGACCACTCAGGAAAAGTCTAGTAACAGTGACAGGATAGTTTCATATGCTAGAAAATGACTGCTGTGTCACTGCAAGCTTTTTTGTAGCTGCTTTGAGACACAATTACAGAACAGCAGTGTAAACAGCACTGGGAGCGGCTCTTTGATATGGGGCAAAGACCTCCCTTCCCTCCCCGTGGAAGCCCAGGATTTTCAGGGTGGCTTCAGGCAGAAGTATACATATATGTATGGCATTGCTTTAGAAAAGGGCAGGGGTAGCAACCAGTACATAACACAGTTTAGAATATTTAGAGTGTGTTTTAAATATAGCTCTGAGAATGCAACAGAAGACAGTGTCTGTGATCCCAGGTTAGCATAGCCTAGATGCTTACACTGATGAGTCCTTTAGGAATGCATATGATAATAACTGGATTGAAATGTCACTGTTTACTTATCAAGCAAAGAGGAATTCTTTGATCATTCTTTCAAATCAAAATAAATAGTTCAAAATTAAGCAGACAGACGATGTGGTATCACCTTCTTTGCATTTTGCTTTGATATACAAGTCACGGAGTAAATATAACTGTTTTAAACCAGTCAAAAGAGTCAAAACCAGGTTTCAGATTATAAAAGTAAAGTCATTTTTTCTGTCTTTGATCCGTTCAGTATGTGCTGTATTTCCTTTGTGCCAGTGAGAGCTGTTTGTGAAATGATAGGTATGGGCATTTCAAGTTCAGTCCTCATTCAAATATGATCTGCTACTTGAGACTTAGTAGGTACAGATAAACCCTTTGGATGTTCTATGAAAACTCCTTTTTGTTCAGCTGGTACAGGGGTATGCAACATTACACACCTAACTAGGCCAAGTTCTAGACCCTGTTTCAAATCCTAACCCCTCTTACTACTTCTTTGTTCTGTAGCCAGGCCGCAGGGCAGCTCAACAAGCAGTTCTCAGGGTCATGGTGATGATATTTCAGCATATGAGCAGTCCTGTGCTGATCTGCTCTGTATGGCAAGGATGGCAGGGAAGGGAAGTGACTGGAAAGTTGTTTACCAGCTTCTCGATCCTAAGAAGGCCCTGTAAGAGTTATTCCAGTCATTACAGCTGTATAACTAAAATCAGCTGGAGGTTGTTCTGAGAAACGTTGTCATGCTAGTGTGGTACAGTTTCTGACGCTGACTGGACTAGCTCACATTATGAAAGCAGTCTAGACATGTTGATGGACCTAGTAAATGCCACTTGCTGTCATGTAGACATACGGTAATTAGGACTGGCAATTCCAAGTTTTATCAGACTTAAAAAAACTGACCTTGAGGTCCTGTCTGTGTGTTTTAGTTCATTCAGGGCTTTCTGTGGGTGCTTTGACAACAAAACTGGTGGTTTTTCCTTCTACTCCTAAAGTAAAGTAGAGTACGTGTTGAATCACATTTACTCAGAAAGATGACGATGGGTTGGATTTCTTCAGTGTTCCAATTACCAGTGCTGTTTATGCATCGACTACCAACGAGGTGTAACATCCCAAGGGAGGGCTCAGTTCATATTTCACAAGTCCACCACCAGGACACTCCCTTAGTCATGTTGCTTCCATTGCTTATTTTAAAAATCTTTCTGCCAGTGCTTAAATTCTAAACTTTTCCATATGCATCTCCATACTTGGCGTAATCCTAAAAATTATACCAGTTCTCTTAAGAACATCCCTTTCACCTTAACATTTTTTTTCAATTCATCATCTTGTTTTCCACTCATTTTAAAAGAGTGGCTTGTTTACGTAGCTCCAATAAACTTTTTTTTAGATAATCCTTCAGAAATAGCTAGGAGATAGAGACATGCAGTCCCCACAATTTAACTGTGGTATATCTGTTCTGGAGAATTCTATGTTATTTGTCATACAGATACCATTACAAGAACCTCAAACTTTAGGGTGTTTCTAGGGCATTTATTCGTCAATCTCTTAATTCTTTGTAATGCACCCAAGTCCCCTAGACCTCAAAATATTTTGTGACAAAATTTAATTTTGAGGGTGGGGCAGGGAGAGAAGCTGCAGGAGAGGAACACAAGGATGTGTTCGGCTTGCTGTCTCTCGATGTCAATGGACCATATTTAGAGGGTCTATCTTATGCCCCTCAAAGATGCTTGTTGTTATGTCTAGCCTCCATCGAAAGATACTGATGAACCTCATCAGTTCTTCACATTTATGCTTACATAAATAATTCTACTGAAGTTACATGCTATAAAACAATCTTGCATCTGTGTTTATGTGTATTCATATAGTGCCTGCTAAGTGCAAGCATATTTCTCTTAGATAAAGGCATTAGTTTATGGTCAACTGAGTAGTAAATTAAATCAGATTCAGCCACCAAGGAGAGTTAGTTCAAGGGCATTTTTTCATTAAACCCTCTGAGGATGGTAAGCTTAGGTCTTTTTTCATTCAACGTTTCACAGCCATGTGAAGATCCCTCTGTATTGCCACTTGTTGAAACTCTTTCCCCAAAACAGAGGTAAAGGCACAGTGTATAATTCGCTGCTTGATCACAGTGCTTTTATAATTGATAATATAAAACGTAATTAATAAATGCTCATAAATTCATCACAGATACACTGTTGCAAGTACCATGCACGTATTCACATGAACGTTATATTATCAGTATTGATATGAAAAATATACTGTCAGTGGCACATTTAACACCTGTATTGGATTTAGTAGTAAATAGCTTCTGGGCATTTTCTGGTGGGTTATTTCACCAGCTGGTTCAGGAACTTGCTGTTTGGTTTATGCTCTTAGGATGAAAGGTTAGCCAAAAGGATACTTTAAAAATCAGTCTATGAACAGGAAATCATTATAGTAGGTTGAATCGTCAAGCACTTTCTTCCCTGTCACTGTTACTATTCATACTTTTCAAAAGTGAATATCCAAGCGTCATCTTTAAATGTGTGTCTTAAAACATGTCATTGTGAACATTTTGGTGTTGATAAGCTCCTGGGAGCTTCTGGAAGTCGTCAGATGTTTCTTCAGTCTGTCTATAATAATGCTAACTAGCACATATCAAATTCTGCACCTCTACTGAAAACTGATTATAGGTGCCATTGACTGAAAAATAAGCTCTGCAGCTGACACAATTACATTGATGAGCTGTTGCAATTCCTGTTCAAATTGAAAAAGGTCAATCTTTTCTTTCTCCAGCTATTATATCAATCAGAAATACATGCAAGCAGGATTTTTTAATTTATTTTTTTTAAAAAAACTGTAAGCTTTTTCTCCTGCAGTAATTTAAGCAGAAGCTCTGCATTAAAAATATATTGTAAGATGAAATAAGACTCTTTTTGCGTGCTCACCTCTGTGCCTGAGCAGTCATGTGTCCTGTATCATTAGAACTGTATAGTACTATTACTTTTACTTATTTCAGTTCTAAAAACTGGAATGTCATTGCATATTTTATCATTAGTGTCCTTAAAATTATACAAAATTTTTCTTACTTTGAGGAGAGGTTAAGACAGGCATTGGGCCAAGCAATAATAATTCTACTAATGTTGCTGGACAGTGGGAGCAGAGGCAGGGATGCTCTCAGTTACTGTCTTTTTTTCAGCTAGATGTATGTGATCATTTAAAGAACCCATATATTATATCTACAGCAACCTGTTCATATTTTTTGTTATGCTAATGATATGCCTATTGAATATCCAAAGATTATTTCTTATTATGATGATGGCATGATAGTAAGAAGAATATGAAATAGTAATAATTACTAGCAAATGTATGTATGTGTATTTCCATGGAGGACATACTACCAGAGACGTGGCACTACCAGAACTATTATGTATCACATCATTCTTTACTCATCATTGTCTTTACACATACTATTACAAGAGTTCTTGAGTCTTCAGGTAAGAAAATGGAGAAGGTGGGACAAGAAAAGAAGTAGATGGCAAAAAGAGAGTTGAAACAGTGATACCAATGTCACTCATCTGCTTTGAAGTTTTCTATTAGGAAGAAAGATGATCCAGAAGTATCCTAAAAAGTGAGTGTTATGTAATGAGATTTTGTATAAATTGCAAATGAGAGTAATAAAATATCCCCTTCTATCACCTTAGGATGGTTATTATTTTGATGACAAATGTCAGTATTTTTTGCATAAGAAAAATATATTAGTGAACCAAGCCCTAGGTTTGTTTTCAGATGTCTAAGAAATTCAAATAAATGAAATTTCTCTTTATTTACACAGTAATGAAATTAGCCCTTTAAATCCATTAGAATGAAAAATTCCCCAAAAAGACAGCTGCTGGTTTTCTTGTGTTTTTTAACCAGCCTAGGAGGAGTAGCTTTACCTGTACATAATACTTTGACAAAGTTTATTAAAGAAATATATTGCTAAAGAAGTAAGGCCATTCTTTTGATGCTAGATATTTAGTTTCTCCTGTAATCAGGGAATTAATAATAGAATGCCATTGGCTGGTAGTTGAATGGAGTTTTCTTTGCGTCCAGTTGTGCCAAAGTTAAAGGGTTGTGTCAAGTCTGTAAAATTTGTCAAATTTGAATTAAATTTCTCCCTTTTTTCTCAGCCTTTGAGTGAATTTAGTCTCCAAATGGGGAAAAAAAAAAAAAAAAGAATGGGTCATGCCCAATGCTGATGCTTCAGGAGGCTTTGGTTTTCCTTCTAAATGAGATAAGTGTTCCTAGTTTTTAAACTGGTTTTCTGGAAAATGTACTTACGATTGGGTAAAACAGTCTTGCTGGTGGCTTTTTTTTTTATTTCTCAGCAACTATTTAAATAAAGGAAAAGACCTCTGAGAGTACAAGCTGGTCTGGCAGCAACTTCCACACAATCAATCATGTGGCTTGATTTAGGGTTTTTTGGGTAAATGTTATTTTTACTCATACTTATCTTCGGTTTTGTAACATAAATGCAAGCGATATTTAGAACACAAGGAAAAATGCATGTTGCTAGGGGATGGCAGGCAATTGTGAGAGCAAGAAGTTGGTGAGTTGGTTTTGATACAGAATTGTTCAGAAATCTTGAATCAGAACCAAAAGCAATAATATCCATGGCTGGCACATCAGAAATGTAAATAGCTCCTTTCAAAAATCTTCCTTTATCATTTTTCTGCCTTAATTCTACAGCTGCTGCATTATTGACTTAGTATAAGAAATATCCTACATCTCTTATAGCATAAAAATTATACATACAAACTATAGGTTACATATTACTTCCTTATTACTTGTTTTCAAGGAGAGTGGTGTCTGTTAGACAAGTTATATTTGAAATGCAATTTATTGCTCAAATCTTGAGGGCATGACTAAATACTCTTAGTTCTCAAGCAAACCTGCCACCGAAATCAGTGAGAACGCACAATTATAGATGTCATTTACCTGAAATGAAGATGAGTGTTTCATAGCTGACTTCAACAGCAGTTCTGCCTGGGCAAGTACCGAGTAAGTAGTTCAGACACAGGCTCACGAGAATGTACTTGCATACAGATTGTCAGTTCTTCTTGATTCATTTATTTAGACACCCATAAATTTTACACTGAGTTCCAAAGCACTTTAGCAGCTGTGGGTAGAACTTTAAGAATTTTTTTCACAAATGGCAAATGAAATGTGTTTCTAGTAATATATTTCAGATCCATAGATGAAGGAGACAATGTTATTTTTGTAGGTGAGGAGATGAACCAAGAAATTTTTAAGCAGAAGTGAAGGATGTCTGGGCAGAACACAGTTATGTTTGTTATAATCTTTGAATGTTATTTTTCTAAGCATTCCTACATTATTAAAATGTTAAAAAGACAATGCAATACTATACAAAGTTTGCATTCCAGGACCTCTAAAATAAATGTGGCAGAGTCTGTAATGGGAGTATAAAATATTTACAAAATAATAATGTCTGGTGTCAGAAAAAGATATGTTTAACTAGCAAAAACATTCACTTTCACCCAGATGAGAGTCACATTTTATAACAGCAGAACTTATACTGTATTTCCAACTTTATCCAAACTGTATTATAATTTCCAACTCATAAAATTTTCCCATTCCAGACAATAAAAACTGGCACAGCTCAGAAAAGATGAAGGTAAAGGTGGATTTAAAGTAAATTTGCCTAGACATACAGCAACAGTACCCAGGAAGACTAAGCTGTTGGATAGTCTCACTTTATAGATGCTCATTAAATTAACGTCCACCCTTGCTAGCTGTGTGTTGTTATGTGTCCCCTGGCTAGATCCACCTTATTTTCAACTGCTGGCAGCATAGTGCTACTGATCTTGCTGAGTTTTATGAACAAACTTCTAGTGAAAGTTTTCCCAACCTACTATAATGGGGCTATAGTGTGTCATTAAGAAATTATATATCGGTAATGTACACTAGCAAATTGCTCTGTGTTTGTAGTTGTAGATGAGCTGGTTTTCTCCAGAACTAACACACTGAATTTACCATAGTTACCCATTCCCACTACTCAGTCTAAAAATTGTAAAGGAGTGGAAAAATTGTATTAATCTCTTTTCAAATGAGGATAAAAGAAGTCTGATATAACCTGCATTCTGTAAAAAAGCAGAATTGAAGACAAACAGGTGAAATGGAGACACAACACAAATTGCTTCAAGTGAGTGTTAGAAGTCAGTTTGTTTGCTCCAGACATAGTAATGCACTCCTGTATTTTGGCTAACCGCGTAGAATCAACCCTTCTTGTTCCTCTTGCTTTTGCACAGAGAAATTGCATTATGTTGAAAAATTAATAAGAGGTTTTTTTAAATATGAATTCTCCTTCCCACCATTTTTTCCCCTCCCCCGGTGAGTACGCCCATATTTTTCTTGGTCATAGAATTGTAGAATCATGGAATGGTTAGAGTTGGAAGGGACCTTAAAGATCATCGAGTTCCAGCCACCCCCCTGCCATGGGCAGGGACACCTTCCATTAGACAGGTTGCTCAAAGCCCCATCCAGCCTGGCCTTGAACACTTCCAGGGATGGGGCAGCCACAGCTTCGCTGGGCAACCTGTTCCAGTGCCTCACCACCCTCATAGTAAAGACTTTCTTTCTGGTATCTAATCTAAATCTCACCTCTTTCAATTTAAAACTGTTACCCTTCGTCCTATCGCTACACTGCCTGACAAAGAGTCCCTCTCCAGCTCTCCTGTAGGATCTCTTTGATCTTGGTCAGTAAAACAGATCTAAAACACCAGCTAGACAACGAAAAACAATCCCTCAAATATCCCCAACTATGCAAGGAATTGGCTGTAAATCGTAGGTGATAGAGTGGTATCATCACAGACACCCCAGTCATTGGAGCAGCAGGCACTCTCTGTTCAGGAAGGTGTACAAGTAGGTACAGGAATAGATTTTGCAGGGCAAGATTTTACAGTTGCAGAACTGTGTGTACTTCTGAATATTTTCTAAGTCTCATCAGCCTGCTTTCATAAACATTAAACACATCCATAATTTCAAAACCAAACCTTTGTAACATTACATCTTTAACCTGATCAGTTGCAAATAATTTTGTGCTTTGAAAAAAAAGACAGGTTCCTTTGTAATAAAACTCCCTGGAGTCTTTGATATGCCAAATCAGAAATAAAATATCTAAGAAATTAAGTATCCACATCGCTGTTGTACCATTGCCAAACAAGCAATACTTCTGAAATGAAAAAGATACTTCTGCTCAGCCTGTTGGAGAGTAGTGATGCAGTTAATCAAATAATCAGTCTAGCTACAGAGTTCACTCAATATTGCAGAGCCATCCAGACATTTCCTGATGTAGCTTCAGTATCTTGAGAAAATATGTTGCAGCTTATTTCAATGCATATTTGTGTTTGAGATGAAAGGCTTTATATTTATAGCTTCCATTTATTTCTCATCTTTGTATAGAAACAAAATTGGTTTTCTTTAGAATGTGTCAAACAGATTTATTTCATGTAAAACCTTTCATTATATAAAACCTAGCTGGTTTTCAGACAGACCTGAAGTACAAGAAAAAACATTTTAGAAAAGCTAAAGGTAATAAAATGGTTAATAGATACACTGTGCTGTCTGATTTGCATGTAGGTTTGCAGTGGAATTTTTCTAGAACAGAGCCCTACGGGTTTTTCAGCCTCATTTCTCAGCAGACTGCACAACTGGTGAGAAAGTAGGTATTTTGTCTGACAGCCATTAGAGTCTCATTATTCAGAAAATGTGGAGATAAAACAAAAAAGATTTTGAAATCCCTTATCAAAGTTAGCTAACTCTGTCTTAATGAGTGTCAAGAAATAATCTCAGGCTCTTTGTTGTTTTTTTTGAGTGATGCTGAGATGCAGAACAGGGTGCTTACAAATGCTGTAAAGGTTGTGACCACTAGTGACTTAATTGCTTTCCTGCTATTGCCTTTATGGCATATATTACTCATAGCATTCATCTTTTTCTTCATAAAAAGGATAATTAATTGTGTAAGTGCATGCTTTATTCCTTTGTTGCAGTGTGAGCCAGCAGAAGATTCTTTCTGTGAAGAACAATGTTTTGAAACTTCTTTTCTTACTAGAGCTATTGTCTGCCTTTCTATTCAGTAGCTTTTCTGCTGGTATATTGAAGGAGGCCCATCTTGTCTTTCTACCAATCCAGGCATTGATATTCTTCTCCCTCCATATCTTATTTCAGGGAAAAGAGGTGTACAGCAACTATTGTTTCCAGTATAGTGTGTGCGTCCTTTCTCTCTGCCTCCGACCTGTGTCCCAGGGCAGATCCTAGGGTTTGTTTGGGCAGTCCTTCAAGTACAGTGTGGTTAAATAAGCTTTCCCTACCTTGATTTCATTTTGTCATAATTTCTTAAGATCTCCCTTAATTACTTTCAGCGCGGCTTGTAAACTTCTTTGACTGTGATCTTTTCACCTTCATGTTTTTGTTTTAAATGCTGCAAATTTTATTACAATATTTCTGTGGTACAGCTAAATCTATGGATTTTTCTCTCTCCAAATTCTTCACGTCCCTCACTTTCAAAGCTCTCCATACTTTGTATGTCTTTTGTAACATGCTTTCAAGATGCTGATTTGCACCTACCACCCATCAGCCATTGAAACCAGCTTCCAAAACTGCTTCCTGCTTTTCCTGGTCCTGTTTGTGAAGAGGTCCCTGCAAAGAGCTGCCGAAGTTTCTTATCTCTGAAAATTTATTTCTCTGTGATGGATTGAAAAACAGAAAAAAGCTTGTGACAAGTTTGGCTGCCGCACCGGTGGCTGTGTTGGTGACTGGCTGTTCTGTCTTTTTTGTGATTCCATACCTATCTGCAGCTGTGATCTCTGCCCTTAAACTGAAAATCACTTGGTCTGGGGACCACCTTACTGTTTTGTGTGCAGAAAGCTTCGAACAGCAAGGTCAAATGATAGATTTTAGTTATCAACTAATTCACTTCAGCATTTTCAATGGGCATATTTTATGAAGTAGTGAGGAATAAGTATCACTTTTTAGTTTTGTCAGATATGCCAATCATCTAAAACGTCTAATTTTAACTGAGAATTTTCTTTTTCTTTTTTTTTACTTTGTCTTTATTGAGGCCAATTTAGCTACAGTGATAAGCTTTTCAGCACAATTTCTTGGACTGCATACAGCTGTAATTAACGTTAACTGATTTTAACTTTGCTACACAGTTGATCAGGAGAAGAGCATTTATACAATAGTCTGACAAACTGATTGATTTCCTCTTCCCATTCTGTAATCACTGTATGCTTCAAAGGTTGTTTAATGCAGCCCAATATTCATAGGCATATTTGGAGCTGTTGAAATTATAAGGAGACCCTGAAAATCGGTTTCACTCAGTACAGCTCTGCTGGTTTGGGAGATATGCTTGCTTTACCTCAAAGTCTTGATTACTCTCAAAAATCAACACTTTAGACTAATACCAGTTCCCTGTAACACAATTTAGGTGAACTTGAGGCTATCATAAGACAATCTTTGCAGCGCATTTCTAGTAACCCATAAATAAAGCATAAACCCTTCCTTTCAGAAATCACTTTCGGTTTTAGTTACTGTAGAAGTGGCATGGTCAGAAGTTAATTGAAGGTGTTCAGGGTCATCAAGCTGTCCATGTTTTTAAAAGCCAGTCTTTCAGTAGAGATGTGCTATTGTGACATACCACTGGAAACAAGGCTGATTGCACCAAAAGTTTTGCACTTAACCATGTTTCAATTCTGCTCATGGGTTGCGTAGCCTTAATAGCCATGCAGTGATTCAGTTATACACTAAATTACTTTGTTGCTGTGTTTCTCCTAATGTAGCTGTTTTAGGCTGGAAATTGCATGGCTCGCTCTTCAGGTTTTTCAAGAAGAAAAGGAACACAAGTATTTACTGTTTTCTTACCTTTACAAAGGAGAATCATAAATATCTAGACTGCTGAAAACAGTTTTTCCATTATGCTCTTTTCTAAGCTGGCAATATGTTCTGTTGTGTGAGCAGGTGGAAGAATTACAAAAACAAATTTCCATCTCTAGGATGGGAAATTAGCAAATCTCTCAAAAGAGCTTTGGTGTAGTGTTGTCTAGAGCAGCAGTGGCCGCTTTGCAGTGTGTGTGCTGCCCTTCTGTTGCAAGTACTTTGAGCATGACCGCTCCTCAGTGCCTGCAGCTGGGGGATGGGGAAAGGGGGGGAAGCTGAAGCCTGGCAGTGGGTGGTTATAATCATGGTATGGGCTCATCATCACAGCCAGCACCACCCTGTGAGGCTGTTCTCTGTCCTGGGATCCTTGCCTGCGTGTGTGCTCAGCCTTCGGCACAAGTCATGGATAATGGTCCCTGCTTCTGGCGCAGAAGAGAGGCAGGCAGGTGTGAAGCTATACTGTTTATCACGTGCACACATTCAGTAATCAAAATATCACGTCTTCTGTTACTGTCACGGTAAGAGCAGGTTTATTTATTTATTACATACAGGCAGAAAATGCACGTGACAGTGTTGTAAGGGCTATTAGTATCATAGCAGAACTCCGTATCTCCAAGCTTTTAGCTTGCATGTTGGAAAGGGCTACTGCAAGTCTATCACATGTATCATCTTTACCATGGATAATCTTTTAATTTCAATTGTTATTTGTACAACCTGTTGCGAAACAGAAGTTTGTTCCAAAGTTGTGTTTCGTGTATCTTCAGTGATAAAAAACTGCAGATAGGCATGTTGTGGGATGTAAGTAGCAATGACTATCATTGATACAGAAAAGATACACCTATAGGCACATTTTAGTATGGTAAGAAATAATTTTAAAATAGAAATTTGTAATGTGAAAATATATGTGTTATAAAATTGTAAACACTTCACACAAATTGCAACTCTCTTAAAGGTAATTTTTAAACCAAACTGTTTAGTGGAATGGTTAGGGGGATAAAAAAAATATTCTTTTTGCTTCCTGTATGGACTACTGTGATCGCTAGACTATGAGCTGGGGCAGAGCGTTCACATTCAGTTGTTCACCAGGAAAGAGAATAAGTGAAAAGAGGAGATGCAGGTTGAATGTCAGAGGGAAGAATCTTTATGGTAACATTCTTTGCCCTTTTTGAGCTAGGGCAAAACTCATTCACTTAGCTGGACCGGGATTTCAGCATTAACAGGTAGGTCCTATAGATTATGCCACAGCAACTGTGGTGAGAGTCGCGTGACCTCCTAAGGTCGGTAAATCACTTCAGCTGGTCTTACATTGGAAGCCAGAACCTGTTAGATTTCAACCTGTCAGCTGTTACCCTGCGCTGTGCCCTGACTCTGGCACATACAGCTGAAATGAGGCAGTACTAATTAGATAAACAAGTCCTGAATTTTAACATGGTGCTGACACAAACATAAGGTAAACAACCAGAAATATGTGAAAACAACTTCAAAGCAGAATTGAAACAATGTAAGTAGGCAATGAGAGCATTGATATTACTGAGCCCAAAGCAATACTTAATTAGCTTGCTTTATTTTTTCCTTGGGCTCTGTTTCAAAATAAATTCAGGCTTCAGTAAGAACTTGAAATGAACTATTGATTTACTTCTCTGGAGTCTTAAGGAAAAGGGAGACTTAATTTAAAGACAGGAATTTAACACAGATGAAATATGGCCTTCCCATGTGGAAAAAAGAACATAGGCGAATACAGTGCAACAGTACAGGTTAGATTTTAGGTGATCCTCTTGCATGTAAGTTACGATGTGAGCATTTCAACCTGATCCTGGCTCAGGCTGAATCATAGCTACAGTTTTCTGGGAGGAGGTTGGTACGACTGTGGTCTCCTGCTTCCAGCTATGTGCTGCAGAAGCCAGTGCATCCCTGGTCCTGGGCAGGACGGACTCACTCATGCCCTTGTTTGGCCTCTCCCTGGCTCCGTTGGGCTCTATGGGCTTGGCCCAGGTGGAAATCAGAGCAAATTTGAGACTATTCTCGATAATACTCACCTTCAGAAATAGCAAGAGGACTATAATCCTACAGCTGTATCTAACCATCCATATGTATTTTATACAGTGATTATAGTTTGGAAGTATGTATATGCATGCAGGCATTAACAGTTACATTTCTGATTTCTGTGTGGAGATATTATTTGTTAGCTCTGTGCTATGAGTGCAAATAAAAAAGTAATCTTCTTCGTGCTTTGTAGATACATGCAATTTGCATTTCCTGTGCTTTGCACAGTTGAATACTTGGCATTTCTGTCTCAAACATAAAACTGTAAGTAATGATGTTTTGAATTCTGTGGATTGAAAACAATAAGCTGTTATCAAAAGCCCATTTGGAGAAGTGCAATTTTCTGATTTTAGAAGCCAGGAAAACCCAATTCTGGCCCCTCTGCAGTGACAAATATGCACTTAGCTCAGTGTACTTTCAGTGGGAGTTAAACTGTATAATAACCTTACAATTATAACCTTTGAAGATGTTCTGCATTAAGCATTTAGAATGGTGGAAAGAAACATTAATTCATAGAGGGGCGTGTGTCTCTCCTTATACACATACATCTCCATGGATGAAGAGCTTATTTGTGTCAGGAAGCTTTCCAAATGATGGTATTATTATGTGAAATTAGGTTCTTTCCAAAAGCTGAGAATCTGGCAGAACTGAGCCCAGCTGGATGCTGGTAACTTCTGTCTAGTTTTCTAGAAGTTTTCATGTTAGCTTGTTATGCATTTTATACTCTAGAATTGCTTTGTATTATAAATAGTGAAAACACTGTAAATCTAGGGAATATTTTAAAAATTGACGTACTGCATCAGCTGGTGGCGGGCTACGTGAGAAGTGGGAAATGAAATCTGTCATTTTTCAATCATCTGTTAAATTCAGCGATGGAAAACCATCACTCCGTGATGGTAATTGGTGGCCTGTGTAAAATGGATCTTACTCCATTGCTCAGGATCTCGCTCCACAGACGCTTGATGGCAAAACAAAGAAATAAAAATCTGCTCCCTCTTGTTGCAGATGGTTTGAAGAGAGAGGTCAGGGGCTGCAGGTGGGAGTGTGAACTCTGTTCAGCGTTTGCTGCATGAGGGGTCTCTCAGGCCGAGGGTCCACCCTGGCATCCATCAGTTGGCATTCCTACTGGCCCTCTCCTGCTCTCTCTCAGGAGGAGGTGATTTCTGTCTCCAGAAAGTCTCTGAAGTCTCTGAAAAAAAATATATCATAGGAAACAAAATAAAAACTGCTTAAACTAGAACTGTAGTCTCTATATATTAACATACAGCTTGCAGATTCTGCAAATGTATTATTTTTTTAAGGCCTGAAACGCAAAGTACTGAGAAACGTTCTTTTATTGCAGTCAGGTTCACATATATCCTGGAATTACACCTTTTTCAGTCTGGCATAATATTGCATAGAAAAACAACAACAATGTGAATTCATAAATGGCAGCAGTTCAGCGTGTTCCCTTTGTAGAGGCTAGCACCTTTGAGAACTTTCCATATTGAAAGCTCTTTAATTTAAAGTGTTAGCAAATGCTGTTTATTAGAACCATGTATTTTATGAAGACTCGCAAGTCATATAAAGTGTTCTAGGTTTTTGCAGATGTGACTTATTGCTACAGTGACATTAAAATTGAGTCGTCTATGAACTACGATTTAACATCACTTTCTT
The DNA here is from genome assembly GCF_001431845.1 of Calidris pugnax. Taxonomy (NCBI): domain Eukaryota; kingdom Metazoa; phylum Chordata; class Aves; order Charadriiformes; family Scolopacidae; genus Calidris; species Calidris pugnax. Next base: position 11,747,097 of record NW_015090990.1, on the reverse strand, counting down.
TTGTCATACTTTATCAATCAAAATACCTCCAGAATCTGGTTTTATCATTAATTTAGTCCTAATAGTAGTCTTCATATTTGATCATTTTCAATGGTTAACACAGTTCATATCATGTAATTTCAAACTATTTTTATTGCTACTTCAAAAAATAATAATTCTTTTATAAGATTTTTCTTTCTCCTAGTTTTTAACAGTCTAAAATTGATGTACTGCAATGCACTTCTGGGAAATATGCCAACAACTGTGGGGTTTAGTTTCAAGATGCCTGTTCATAGTTCATACGCACTCTCAAGGGTTTGTTGTAGGGGTACAATTCTTGGTAGCACAACATTGGCCTGATAGACAGAGTGATGTTAAGACAGAGCCTGGTAGCTGTAAACATGAAGTGCAAGGGCCCATATTTAAAAATAACCAAGTGGTCAAAATAGAACCTAGTTTTTTAAATCAGTTCAACGCTATTTAAGACTATATCATAGGTTTCAAATGGGATGTAAGTAGTTAAGTAGATGTTGCTGTTGCTTAGACAGTAAAAGCTATTTAAGACTATATCATAGGTTTCAAATGGGATGTAAGTAGTTTTTAAGAGGTTGCTGTTAAGTAGATGTTGCACTTGCTTAGACAGTAAAATTTGATTCCTGTTGTTCGGAGTGATAATGTCACTTAATGTAAAGTGGACACGCATAAGTCTATGGGGACGGGTGGAATTCACCCAAGGGTTCGCAGGGAGCTGGCCGGAGAGCTCACCAAGCCTCTCTGCATTATCTGTCAACAATCCTGGTCAACAGGAGAGGTACCAGATGACTGGAGGGTGCCCAATGTGACACCCATCTACAAGAAGGGCCGGAAGGAGGATCCGGGAAACTATAGGCCTGTCAGCCTGACCTCAGTACCAGGAAAGATCATGGAGAGGATCATCTTGGGAGAGCTCTCATGGCAAGTGCAGGGCAGGCAAGGGATCAGGGCCAGCCAGCATGGGTTTATGGAAGGGAGTTCCTTCTTAACCAACTTGATCTCTTTCTATGACCATGTGACCCGCTTTCTCGATGAGGGGAAGGCTGTGGATGTTGTCTACCTGGAGTTTGCTAAGTCCTGAAAGGAGGTTGTAGAGAGGTGGAGGTTGAACTCTTCTCCCAAGGGAATAATGACAGGACCAGATGAAATTGTCTGAAGTTGCAGCAGGGGAGGTTTAGATTAGATATTAGGAAGAATTACTTTACTGAGAGGGTGGTCAGGCACTGGAACAGCCTGCCCAAGGAGGTGGTGGAGTCACCATCCCTGGAGGTATTTAAGAAAAGTGTAGACATGGCTCTTCAGGGCATGGTCTAGTGCCCAAAATTATTGGTTTGTGGTGGGTGTGATGTGGTGGGGTGTTGTGTTTTTTGTTTTGTTGTTGGTGTGTGGTTTTTGTTTGTTTGGTTGGTTTGGTTTGTTTTTTTTTAAGGTTGGACTCGATGATCTCAGAGGTCCCTTCCAACCATGGTGATTCTGTGATTCTGTAATAACAGTCATTTCTTATGTCCATTTTGTTAGGGTTGCTCGTACCAGCTTCACTCTACTGTCCTTGTTGCATCCCATGTTATTTATAGGTGAGCTTGTTCTACTGCTGGCAGCTAGTATGGCCTGTGGTCACAAGGACTGCTGCTGAATAGGTTAAAATGCAATGAGCTCTTGTAGACAACACGTTGGCAAGGAGCATTTGAATACTGGCTCTGGCACAAAGATCCTCTTTAGGCACAGCTGGGACATTTAATCTCTCACTTTGTGATCACCATCTGTAAAATGAAGTGATACCTGCCTACCTGTCTCTTAGGAGCACAGATGATTGACTCATGCATGTAAAGTGATACAGGAATGCACTGAATGCACATCAGAGCCATCTGATCTCCAGATATATGGGGAATCATTCTTGGAAAAACCTAAAAATATTAGCAGCTGTGCTCATGTGTGCAGTGCAATACCATAATATACTCTTGTAACTGAAATGAGGGATGTCTATATCATATGTCAAGATAGTGCTGGAGCCTTTCAGTGTCTTCCCAGTGACTTTGAGAAACTTGAACCATTCTAGAGGCAAATATATTTTTTTTCAGAAATCTTTTTGTAATGCTCAGGGCAAAGGCTCACATGTTTCTGAGTCCTCTCTGGTCCTTAACCCTGGCTGCCTTTGGGCTTTCTTTGACTCCTTTCAACTGGCCAAACCCACAGCATGACAGCAGCAACACTTGGCATGAATCTGTTGTAGTCATTGGTGTTCCCTGGTAACCTTAAAAACAGGAAAATCTCTCCTTTTGTCAAATTATGCGCATTTCATGGTAGGATTTTAAAAAAATTTCGAGGATGCTGCTGTCCTGCACAAAATGAGATTAATTAGGCCCCTGTTGTGTTACGTGCACTAAAACCACAAGACTACTACTGTGTGCTTTTTGTGTGTGTGTGTGCAGCATATTATGACATATGTATTTTGCTTCTTTTAGAAGATAAAGGGAAAGCAAAACCCAATAGTGCAAGTCAGCAGTCCAGTACAGAAGTGGGACCTTTTCTTCCCAAACCTGGAGCGGCAACAGTGGCACCTGTAACACCTGCCTCATCCTCCAAGAGCACAAATGGAGCTCCTAACACAGTTACTGAGTCAGAAGAGGAAAAAGCCAAAAAACTGCTTTACTGTTCATTATGCAAAGTGGCTGTGAATTCTTTGTCACAACTAGAAGCCCACAATACAGGTGAGTATGAACACAGTGCAAGTCAGTTGTGTGTTACTGTTTTCAAAATTCATTGTAAGAAGCTTGTTTTCTTAAGCTGTGGTAGCCGTGCTCCATGGAAGAGACTTTTAGTTAAAACCTGCAATGGCAAGTTACAAAAACATTTCTGTTAATGACAATTTCCTGTGTGGTGTTTGATATTTTATTAAAGCTACCTATAGTGTTTTTAACTGTCCTTCAGGTACTCTATAAGCTTTTCATTAACAAAATCCCTACAGTTCATGTTACATAATCATACCTAATTGTCACACCTCCATAGTGAGGGTCATAGCACGATCATAGTGGTTTCTGTAATGCCAAAGTTTATAAAATGTCAGTTCTCTCTTTCATATTTTATTTCACTTTCATCTCACTATCTCTGGTGTCTGTTTTTTTGCTGGTACAACTTATAGTAAGGTTTGTTATTTGATATTTTTGATAATTTAGGGTGGGCTCCTTAGATTTCCTAGATGTCCTAGAATTTTTTTACTACTGTGAATTAGATATGCTCCCTTTAAAAGGCCACAAGCAGCAATCCATAATGTGCTCTGGCAGCTCTATGATGTGCTGGTGATGTAAAGCTTGTTAACAAACCATTGAAGCTGGTTCTATAGCTGCGACCCATTCTTGAAATGTCCAAAGCAGCTGTTTCTTCCAAATTAGAGGATACGTTTTGAAGTATTCCTGTTCCTAGGCAGGTTTTGAGTGATTACTGTGGTTCCTCTCCCACTCTTGGCTTGGTGCTGTTTTGTGATTCACCAGCTATGTGGATTTTGGCAGAAGAACAAACTACAAACACCTTGGCCATACACTCCCACACTGCCCCCAGATAGAGAGGCAGTGGTCCAGCGTGCCTGTTATTCCCTCTTTGTACAAGCTCTTCTTCCACTGTCTGGCTTTAGATCGAGGAAGTGGGAACTACGCTGACCAAAACCAGTCATCATTAATCCTGATCTGTGGTGACTTTAACCATCCCGTCTTGAAGATAAATGTGTTTAAAAAAGTCCCGAGGCTGGCGGCCATGGTTGTATGTTGCTGAACAGTAACTTACCTGCTTCTCCTTGTCCATTAGGTTCCAAGCACAAGACCATGGTCGAGGCTCGGAACGGTGCTGGTCCCATCAAGTCTTACCCCAGACCTGGGTCCCGGCTGAAGGTGCAGAATGGCAGTAAAGGCTCAGGACTGCAGAACAAGACATTTCATTGTGAAATCTGTGATGTCCATGTTAACTCAGAAATTCAACTTAAACAGGTAACTTGCATGTATCTGGCATTCATTTGTTGTTTTTAATTGTGGGTGGGATGTAGGTCTATGTGAAGATGTTTTGGCAAAAAATGAACTTAGTATTTCTTTTCTGTCATCCTACAACTATCTCTAAATAGTTCACCATAGGTCAAGATCACCTAATTTATTTCAGCTGGGAAAAAAAAGGGCTTGAGAGTCACAAAGCAGAGGTGGATGAGGTGTTAGTATCAATGAATAACACAGAAGATCTAGTTTAAAAGTTTGCTTTTAAACTGGAGGGAAATTTGAACTTTGATCTCCCAAAAAGAAGAAACTCTGGATTGAGATTCCCTGAATTCCTCTTTTGGTGTGTTTCAGTCTGCTGGGATACTTTTTAATAGTATGTGAGAAGGAGAATGTGACTTGAATCTATTGGTTTAGGACAATCAGCAGGGGTGTAATACTGTAGATATGTCTGAATTGTGTAGAGCAACATTACCATTAACAGAGTAGCTGTATGAACATGCAGCTCTTCCCTGGCTGAGCTAATTCGCCCTGGGTTCAGAGCTGTGCCAATACAAATACCTTGTTTCTGATACCCAGACGGGAGTCTCTGACTGGATGATGCTGTGCTGTGTCGGTGTGTCCTCTCATTCCCTGTTATTTCAGTTATCTCTAAGATAGTATTCAATTGCATGGTGTAGATGTATCCCTGGGTACTGGTTCTTCCTTCAGCTAATATTGAATTATTTATACAACTGAACAACATCAGCAAGACTGAAATTTACCTCCTACTTCTGAATATCCCTATGTGATTACAGTTCTACCTGCTTCAGAGCTCCTCTCCTCAAGTGGAAAAAGGAAATACTAACCAAAATATCAATAATTTGCAAAGCCTATCTCGGATCACAGGCTTTTGCTGTATTAGATTAGTTTCTGATTCTCTATTTGATGTGCTCCAAATCGTTATGTTTAATTTAGCAAAACTTATCTTTGCTCTCTCTAAAGAACCTACTTTATCTTACAAACAGGGGCTTAGGCATATCCTGCTGATAAATTGATTTTGAACTCAAAACTGAGAAATGTTTAAACAGCTAATTAAATGTGAGTATATTTATTTCAGCACATTTCCAGCCGAAGGCATAAGGACAGAGTTGCAGGAAAGCCTATGAAACCTAAGTATAGTCCTTACAACAAACTGCAGCGCAGCCCAAGTATTTTAGCAGTAAGTATTTTTATTTCTCATCACTGTCTGTGTGAATTTATGACCTTGGGGACTCCCATCGCACAGAGACAGGAACATGCCAGACCTGACACTTCCACAGCGTTTCTCCCCCTGCAGGCTGAATCTGCACGGGGATCAGATTTGGAGATAGTTATGTATTCTGTCTGCTCAGTCAAAGGCACGCAGACAGCACTGTGAGTGTTATTTACTGCTAGGAAGAAGGGAATAATCAGTGGAATGGGGAATGAACCGTGCGCCCTGTGGAAAGGTGTCAGCTCTGCTGGGCTAGTGTACTTCTCCTTGAAGGCTGCAATGGATATACTCTGTGTGCCTGGGAACCTGAGATAACTCTCAGTTATGATGGATGCAGTCAGGAAAGGGACGCAAGATGCTAAGATACAAAAATACTACTGCATGTTCTCTGCACACAGCAAAACAGAGTGCTGTGTGGGGGTATTATGTTGGTACAAGAGTTGTCAGATGTTTAGGAGAATTGATTGCCTACCCGAATGCTTGGGCTGTGTCTGTTACTGGCTATCAAAACACCTCTCCTGCCTTTGTGCCCGAGCCATTCCCCTCTCACACCCACCTGCATTTCCAGGAATTCCCCAAGCTGGTTCTGCCAGTCAGCTGCAGCCGGAGTTCAGGCTGGCTCTAGCACAGCACAGATTGTATGTTTATTTGCTCATGACTCAGCCTGTGTTTTATTCATTAGGGAAAAGTACATGCCACCTATGGCACAAAAACAATTTATAAGTTGGAAAGAAAGAGATGCAAATGTGTGCGTGCAACAGTGAGCATGTGTAAAGCCTTTAAAAGCTGAAATATTAATATGTCTTTGTAATTGTGTAGAGGCAAACGAAAATGCTGCAGGCTTTCTCTAAGTCTCCCCATTTGATAGGTTCTGCACACACTAATCTTCATTTGTGTAATACATCATTTTATAATTCATTGCACAAGGAGAGATCTCCACTAATGAAAAAGGACTTGAGTACCTTTCCCCCCACAAATGTGTGACTGTGGTGTGACTGTAGTGTATATATTTCTGGTGAGCTTTTTCACCACAAGCGCCAGCAACCATTGTAGGTCATATGCTGAGTAATAATTCTTTCAGAAAAAAAATTCTTTAGGGTATTGTTCATAAAAAAATATTTCTCTTTTGAAAAAAGCAACTCTGCATTGGCAAGTAACAAGCTGACTGGACTAATATTAGTTTCTCATCTTGACCACTCTGTTTTTCTACAATTCAGCTTTGCAAGTGGAAAATTTGACTTTCAATGTGTTTTTTAATGTTTCTTGCACAGTTATGATTTATATAATTCAATGTTGTTCACTTGCAAATTATGCTTCCTTCTAAAAGTCAGTGTGACTGCCCCTACGCTCAAGAGGTTTATGTATCTGGTTGTTTTAATGGCCTTGGGAGTAAGAAGACAATGTAGTTAAAATTTCTAAGCATCAGAGATGAGGCTTCTGTGAGAAACCACCTCGTGTAAAAGTGGGCATGGGGACAATTGTATTAGCATTGCTTTTTTGTGTGTTTTATTCCAGGCAAAACTTGCATTCCAGAAGGACATGATTAAGCCACTGGCACCTGCTTTCCTGTCATCTCCCCTTGCTGCGGCTGCAGCCGTGTCCTCGGCTCTGTCCCTTCCTCCCCGTCCCTCTGCCTCCTTGTTCCAGGCGCCCGCGATACCACCAGCTCTCCTCAGGCCAGGCCATGGTCCCATCCGGGCAACACCTGCCTCCATACTTTTTGCACCATACTAATTTATTGATGTAAAAAAGAGATAACTATGGCCAGTAGAAAGGGCAAAAGAAAAGCAGGAAAAGGGTCGAGATTTTAAAATGTCTTTCTCTTTTGAAATGCCATCCAGCGTGACACCTCAACCAACACCACCATAGAAGTCATCATTGGCAGTACTGCATTTTGGAGTCTAGACACTCTCTTTCTCAGTCTCTCTCTGTCTCTCTTTTTTTTCTAAATCTAAATAGAGATTTATTTACTAAAAACTTAATTGCTCATAAAATTTATACGATTAAAGATTCATGCATCTATTAAGTTTTTTTTTTCTTTCTTTTTGTTTTTTTCAATGTGAATGATGCACCTTGTAATCAAGGAACGTAAAATATTTTCCTGACAGACTTGAACACTAGGGTCTTCCTCGCTCACACTTATGTAAATACTTCTCTGAAAACCAATGGAGTATAATCTATGGAAAAAAAGGTAGATGAACCAAATGCCTGATTGTGGATAACATCTCAAAAATGAATTGCGTCCTTTTTTTTTTTTCTCAGTGTGCTCTTGTTGACAGGGATTGTGTACCGTCCTAGGCCCCAGTACTGGTGTATCTTGTGTAGTACTGATGTATCATGTCTGATTTTAAAATTTTTAGTTTCTGTGCAAATGTTTGAAAGCAATGCAGCGCTGAGCTTTTAATTATTTCTTTTGTGTCACAATTTATTTAGAGAAATTAAAAATAGAAAGCCATATAACACATAGTTAAGATTACTACTTGTTTGCTACTTTCATTTAACTTATTTTTGTTGTTTCCTCACTGGTGTTGCTAAGCAATGTTTAAAGAGAAAAAAAAGCTTTTCAATTGCACATTACCGCAGCTCACATGCGTTGTTCAAGACAATGGATCCATGCATTTGTACGTAAATATCCTTTTTTTCTTCATTTCTAACTAGTTTCCTTTGTAAAAATGCTGCATAATGTTGTGGCTCCCTAATGCAATAATGTACAGAACATAAAATATTTATAATTGACCATGTTCTCTGTTTATTGAATATATTGCAGTAATGCCCCACCTATCTTCTTACCTCCCCAACCCTTTTATAAAGGTGATATCAATATGCAGTACTCAGACTGAAGTAATTATGTGATAACGGGGACAATAGGTGGAAGAAAGGAAAAAAAAAAAGAATTAACTTTTAGAGCATCTTTATTTGCAATCCATAATAGTAAAATGTCTGTGTATTTTTTTAAATGTACCTTTTCAATAAAATAATATGAAAAATATACATGCTTCTTGTGTTTACTAATTGGTGCAGGGGGAAAAAAAAGGCCTGGAACAAACAAATTTAGCTAAAGGAGTCTTCAGGAACAGGCAAAGCACTGGAGTTGCAATAAAGTATAATTACAGAACCTGTGTTTACTTCCCTTGTGTATTAACATCTTTTCCTTGCTACATCCTGTTACAGCCTTTACTGGGGCGTTTTTATAGTAAGACTGTAAACATTCACTACATTGGAGATTCAGAGGAAGAAGCAGTAGAGCCAGGTGGGTAATTATGGTTTTGTTATTGCACCACCAAAAGCTACAACATGGTTATGCCATCCCTGATGGAGATTAAGGATTAACTTTAAAACCAGCCTGGGCATACCTGAGATTGGAAGCAGCTCACTTTAGAGCCAGGACTTGCTCTGAAGCATGGGCAAGGTAGGCAGCTGCTTGACACAGTAGGCTTTTTAAAGGCAGGTGTTTCGGGAAGCTTTGAAGTGATCTTTTCCTCTGCTGAAAACCTTGATGTGTTCTGTAAAAATCTTTTCTTTGTTACTACAAAGTGAAAAGTAAAGAGTACAGGAATAAAAAGACTCAACTGTAAGGCTGTTAGGGTTAATAAAAAGCCAATAGGGCCATTACAAAGCCACAAAAGCCAAGGAATAAATATGTCAGGAACTTTAATAATACAGAATTTACAGACCAACATATGCCTCATATTTGCAACATACTAGCATTTTCTGCAAGTGTAATTCTGCCCAATTTGCACCATTCAGTGGAGCAGCTGCCTGTTGTGAGAGGATAATTTGCTGGAGAATCACCTACAAAGGGGTAGACAAGGGAATCTGCGCTTTTAGCATCCTCTGGGAAAGTAGGTACAGTTGTATTTATCCTGTGGACTGTGAGAAATAAATTGCCTTATTTTACTCTCTTACTCTGTGATTTTGTACTATACATTTTATGCTCAGAAAAGTTTTGCAAAAGAATTTGTCATATTTTTCTAAAAAAAAAAAAAAAATAAAAATAATAACATGCTTGTCTTCAGTTCTGCAGGAAGTACTTCACTACCTTTACGCATCTGGCAATAATCCAGTGAGCCTCACTGTATATCTTTGGAACCTGCCACCTTGAATAAGTGAGGTACTGTACTATTTATTCATGCTTGGTTGGACAATGAATCTCCACAGCCGTCACCTTCTGGTCACAGTGGTCATGATGATTTTCTTACTATAGCTAGTGTATTTTTTAACCATTTTTTTCTTAACATTCTTGTTGCAAGTGACAAACTAAGCATCCTGAAGCATTTACTGGAACGACTGGCATTTCAGGTAAAAACTGTATATGTATTTTTGAGTATCTAGAATTCTCAGATATTACAATGTTTGTGGATTAAAGTAATCCTGATTTTAAAATGTTACTATCTGGTTTAGTTATTCATATGTATTTGTAATGATAGAGTACTTTGCTGAATGCCAAGAGCCAGCTCTTGCCAAACACTAGCAGCAGCAGAGGAGGCCAAATCAAGCCTGTCGCCTTTGAAAGTCTGCAATTGAGGGAGGTCCCCAGTAGCTGGAAAAAAAGACAATTTTATACCTCACTTCAAAAATGGCAAGAAAGAGGATCTGGGCAGATGAAAATGAGTAGATGATTGGGTTTGGCCAGCATGGGTTTACAAAAGGCAAAATCCTGCCCGAGCAGCCTGAGTGTTCTCTGTGATGACAGTCTGGTCTGCGCAGACAAGGGGGAGCAGTGAGTACCCTTACATTGACTTCAGCCAGGCTTTTAATGTTCTCTCTCATAGAATCCCTGCAGGCAAGTGGGGACAGTACAGATGGAGGTGGCTGTAGGAGTGGCTGGGCCACCAAGCTCCAAGTGTTGGGCAGCTCTTTGTAGTCTGCAAGAGCCAGCTGTTGTTGAGCACTGTTCCTCAAGGGTCAGTAACACCTAACGGGCTCACCAGTGACCTGTACAGTGGGATGCAAGGCCCTTGGCAAATGTGCAGGTTCTAATACCCAGCTGGGGGAGCCTGCTTTTCCAGGCGGTATGCTGGAGGTTACAGCTGCCCAGAGGGACTTTAGCAAGCTGGAGATGTGGTTTGACAGGAATCTCGTGGGGATCAGACAAAGGCCAAGTCCTGTGTCTGGAAAGGAGCCACCCCGTGCGATATTGCAGATGGGGCCTGCTCACCAGAAAGCAGCTTGGCAGAAAAGGACCTGGGGAGAGTGGAGGGGGGACACCCAAATTTCTTGGTGGACAAATTGAACACAAGTCTGTAGTGCACCCTTGTGGCAGCAGAGCTCAACTGAATACTGTGCTGCTTTATCAAAACCATGGCCAGCACCTCAAGGGACAGGGTAAAACTGTTCTGCTCAGCGCTTATGAAGCTGCACCTGGAGCAACATGTCCAGTCTGGGGCCTCCAATACGAGAGAGATTTTGACAAATTAGAGCATGTCTGGGAGAAGGCCACAAAGGTGGTTAGGAAATGAGCACGTATTTAGTCAAGTGAGATGGGTTTGTTGAGTCTGGAGAAGGCTGTGGCAGTTCTGACCACTGTCCTCCTGTGTGCGATCACAGGTAAGAGAAACAGATGTTTCTCAGAGAAGCCCCACAAGAGGATGAGAGGAGACAGCCAGAGGCCGCAGGAGAGAACGTTCTGACTGTGAGTAAGAAAAAAAGGTTTACATGGTAAAAGCCTGTAAGCCTTGGAGCAGGTTGTGCTGGAAGGTTATTGCAATTAGAAGCTCTTATATGCAGCCAGATAAGCTGCCTGATCCAACTTTGATTGCTTTAAGCAGGAGGTTGGACTAGGTGACCTCCAGAAGACCCTGCCATCTTAAATGAGTCAATAATTCTAAAAGATAAAAAGGTCTTCTGCTGAAAAATCAAAAGTAATCGTTGTGTTACAGGGCAATTAGAAGCTGAAGGAAACTTTGCAGCAGTAAATACTGACTGATCATTCATAACATGGTGGGCATGTGCTAAGAGGACCTCAAAAAATGAAGACAAGCATCTTACCTGTAACAAACTGAAGGAGAAGAACTGAAAGGAGGATGTACCTGGAAAGGTAGGAGAGTCAAAGTGACAGGGAGGGGAATTATTTGTTCTGCAATATTGTGAATGTATTTTGGAGCAGCTTAGGTTCTGTATTTCAGGCCAGAAAAAAGGACTTTGCACTAATTACAATGTGATTTGTTTCACGCCTTGAATTTTGCTCAAACAAATATGTTTTCACAGTTATTTGTTTAGATTATCTGAAACCATTTAACCAATTCAATGGCTGAAAAACTCATCGGTCTTGCTCATGTCCTGTCACAGCCAAGCAACTTCTATTATTGCATCCAGTACCATGGCTCTCACCTGTTCTGCATTTGTCTCTGGGTGCATGTCTTTGGGGGCAATGGACTCTTTGGGTTTTGAATTTCCTGTTTCTTCTGCACGATATTAGACTTAAAAAGAAAAGATCAATGCAAAAACTGGTCATATTTTTTAGAAAAATAGTATGAACTGTTCAAGGGTAATGTTGGCAGTATAGTAAAGTAGCAGCAAGAGGGTGGATTACAATAGGGAAAAAAACACTCTGTGCAACAGACAGTAAGGCTACTGCTGGCTGAGTCTGATGAACAACTGGTTTTTGCAGATAAGATGCTGACTGAAAAAAGGGTGCCTGCTGTCTCAGAAGCAGGGTTAGGTAAGGTAGAGACAGATTTCGGTGTCTGGAGAACTGGCCACCAAAATCCACAGAATATAGACATGCTGTCAGACATAAATCCATTACACAAATTTTTTCTCTCTGATAACAAATTCGGATCTATACAAATGTACAAACCAAAATGACTCTTTTCTTCCCCCTGGAATAAAGGTAGGGGAAATATTGTGATTTTATTGCACAAGCCAAATGAAAATGGAACAAAACTGAAAGGTGGAGTTCATACCTAAGCAAAAGATTTTTCACTGACTCTTAAAAAGTATTTGAGTGCCTCCCCTATTTATCTAAATTACATGAGATATAAAGGGAAAGGGATGTTAAGGACTTAGGTGGAACTGAAGAAAAAAGTAGTAAAAATTATCCCATCAGGATAAAATATTAATGTGTTGTGTGAAGGGACAGAATCAGGTCAGTCCCGTTATACAAGATGGGGTGGACACAGGCATCTGCAGTGGGTTTGTTAGTTCAAGAACCACTTAGAAACAGAAGACTGCTTCCTCTTGCACAGAAGACCTATGGCCCCCTGGAGGAAAGGGATGCCTTCCCCGTCAGATGGGCTGAGGAGAGGAACAGGAACTCACAACCACGAAATCATAGAATTATAGAATAGTTTGGGTTGGAAGGGATCCGTAAAGGTCATCTAGTCCGACCGCCCTGCACTGAGTGGGGACATCTTCAACTAGGTCAGGTTTCTTAGAGCCCCATCCAACCTGATTTTGGATGTTTACAGGGATGAGGCATTTACTACCTCTATGGGCAACCTGTTCCGGTGTTTCACCACCCTCAGTGTAAAAAATTTCTTTCTTACGTCTTGTCTAAATCTGCCCTCTTTGACTTTAAAACCATTACCCCTTGTCCTATCACAACAGGCCTTGCTAAAAAGTCTGTCCCCATCTCTCCTGTAGGCTCCCTTTAGGTACTGGAAGGCTGCTGTAAGATCTCTGTGGAGCCTTCTCTTCTCCAGGCTGAACAACCCCAACTCTCTCAGGCCTGTCTTCATAGAAGAGGTGCTCCAGCCCTCTGATCATTTTTGTAGCCCTTCTCTGGACCTGCTCCAATAAGTCCATGTCCTTCTTATAGGTCCAAGTCTTTCCTGTGCTGAGGGCTCCAGAGCTGGATGCAGTACTCCAGGTGGGGTCTCACAAGAGCAGAGTAGAGGGGCAGAATCACCTCCCTCGACCTCCTGGCCAGCAGGCAGCATAAGTGCCAGGATGGTCACATCTAGCCCCATAAAGCAGGTTGCACCAGAAAAGGGACCAGCATATTTCGTTCAGTCTTACATGAAAGAATTTGACTGTAACGGTGGGGAAATACCCATTAGTTAGGAGCTACTGTGAGCTATTTTCCTAGGCTAGGAGCAGCCATGGCACACAGGCTTCTTTTTTCAAATATTGCAATTTACACTTTAGATATATGATGTAATTTCAACAGATACAAATGCCCAACACGCACAACAGCCAGTTGGTGTTGTCAGAGTACTAAATCAGAGCCACAACTTTCAAGATACTTCAGACAATGAGCACCCTCTCTGGTGCTTCAGACCCAAACATGGCACTTTTCTGGCAAGGGAAATTTCCATTTTGTTTCCCCAGGATTTTGTGTTTCCTTCAGGAGGTCAGTTGTTCATAAAAAAGATGTCAGTTTTGGTTAAGCCTTCTCTCCAGAGCCATCCACCCAACTTACTTTTCCATTTAGACACTTCCTGTCCTCCAGCTGTAAGAGGGAGTTTTTCCCACTGTTCAAGGACCAATTTCTGCCAGCCAAGCTCTCATCATCCCATGTCTGAACCTATTGCAGCATCGTCCTGCCTTCCCTCCTGATTACATCTGCTAATTCTTTGATCCTCTCTCTAGCTCTTTCCTTCACCACATCAAACCGTGCCACTTGTTTCTCCGGCCCTCTATCACCCTCTTAAATATCAGTTCTCATAGCCTGTCAAGATGTCAGCTCCCTCTCCATCTCTTGAGTGAAGTCTGTCTTCATTTTCCAGCAAGCGTTAGTGAGATTTTTCCATTCTGCCCTTGAACTTGAAAGCAGCTCCCTAAACTATAAAGTTCACCTTTAATAGTTTCTCTACAGCTCACTTATAGCAGCAAAAAAACACTTCCTACCTCTCAAAAAAAAAAAAAAAAAAAAAAAAAAAAAACCAAAACACCCCACACACCACTAAACCATATTCCTGAGGACCATGTAAAACCGTCTTT